>NW_020884893.1:5469416-5619331 GCF_003945725.1 Corapipo altera | reverse complement strand
TGTGTGTGTGTGTGTGTGTGTGTGTGTGTGTGTGTGTGTGTGTGTGTCTGAGAGAGCCAGTGAGCCTGGAGGGCCTGAGCTGTGTTTGTGATAAACTCTTATTGGATAATGATAATTTTACACACTTGGTAAGTCACCTGGTGCTCTGGCTGAGGCCCCCAGAAGCAAACCAGCACTCTCCCTAGGCAGTACTACTGCTGACCTCAGAGCAGCCCCTAAGACTGCTCTGCCAAACCCTATGTAATTTGCTTAGACAAAGCTTCTGCATTAAAAGTGGCATTTATCTTTAATTCTTTCTCCCCCCACCCCAAGTTTCCACTGGATTCCCATTACAGACAGAAAATTGGCAACTATTCAGATTAAACACCAGAGTGAATTTGCTTGGCTCCAAGGAAGACATTTCTGTGTCGAAAGCTAAATTATGTTGCTGTTTTTCCACCTGTTAATGTGTAGATTATATAATAGAGACATTTTTCAATTTATTTTTTTTCTTCTTGTGATTACAATGACGTAGAAGATTTGATCTTCACTGCTTCTTCTTTGCTTCAGAGAATAGCACCAACGCTTTTTTCAAAAAAGATCCAAAGTAGTATTTGAAACCATAAGGGTTTTGCTCACTGCTTACAGAGATGTTTTTAGTGGTAAATCTTACAGAAATTTTAGTCCAAAGCCATTTTTTAGGTTTAAATCTTTGGCAATACAAGAACTCAGTCCTAAAATTTGGGTGGTTGTGGGTAGTGCTGTTGGAAACCCAGACGTGTGGGTCCCGATTTGTGTGTGTTTTGGGATGCCTTGATTCCAGGGCAGCCAGGCTGTAACTCCCAACTTCCTGGGCTGATGTAGTCAGAACATTGGAGGACCAGTCCCAAGATATAATGAAAGGGTGAGTAAAAGCAGTGAGACCCCCAAATCAATGGCCTTGCTTTGAAGTTGAACACAGGCTGTGCTCTAACCAGTGCCGGATGATTTCCTGCAGAGGACTCCGGCTACACAGCAGCAGGGATGTCACACACGAGTCCCCTGAAGCAGCTGGGCTTTATATTTTCAGGCTGCTATTAAATATTGCAATGGCAATTTCTGGTTACTTTTTAATCTCTCCTTAAACAAAGTCATACTTCTTACACAGTCACCTCTGAGACAGGGAGAGAAATATTTTCCTAACAATTACCGCAGTCAGCTTAGCTGGGCATTTGAAAGTAACGGACACTTAAAAATATACAATAACAGTAATCTTTAAAAAATACTTCATTTAAAAAATATTAGTTGGGAACAAAAGTCCTTGTTCCCTTTATTCAGCAGGAAATGCCACACAATTATCTTTATTTTCTTACTGTTTGTGGGATGAATTGCAAATCAGTGTTTTAGATTAATTTACCTAGCAGCAATTAACATTTAATTTCCTTTAAAAATATAGAAACAAGATTAAAATGCCCGCTGGGGGTCATTTCTCCTTGATTACAGTTTAGAAGTGACCATGAAAAGTTGATTTTCAATGCACTAATCAAGAAATAAGAGAAGGAAAGCTTATGGTTGATATTCCAGAAGTGAACTCAGAAGTGGCTCGGGAACTGGCTTGGTTTATTTTTATTATCAGAGAAATAAGTGTTTTGCAGGCACACAGGGGTGAGCACAGCCCACTGAAGCACAGCAGCCTTTCCTCGGAGCCCAGAGAGCCTCGGGTGGGGCCAGAGAGATGGGCCAATATTTGTACAGTCGGGACTTTCTATTTCCTCAGATGTCAAAGGAAAGAAGGAATTCCGAAGTGATAACCTGTGATAACTTACCATGATCCGTATTAATATATTATTTATTACTGTGATTATCTCACACAAACCCTGTTGTGACCCTGCAAGTCCTTGTCCTGGAGTTGCCTGGAAAAGGTAAATATTTCTGTCTGTGCCAGAGACCGTTTATCTCAAAGGCTCCGTGGGGAGATTTATGAAGGCCATTGTCTTCTGTCGTACTTTATTTAGAAGCTTTACAAAGAGAAATAATAAGGAACAATCTTGTAAAAATTCCAGAAGGAAAGATATCACTGCAGAGTACAATGATGCATTAAGGAAGGTGGCACTGCCAAGGGTAAAGAACAGCATTTTTCAAGGGAATTTATGGCCACACACCCATAGCATTTATTTATTTAACAAGGAATAAGAATTTTACACCTTCCTAGTGACCTAGCTAAAAGGATTAAGCAGCATTTGTATTCTCCAGGTTTAAAAAGATCTTTAGGGGTGGCTCTGTCCTTGCAGTCACACTGTGCAGGGCAGGAAGTGCTGATCTCTCACCAATAATTGTGTTTGGCTGACCAGGATATCTCGAGTCAATCCAGGTCAAGTCCACACACGAGCACTCATTGATGGCTGTTTGCTGGGGCTGGTCCTCCTGGTGTGTTGTGACAGGGACAAAAACAGAGCTCAGGCTCAGAGGCAACATAGAGAAGATTCCTCTCACCTAAGAAAGTTGGGATCAGCTCACAGCCACTCTGTTGGGATGTCCAAGTCTCAACACACTTTCAGCAGAATGTGACCCTGGTTTACACCAAGGAGTAACATTCACTTTCAGGTTATGCCTTTACATTACACACCATAAGTCACTGAGAATTTTACTAAATGAAGCAGAAAAAGAGCTTTTTCCATCACCTGTGTTCTCACATTTTCTTTCATAAAAAAAGGTGCTCATATTTTGTTGCTCATATTCTACCTGGTCCATACAGACAGAACAACAGGTTCTTCCATACTGGTAGCCCACTGGTAAGCACATCCAGGCTGTTCTGATTTCTCTGCTGAATCTGTGTTGTAGACCTGCCCATCTCTGCAGAAATCTAGAGGTGTGCAACCACCCTCTGTTTCCCCTTTGTAGGGACCTTGTACAGCTCCCAGCATCTAGGACTGGGACCTCTGTATACACAGCAGTTATGGAGTGGACTTATAAAGATGGAGACAGAATCATGACATTTTTATTGCATTTTGACTCTTTGCAGAATGTCTGAATAATTTGGAATCCCATCCATTAAAAATAATACTCCAGATTGTTCAAAATGCATATGCAGTTGAATAATCAGTTCATATGTCCAATTATTTGACTTGTGAGTAGATTGGGTAAAACTTGGCGTATTTTTTCCACCATATGGTTGTACTAACTTGTTTGAAAGAAAAAAGGACTGAAAATTCACATAAATAACTGTCCCACAGTTTTTCCTGTCTGCCTAATTTTGTCTATTTTCCCCATTAGCAACTAGAGGTCTAATAAACTATTGAAGGCTAAAGGCTGATGTAAGTCCTTTTTTTGGGGCGGTGATTTCAACAACAGTGTATGAAGAGCTTTTTTTAAACTAGGGAAGAAGAGCAAACAGCTAGAAAAACAAAAATGTAAAGTGCTTATGCAAAAATCTGTCATGGACATCTGGACCACCCTTGTCCAGCTCAGGAAATGTAACACCAGTCATGCTTCTGAGTGAAGAGAATCAATCAAGCTTTCTGTTTTCAGAGGATCAAAGGTCCCCTGTCAGCTCTGCATCCAGGCTGGGTCTTGGTGCAGGTCCTGTCTCCCCTCTGTCGTGCACGGGTGTCACAAGGTGATTCCAGCCTTGGTGTAGCTGTGATTCCTCAAATCCATGAAATCAGGCAGCTGTGCACCGGGATGCTGCAGTGGTGATCCAGAAAAAGGGAAAATCTGGCACAGACAGTCACAGAAGTCACCTCTTCTGTGAACTCTTGACTCCTGAGCCCAACAATATCACTGTTGCTGTAGCACACATGCAACTCACTGAGATGCTGGGGTTTAAATCTTTCTTCTTTAAGGGCAGAGTATCTCTGCTTTGTCCCTAGGATTTTGGGATGTAGGGGTACAGAGCACAGATTTATAATTGTCTTATTTTTGGAATACCTAAACTGTCGCTGATGGGATAGACTGTATTGGCTCCAAAGGACTGGTATAACTAAACAGAGACACAGTTTGATTTAAGATTAGATATTTTTGTAAAAACAAAGCTTTACAAAATATAAGATGAGGGGAAATTTGCCATATTTATAGTTCAAATACCAAAGAAATCTCTCTCCTCACACTAATGGGTCTAGACATCTGTTTTTCATGCCTAAAATACAAATACTGTAACAGCAAACCAGTTCACAACTGAAGGAATTGAAGCTGTCTAGAAACAAGAATAAAAATTACTTGTCCTCTGCAGCAAGCAAAAAGGAGGAAATAAAAACCTCTTGCAATTAGTGGTGGAAAATAAAATTATATTTTCAAAATTATTCCAGCCATAAGTAAGATGGTCTTCCTCACCACTGAAGCCACAGGCAAAGCATGGTTTGGAGCACTCTTCATACACTGATCCCAAAATAGCTGGAGCAATTGGGACTTTTGGGGTCTAAACTATCCCATACAACCACATCAGAAAATACCAGGAGAGATCTTTTCCCCCCCACCCCTTCATTCCCTCAGCAGAAGGTTGTACATCAGTCAAAAAGCAATCCCAATCCATCATCACCTATCCAAGGTAACATCCATCTTCTCTCAGATCTTTTCTTTTTGTAATGAACTCTGCTCTCTGCTGACTTAATCCTCATGAGAGTCATTGATTCACAGTTTCAAATGTAACATGGATAACATGAAAAGAATCATCTATAAAAAAATACATATGGCCAAATTCCCTGGCTAACCTGGACAACGTTCCTTTAAGTCTAAAGCCTCTATTGTGCTAAATACCCAGATGTTAACAATCTCTTCTAGAGGCTATTGAATGCAGGAAGGACATGTTTTTAGCAATTAGAAAAATAATAGTGCACTTACACATGGCAATATTTAGCAGAGTTTGTTTGGTTAATAGGTCAGCAGTTTGGGGCAGTCGGTGGTTGTTATGGGGTAGCAAGGAGGGTTTGTGCAGTGAGACATCCTGCCAAGCACGCTGAACGCCCAGGTACCCATGGGGCACCCTCAGCTGAACGTGTGCCATGTAATCCAAGGCATTCAAAAGACATCCCTCCTCCTCTAACTTCCTTCTGTATTTAAAAAAAAGAAAAGCTTTGGAAACATTTTGTGACGGGTTTGTACAGCGCCAGGGAAAACGCTCGTGGATAAACCAGAAAAAACACACCCGGCGCAATAACATTTTGGGCACATAAGGGTATTCCTCGTGTAAGGCTTGAACTAAACTTCAAATCCTTAAATACTTTCTAGGTAGAGCAAGAGCTAAAGAAGTGATTAAGTGCTTTCCTCGTGCTTTGCAGGAGTATGACATGCAAGGGGCTGGTCTGGGGCGGGAGCAGGTGCATGTTAACATTGCTGCTGGGGCAGACACGTGTCTGCTGCAACGATTTATGACGAGTTCCTCACGGTAGCACCAGTTTGGCTGGTGGCCTTTGTAATTTATCTTTGCTGATATCGTTATGTACCGTGAGAACATTTATCTTCCCAAACCTAAAGAGTAAATGATTGTTTTAACGAGGAGAAAACAAGCCTTATTGTAACAGCCCTGGACTAGGGACCGCAGAAAGGCTTGGATTTTTAACACACTCCAATCTGTTTTAACAGCTGCTCATGGTTACTACAGTCCCTGAACAAAGATAGGGTTATTTTACCTTTCTTTGCTGATGGCCCAAGTTGCCTCTTATTTTCTCTGTCACTGTAGAATGGCCAAGGCCATGCTTAGAGCCACAGACCTCTGGAGTCAGACAGATCTGTGCAGTTTGCTGCATGCAGTGGTGCCATTGGCACACGGAAACCTCACACTGAAAATTGGATTACAGAAAAGGATGTGAAAAAAGAGGCCGCATCCAATCTAAATAATCCACCCATTAGTCTTCGTGGTGGTTTCCAGTCTTTTTGGATTCATGGACCCCCACGGAGTCCCTGACAATAGACCTGCTTTTCTCGCTTATATTTTTTTTGCAGAACCTTAGAATTAGTTCGAAGTCACCACAAGGTCCATGGAAAACATACATAAAATCACACGTCTGAGGTATTTATAAGACACTAGCACCTAAATTCCCACAATCCTAATGGGTGAACATTAAAAAACCTCGAGGAGGTTTTATTACTTGCCCAGCAATCAGACTAGATATATGATTAAGCTTCCTTGTTGTTTCTAAGCCACATGCTGCCTCAAAAAACCAGTTTCAGTACAGACTACGCCTGTATCTATAGTAGCTTCTCCTCTAGGAAAAGTCAGAGCTAGTGGTGATTTTGCAATTCACCAGAATAAAAGCAATTTCTTTCCAGATTGTTATACTTCTGCCTTCCTGGGTATGGGCAGAAGCAGAAGAGAATTGGACCTCTCGTTAATTTGAAAAAGCTAAATGCCATAGAGAAGTCAAATGAGATTTTCATTAGAAATCACAGCTTTGGAGGTGTCAAGTGTTGGAATATGACTGTCCCACCCCTCATGCCACGAGAAGGGAGAATGGAAATTAATGCTGGACTGCTAGGGTTGTGAAGGAAGCAGCATAACCACAGAATCAGCACCAATTTTTTTGAATACAGGCCCAGTTTTGGCTTTGGAACAAGAACTTGGACTCACATGAATTGTGTGAGGGCCTGGCCTTGGATAATCAATGGGTGCTCAGTATCTGGCAGGATCAAGTCCATGGTGAACAAGGAACTTGGCTCGGATTTGAAACACCACTCCTTGTGCTTTCCAACCCCATGGTGTAACCACCAGACCACAGATGTCTTTCCCACTTTCTGCTGTTAAGAAGCAAGCATCAGTTTTCAGGCTTGGAGAAATGTGGTGGACTGAGGGCAGGAAGGATCTGTCATTCATAAGAAAACGTGGGCTAGAATTTCAAGATTTATTTAAATTCTAAATTTCCTTAATGCTGATAGAGTCGGGGGGCAGAAGAAGGTTCTGTCACCCGTGGCTCTCACTGCAGCAGAAAGCTCCCTTCTCGAGCTGCAAGAACTAACGACACACTTAATTCCTTCACACTTTGGGAAACAGTGGCACCTTGCACAAGATAGAAAGCTGGCTCATTTTTGATTCTTCCTTCTTCCCCAGGCCCCAAAAGCGACCTTGAATTAATGCGCATTCCTGATTAGCACGATGATATAAATCACAGCGAGCTGCTTTCATGTGGAGATGTGAAGCCTGTGCTCCTCAGGGCCCTGCAGTGCACACACTCCCAGCGACGTGTAGTGCAATGACACAAAACAAAGCTGCTTCTGGTGTAACGTGCTACACAAACTGTTGCAATTATCTCCGAGGATGTGAGAACTTTATCTGCTTCAATCCTTTGCTCTCAGACATTATGAAGTTAATTATACAATGTGCCAAGGGGGAGGGAAGGAGAAACCCTGTTAACCTTTTCTTTCTGTGGCTTTCCCCCCTCATTGCATTTACATTGGCCTTGAAGAACTGGGACATTTTGCAGATGGTTTAGGGTCTATAAATTCTTATTTAAATCATCATGAGCCAAGTATAACAGGTAGCAGTCCAGACTTCTCTAGAAAGGACAAACTCCAGCTAAGCATGTAAATAATACTCCAGTGCTTTTTAGTAGATAAATATATACACTGAGCCAGGTGCCCTGGAAGGTTTATTCACATTTTGCTATTGTTGCTCAGTAAAATGCCCCGGGTATGCATTGCATGACTCTGCAATATTTTTTTTAAATGGTGCTTCTCAGTGAATAGAAAAAACTGCAGGCCAGAGGAAGGTGAGATTTCCTTCACTGCTCTGCTGTCAGAGGGTGCCCATCTCAGGTAAAGACAACCAAGACTTTGTCTTGATCCACCAAGCCTCAAATGGCCAAGTCCAATCAGGCTGTTGCCAATCATGGAAAAGCAAGAGGAAATTACCTGCTTGAGATCAGGTTGGTGTAAGAAATGATGGGTGATCAAGGAGGGCAATGTTTTCTTTACTAATGGTGAAGAGAGTGGCAACAATACAGCAGAGAATTATCAGTTCTGTGCTGAGCTGAGAGAAAGAGGGTGCTCAGTACTGCCAATTATAGCCAAGAAATGTCCTGAGACAGGCACTGATGGCACCTTTTACTTGTCTGAGCAAGACACCCCCCCCATCCCAGTGTCCCTGTGGGGAAGATGCTGCTATCTTCCTTTAAAGGGCCATGTTTTGAGACTTAATGAATAAAGGCTCTGTACATTGCATTTCTGATGAAGAATCCTCTGCACATTTTAACTGTTTTTACTTAAGTGAAAGGAGTAGCATCTGCACCTTATTTTTTTTTCCTGAGAAATCCAAGAATATTTTACAGGTTTGTTTATTTCTATTGCTTTTTTATATCTCTTTTTCAGTCCCCACCTGCCAACTGTGCATTATGGACCATCTGTTGGTGAGCCTAAGAGTGTTAAATGTATATAGCTCCCTCCAGAGTTTCCCAGTGAATTCAATGCAGTTCCATGAGGGACACTTAGGTCTTCTCCCACAGGTCCCCCAGAAGAGGGATATATTATCAATTCCACCTATTCTTGGCTGAGACCTGACAAAAGAAGCCATAGATTGGAAGTCATTCACAAGCACAGAGAAAGGTGTTGGTTGTTCCTTTAAAGTCTATCCTGATGCAGAACAACATTTTACAGGTGACCATCCACAGCAGTCGAAATCACCTGAGAGCAGAGTCTGAATGTCAAGAAAGATCTTTTTTAACACTGCATTTTCACTAATACTTTGTAGTAGTCTTGTGCCTAAACATCTAGGCTGCCCTAGAAAGCTGCTAGGGCATACTAATTCCCATCACCCCATAAAACACACCCCTGAAACTGAAATAGAGTTCAAGTGGTTCTGCAGGGTAATTATTGGTTGCAAATGCACATACTCAGCACTTTCAGGTCACCCAGTATATCCCTTGGTACTACCCCTTAGAGACAGGACTTCAGAAGCAGCGTTGCTATGGTTCACGGACATGGTTTTTTGGGGACTCAAGTATCTACTCAGAGGATGCCTTTCTTCAGACAAACAGTATTTTCAGAGCTGTTGGCTGATCAATCTTTGGTTTCCTGGCCTGTTGCCTTCATGTGTGGTTGCCTATCCTTGCTAGTCTGGCAAAGAGAAGAGAAAATATTTGGCCTTTGGGAACTGGACAACTCGTTGCCCTGTATAGCTGACATGAGTGCATGATTCTGAGTTCAAATATTCTGTACCTGTTTTGCACAGGAATGAATATTACACAAGGTGCCAGGCAAGTGAAGCATAGCTAATGTAAAAACACCTTGGTCTGGTTCCCAGTTACCCTGCAGCTGTGTTAGTATTTACAGCACCGTGAGTAAAGTGCCCCTGAATCAGAATAGGAACAACTTTTATTCTCTTTGAATGCATAAATCAGGCCACATATTTCTGCTGGAATTACAGGCCATTTGCAGTCATTTGTCTCCCTCCACGTGCTTTGCCCAGCAGGTAGCCTGTAATTATTTGATAATAAAAATTATAGGCATTTTTTGATTGCTGGTCCTCCGCAGGAGACGAAGATTACCCAGCAATTTTGACACGAGCTGAGAATTTAAGCCTGATGTCCTGGCAGGCTTCCAGGTTGGAAGAGTCGATCGCCTGTCTAAATCCTCCCGGAATTTCTGACAGGTTGTGGCACTCTTCTCATCCTCAGCAGAGGAACAGCTGTGTCCCTGCGCTCGGGCAGCTCTGCAGCACGGTGGTGGCAGGAGGAATTCTTCCTCCCTGAAAAAGTGCTCATGACTTGGTTGCTTTGAGAACTCCCTTGGGAGCTGCAGGGATGAAAGAGGCCATAGGAATGAAATCTATCACTGTGCCCTGGGAGTCTGATGTGGGATAAAAGCTCCTGATAGTTTACACATGATTATTAAAATTTCCAAACACCTGTGTAAAAACTACTCTGCTTTGGTTTTATTCCTCCCTTCGAACAGATATTCCAAAAGAAATGAAGGCTGAAAGTGTCATATGAGAGGGGCATAGCCAAAAAAGAAGTTTGTTAATGGTAGAAGATTACCTGTTCCATCATTTTTCTCATTTTAAGTTGGCTACACCTGAAAAGAGTAAGTCTTGCTTTGAAAGGAAACTTCTTGGGAAATTACTCCTTTCTCTCTAGTTTCATTATAAAGGACAACTTTTTTTGCCTGCGCATTTGATAATTTATGAATTTGTAAATATAATAAAACTGCAGTGGTTTGGACATTTACAGAAAATGACTGGTTTGGGGAATTTGAGAATCAAAAAAGAGATAAAAACATCAGCTAGAAAAAGGAGTGCCTGCATTACAAATGGACTTTGTTATTTTTTATCTTGGCAAGTATCGTTAAAATTTAATTCTTTATGCACCCATGACAGATAAGTTTGTCCCACTTCGCATTAAAGATGTTATGCATTCATTTTGACAAAGTCATTAAACCCTCTGCACTGAGACCTCACCCCAGCTCTCTGAAGGCCGTGCTCAGCAAATATGGGACTATGGAACTGGGCCTTAACTTCTCCCCACTGCAATCAGCAGGATTACTGCCATGAACTTGGAGAGAAGCGTCTTTTTTTGCCTAAAGTCTCCTTTAATTCAGTGAAACCCCCAGTTTCACCAGGAAAAGTGAGTGTGCAGGGCTTGTGCTGGGGGCACACATGTGATTTGATTTCTTTGCCTCACTTGTAAAAAGTGAACCTAGTTTTTAAGCTTGGAAAAATGCATTAAACTCCATCCCTTAGTGCCAGCACCAGCATGGGGGTTGGCCTGGCAGGGCTGTGGCAGCTCGACCTCTTCCCTCACTGCTTCCAGAGGCAGCTGAGCCCTCACACTGTGGGACACACGTGGTTGAACGTGTTCAAGAGGAGTGAACAGGCTGGTTTGTTGCTAGTCACAACACAGAAGAGAAGAAGTGTTTTGTCCCAGACACATCTGAGTTTAGGTTTGTGCTTCACTTTGTGCTGAGAGCCAGTTCTGAGCCTTTTATTGGTCCCAGTTCTGCCCCATGGGCCTGGTTTGGACAATGGAAAGGGAATGGGTGGCATGGGTGAGCACTGCCTGAGGTGGGCATTCAGAGTCGCCTCCAAAGGATCCCATATATTTTCCGTGTGAAATGTTGAGAGGATTTCTTTTGACAACTCTGGCAGCCGAGGTTGGAGATGAAGGAGGATCTGAGGGAGCCCTGGCCACAGTGGGCAGAAGAGTCAGGCCATGGGGATGTGGAGATGATCCCCTCATGGTATGGGGATGTGAGAATTATCTCCTCATGGGGTGGAGATGGGGGGGGGACGATCCCCTTATGGTGTGGGGATGTGGGAACGATCCCCTCAAGGTGTTGCACAGGGAAGAGCTGGCCCGAGTCCCACAGCTGTCTCCAAGACCTCGGGGTGCCGGGGTAGCCCCTCAGCCGCGGGTGGGGTCCCTGAGGGAGAAGCGCCGGTCCCGCGGCGGGGGTGCAGGCTCTCCTCGGGGGTGCGGGCTCTGCTCGGGCGTGCAGGCTCTGCTCGGGGGTGCAGGCTCTCCTCGGGGGTGCAGGCTCTCCTCGGGGGTGCAGGCTCTCCTCGGGGGTGCGGGCTCTGCTCGGGGGTGCGGGCTCTGCTCGGGGGTGCAGGCTCTGCTCGGGGGTGCGGGCTCTGCTCGGGGGTGCGGGCTCTGCTCGGGGGTGCAGACTCTCCTCGGGGGTGCCCGTCCGCGGTCTGCGGTGCCGGGCCGGGGCTGCCCTTCTCCTCCTCCTCCTTTTCCTCTCCTCCTCCTCCTCCTCCCCCGCGTGTGCGGTGCGCGGCCGCATGTGGGGCGCAGGCGGCCGAGTCTCCACCTCTTCTGGCAGCGGGAACCTGTGGCTGCCAAGCTCCATTAAAGCCATCAGCAGCCGGGGGGACGCGCTGCGCGGCGGCGAAGGCGGGGTGGGCTGCGGGGTTTAGTTTTTTTTTTTTATTTATTTATTTTAAAACATATACTTTTTTTTTTTCTTTTCCCCCTTTTTTCCCCCGCGAGGCTCGGGCTGAGCAGGACGCCTGCGGGCTGGAGACGCGGTGCCGCCGCCGCGGGCACCGGAGCGCCGGAGGCGGCCCATGGCTGCACCGCCGGGCCCCGCGCCCCGCTGAGCTCCGCGGGCACCTCTGGCCGGGGAACACAGCGGGCACCATGGTCCGGTGCTGGTGGCTCGCGGGGCTGCTCGTAGGTAGGTGCCACCGGCCGCCGGTGCCGTCCCGGGGCGGCAGGAGGGTGGCGGAGTCGGGGTCGTCCCCTCCGAGTGCTCCCCGGCACCTCCCTCGCCCACCCGGGCGCTGCGAATGGGCAGGAGGGTGCTGGGGGTGTGCAGGGAATTAGGGTGCAAGGGGACGGTGTGGGGAGCGCAGAGGAGCGGCGTGCAAGGAGGGTGCGAGGAGAGCGCGGCGGACCGGGAAGGAGGATGCAGGAAAACTGCAAGGGGAGTGCAAAGAGGATGCAAAGAAATGGCAAAAGGACGGTGCGAGAGGGCTGCAAGGAGCGTGCGAGGAGAGGGCGAGGAGGGGGCAAGTGGACTGCCCGGAGGGCGCAGGGAAGTCACACGGCGGGTCTCGGACGGGCCGGCGCAGGGACGGGGCTCCCGGGGTGTTCTCGCCCGGGCAGGAGGCACCTGGTGCTGGGACAGGGCCCCGCTCGCTCGGTCCGTGCCCGGCTCGCCCCCGGTGCCCGCCCGGCCCGGGCGGGGTGTCCCCGCCGTGCGCACCCGCGGAGGAGCCGGGAGTCGTCCGGAGCGACCCCCGCGCTGTCCCGCGGCTCCCACCGCCCTTTGCCGGAGGAGGGGATGGGCGGGGAGCGCCCCAGAGGGACCCCGGCACCCCGGGATGCTGCCCCCGAGCTGTGGGATCGCAAGGGGGGACTGACCCTTCCCGTGCCCCCCTCTGAGTGAGCGCCGGGCGGGGATGCCAGAAGGGCTGGCGGGACGGTGCTGAGCTGCCCAGGGCGGTGCTGGGCTGGGGCTCAGCCTCTGCCTCCCACCTGGGGCTTCCAAAGTGGTGGGGGTCGCTGCCCCCTACCCAGAAACTCTGCCGAGCATCCCCTCTGCTGCCGCAGCTTGCTCAGGTCCGGAGCGCGGTGCGCGGTGAGCTGAGTTTAGCTGCAGGAAAGGCTTAGAGGTGATTCTCACTGAGAGTTCGGTATTATCCCCAGGAGGACCCAGCACCTGCCCCGGCAAGGGACAACCTCATAAGTAGTCTCCTGTTCCAAGGACATGACACTGAGCCCCAGCTGTGCAGACAGACCCTGGGAGCAGCACAGGCTGCATCTTTGTGGCTCCCTTTCAAAAAGGCATCTTTCAACCCCACAGTTCTTGGACCAGTTTCAGAAGAAAAGGTTCTGGCTTAAGAGACCATATGGGAGAACAAAGGCAACTGTGCTGTGAAAAAAACACAAAATTATTTCTGTTTACAACAAGGAGCAGAGCCTGAGGGAGGCTCCTCCATCCTCAGACACTATTTTCCTAAGAAATGCAAAGCAGAACTCAGCACCCCTGAACAGAAGGGGCAGGTGAAAGGAAGGGTGGAAGGATGTCCCTGAGGGCCCTGTGCAGTCTGGACACTGGAAATCCAGGCACCCGGGTTCCTGCTAGCTTCCTTTCTACCACTTAGTTCACTCCTCTGAGACTCTGGGCAGCAAAATATCACACTGACCTGCTTCTCCAACTCAGGGCTTAGTTTAATGGTCATTGCAAAACAATCATGTAGTGACAGCTATTGGATGTTACTTGCATAAAGTGTAAAGGACCAGACCAGAGGAAGAAATCTCTTGAGCATGGCACTTCTGTAGGGTAACTTTTCTGTTCTCCTTTTGCAGGGTCTTGTCATGTGTTGTTCACAAAGATAAAGCTTAACAGGTTGAGAAATGTGTATTCTCTGTGTATTTTATTAGTTCAAGTTGCTCTGTTCTGTTATACTGCACTATGTAAGATTAGTCACTGAAATCTAATTAGAATACTTCCTTCAATTCTCATACAATTTCTTTTAATTCAGTCTAACTTAAACTCTCTGCTTCTTGTGTCTGATATCAGTGAGAGAATTTCCAATGATTTCGGTAAGAACAGAAACTGGACCTTAAGGCAACTATTTAAAGAGCTAAGTCAGACCCAGAACTCATTAAAATCAAAGCAAGGTTTGCCAGTGACTTCACTGTGAGCAAGACTGGCATTCTGCATTTTGCATAAAGCTGAAAATAAGCATGAGCATGACACCAGTGCATAATCAGTAGTAAAGGCACTTTAGTTAGGTAACTGGATCTGATTTTGGAGTTTCCTCCAGAAAAGAATCACTCATTCCTGGAAATGTCCCCAGAGACTTGCTGAGTTTTACCTAAGCTTTCATTAAAGTCTTTGCATTCCAATGACACCACGCTGATATTTTTCGTGTGTAGCTTCTCCAGCACGGTTTTAACATAAAAGATCTATTATTGCTTCCAATGTTTATTTTTAAGTTTGGAAATGACAGTGTTGAGGTAAGATCACCAGTTGCATTCAGTTATGAGATTAGCAAGAGAACCCCGTAAGTGATAGCACTACATTCAATATAGAGATGTGTGTATTTACTCATGCATAAATCTGTAGTTACTATTAAACCAACATCATTGTCTTTGGTTCAAATGTTTATTTGGGTAATATTTACTTAGCTAATTTATTTTTACCAAGTTGGCGGTTTTTCTTCTTCATTTCTCAAGCTGGCCAAAAAAAATCAACAACTAACGTGTCATGCCAGATTGTGTGATATGACTCTATTTGTTCTTCCAATAATTATAGGTTAGCCACGTTTCAAAGTATATGGATATAGATAAAAACAGGGCTGAGAAGTAAAAAAAAAAAAGCACAAGTGAAAAAAATATCGTGCGGTTTCTATATTTTCCCCACAAGCACAAATTGTTGAGTAAGGAGATTTTCAAAAGCCAGAAATTGCTGTGAAGAAAACCAAAGCTGCAATCCAATGCTAGGGGAGGCTGCATCTGGCAGAACAAAGTTTGGAAAGAGATTTTGCTTTCAATGGGATCCTGTGTTTCCCCACAACACAGCATATGTCATCCATAAAGACAATGCTTTCATGGATGAGATACAATCACTGCTAAAATCAACCTCACAATTAGGAAGCACCTATACAATGCTCTTACACAAGTGCTTTGGTTTTCTCACTCATTTGCTGAGGAAGATAAAGGTGTGAAAGAAGAGAAACTTCCTGATTTTTAAGATGTTGTATCTCAGACATAATAATCCCAAGAAAGTGACAGTGAGAACGTGAGAATTTCAATGTGTAACCCTTCTTCTGTAGGCTAAGAGTGCTGCCAGAAACTGAAAATATGATTCATAGAACAGCTCCTTCTCTTCCCATCTTAAGTTGTGTAAGACCCGAGGGGTTAGTAATCTGCAATCTGTGGGGTATTTTTCTTTAAGGAGTTAAAAGGTCTCATGCTCTAAAATACAAAATTAGGCAAGTTCTTTTTCTCTGTCTGATGTCTATTTGAAATGCCAAAGCTCCAGAGTGTGAAGTGATAAGAGGGTTGAAATCCGTCATTATTTTTGAGTTTTAGCAGGGTGATGGTGTGATAATCGTGTCTCTTGTATTGATGTTTTCTAATTTTTACTGAATAGCTTATTAAATCATCACAGTTTGAATTCAATTGAAACTGAGAATGCAGCAGAGAAGCTCAGCTCCTGTGGCACTGTTAGACAGACAGTTGGATCAGTGCAACAACAGCTCTTGACTTACAGCTGGTGTGATGGGACATAAATCAGCAGGAGGAGTCTCACCACAGAGTGTTTGAAGAGATTTGCTACAGTTTAGATTTTAAAATAATGCTTTAAACTTGAGTGTGCCCATTTAGTCAAGCACTGAAAAAGTCCCCCACGGTTTCTCCTGGGTTAATAAGAAACACTGACAAATGTGTGACATTTTGGCCTTGTCTAACTCAAAGACTGAGGTCTCTGGAAGTGGGTTTTCACCCTGCACTCTGGGATCAATGTATGCACCAAGCTCCCCACTGAGACAATTGGATTCACCTTGTTCACACTCTTACTAAATCCACAAGTGCTGGACATGGCAGGTTATGGCTTGGATCTCCCCTGTTGATACAAAAACACAATGATGTGTTATTTTTAAAGTTTTCCAGAGGAAAAAAAAATCATTTTTCCCGGTTAGACTACCTGGAAAAGAGAGATAAAACCAAAAACGACAGGAAAGTTTTGCTGCAGAAAAGCTCCTAGGTTTTGTTAGCTTTGAGTAGCACGAGTGCCGTTATTAGATTATGCAGCGCGTAGGTTGAATGTCAACTTTGATTTCAGCATCTGTCGGCAGAGTTTAGGAGAACTGGAACACATCAAAACTTGGTTAATGCTGACAGGCAAAACAGTAGACTGAAATTTCAGGCTATCTAGAAACCACACCCAGACCCCAAAACACATGTTAGGAGTAACTTTAATTCTGTGCTTCAGCTGAACAAGTAACCTTTTTCTGTGGTCACTTGTGACTCTAAGTTAAACATGTGTGTGTGTTTCTGGTGTGGGCTCTGGATCAGTTTACCACCTTTCTGCAGAGCTTTTTGTTCCTGAGGGTATCTTCTGCTATGACTGCTTTGGAATGCCCTTCTCATTCTTGGCTTCTCAGGAGCCAAGTAGCCTCAGCCTATTAGATCCTATTAGATCCTATTAGATCCTGGTTTTATTACTGTAAATGGTATCCTTGCAGCAGTGCCAAGAGTCCTGTTGTGTTAGGTGTTAAATAAGGAGAGAACAAAAGGATCCTTCCTGCTTTAGTGGGTTTATAACCTCATTTCCTGGATTTAGATTTTCAACGGTGAGCACTTGACATTGCAGGGACCTGCAGGGACCCAGCTGTGTCCAGCAGTTTAGTACCTATTGCAGTTGCTTATATCTCTGCACACCTAAATGCCTCATTTCTAGTCCCAGAGGAGCCAGGCAGTGATTTCGATGAGCAGGACAGCGAACAATGTGCTCACACAGGAGAGCAGCTGTCTCCCGTGGGAGCGGGGAGCTGGGATGGCTCCATGGCAGTGGGAGACTGAAAGGCCACTCAGATTATCCCACCAGCTTCCTGCCAAGAGCGGGTTTTTCCCTGCTGAACTCATGCTTTGCTCAATCCCTCAAAATCCTGCCAAGCAAGTGGACTTGCCCTGACTACGATACTGTGCCTCGAGAAGTTCACCCCACATACAAGCCACATGTTTTTCCTCTCTTCATTCACTCCCAACAGAATCTCTTTATTTGCTGCAAGAAATTCCTTCCCTTCCTTGGTGTTTGTGCTTTGTGAATATTTATAGGCTGTTATCATGTCCATCTAGCTCAGCCAGGCTACATGTGCTCTGCTCTTTTAATCTTGCTTCGTAACCCAATCCCTCCCACCCCCTCACCATTTTTTGTTGTTCTACTCTCAACTCCCTCCAGTTCCAGTTGCTTTGGGTAAACGCTGTATTTATGTTAATATTATGTGGTGGGTGGTCCTCTCTGCGCTCATGGTCCATGTGAGTGATTTAGACGTTTGAAATGAGGTTGACATTTTATAGCCAAGCCATGGCTGATTACTTGTTCCGTTCTTCAAAGCACTCCAGGAAAAAAAAAATGCTTAGCCATCACTATTACAAATGGCCACGATAGCCACTAATAAAGTGTCTGGGCAGGGGTGTGAGGGGGTTGCCAAAATCTGCATGGGTGCTCTATGCATTCGAAATGTCAGTGTGGCATTAATTCCACATCCGTGTGCTGTTTCTTCTAATGAGTTTCCAACTCATCTAAATTAAGGAAGATAGACGTAATATATCCATTTGGTCAGAATGTGAATTCCACAATTCTAACAGTTTAACTGAGCTGTGATAGTAACCCCCGGGTATTGTTCAGCCTTGGACTGAGTTTGCTTGCTTTTGGTTTTGCAAACAAATGCTTTCCTTCATGTGTTCTCACTGTTCAGGTACCCAGGGGTTTGAGGTCATCTCACTATGGTCTCACCTATCTCACCAAGTTGAAATTCAAACTTTCAGCAGTTTTCAAAGAAAAAAGCTCTAGCATCACCCTTCTTTCCTTCATTTTCTTTTGGGTTTTGGTTATATATTTGTCTGTGCCAAACTTACGTGGCAATACCAATCAAGTTTAACACAAGCCAAGGTATGTTAGTGTAGGCTGAACCCATTTATTTTTCTCAGTAAGGCTGGATGGAATTGCTCAGCTGCTCTCCAGTCTTTTGGCACTGATCAATTTAGCTGTGGAAAAAACAGAGACTCCCCCTCTTTCCAAGTCTGCAGAACATCTTCTGGGAGGAACATGAAGTGAAATGGCTCCTGCATCTGTCAGGACAGCAAGTGTGTTGTGAGTAGATCTCTGTGTAGCTGAAGATGGTGGTGTTTTGGTTACTGTGAACTGCAGGAGATCTCTTGGGAAGATGGACTCGTGCTTTCATTTGTCATCACGTGCCCTCTATGCCAGCTCTTACATGTCTTGCTTAGTTCACCACATTTGGGACTATCATGATCTGTAAGGTACCTTCCAACTCAAATAATTCCATGATATTCCCTATCCCATTTCTCCTTGGTATCCCTTCTTTCTCCAAATGGAGTGTTTACTGTCAGTCTGTGGGGATGGGCAGCTTCTAAATAAGCTGCTGATGCTGTGTTGGTACAGTCACGGGACCTTTCCTGTTTACCCACACCAGTGAAACTGGGATCAAGCTCTTGAATTTCATTCACAGAGCTAGGCCTGGGGTTTTTTGGGTAAACAGTCAGAGAGGGCAGTTTTAAGAAGCCATTTTATTCAAATGTAGTTTATACTGAAGAAGATCTTTGAGGTATTTCTCTTTCCTCCACTACCCTACCACAAATCCCATCTGTCTTGTCATCTATTGCTGGACACCACACTTACAAGAGAAACACACGATTCCATGTTTCCAAGAGCAAAATATTTACTTCTCTAGTGCCTTAAAACCCTCCAGGCATTTCACCACAAGTCCTTCACTATTTTAATTGTGGACATGACACAAATCAGACAACGGTCACAGCCTCAGAACAAAGCTAGGCTGAAGCCATAGACTATGATGTCTGAGCCCATTTGCTATTGTGCTACAAGTATGTGGTGAAAGTATGTTTTGAAAACTTCTCTAAAATCCTGAGCTACTTGGGATTTTGAGTCGGCCGAGTTTCCTCTGAGGATCTGCAGAATTTCATGCATGATTATGCTCTGCTGTGCACAGGAAACCCAAGGTGATGCTCTGCAATGATAGTTCCCATACAGCACAGTTACTGTGCCAGCCCTGAAAGCAGAACTGAGAAACATCCAGTGAATTTAAAGCATTGTATAAATAGCATGAACTGAGCACCAGACTGGTGAAACAGCTATATGTGAATATACCCTTTTTACAGACAAATGAGAGAAAGGATGAATAATAGAAATACTTTTCCAGAAGCCAAACAGTACTCCAGTGAAAGCACTGGCATCCTCCCTCAACCACTTGACCACATTCTGGCTCGAGTTCAGGGAGGCATTACTAATCAGGAAAAATGCTCATGTACTGGCTTAATTTCAAGCATATGCTTAAGTTTCACTGAAACCAATTAGACTTAAGCATGTGCTTAAGTCCTGTCCTGAACTGGGTTCGGTTTGCAGATAGGCAAAACACAAGGTTCTGCTGTGATACAGGTTTCTACCCCCAGTGGGTGTTATTTAAGTTTTATAACTTTATATCACAATATAAAATGTATCTCATTCCACGCAGCTGTTCTCTTGGGAATGCCTTATTCTGAGTGAATTAAAAGCACCACTAACTTGATCTGCACACAAATGCAAGAAAAATTGATTTGCTAAATACAACCATTTTGTTTGCTTTTAAAAGAATGCTTATTCCTTTAGTGGCTAACCCAAAATCCACTCTATGTGCTCTCAGGAGAGAAAAATGCTAAGGAAACACTGTTTTGCTCAGTTAGTGAAGTCTGTGTGGAAAAGTGTAATTCGCTTATGTAGAACATATTGATATGTTCCTTATCGTCCATTTCTTTCCAATCCGAACATTCCTCAGAAAATATCAAAGGTTTTATGTCATCTCTAAATGAAGAAATGTGTAATGCTCCATGACTTCAGGCCCTGATCTTATCCCCGTGAATGGGTGACTAACTGAAACATTAGAATTATAAATGGGAATAATAAATTCTGGCCATAGGAGGCAATAACATGCAACAGATTTAGCAATCTAGCTCTGGAGAAGAGCTGATCTACAGTAACTAATTTGGTGCAAACTGTAATATATGCATTTTCTCCTCCGTTTATGAAGAAACAGATGTGTGACTCAACTTTGCTTTTTTCCAAAGTCAATCTGCTTGGAGGAACACAAACAAGACTTGTTTCCAACAAGGAATATTACAGTATTTCTCTCTTGGTTGATGTTTTTTTTCCTTTGAAAGTGAGAAGTGGGTCTGAATCTGGAGCACACAGCCCTTGTGTAGCACAACCCCACTGGCAGCCTCTCATTCCCAGGCTCGGGATCTTTCATCTTAGCTTTACCAAAATTTATTTTGCGGGGAATTTCCACTTCTGCCTTTCCATCATTTGATGCCGTGGGTCCTGTACAAATGAGCACTGGAGTAGTTGGTCAGTATTTGCCGCGGCTGCTGTCCCAAGGCTTGACCCCGTTTGTGCCGATGGCAGGGATGAGAGGCCGTTCCAGGTCCTGCCATTCCTGGTTGCCGGAGTGTTTGTGCAGCCCCCTTGCTCAGAGACTTTGGGCCGGTCCTTGGGATGCAGCACACACCAGAAAGCTGGAAAAAGACCCTGTTTTGTCTAGTTTCTGTGCTGAGGAGCTCTCTGGAAACGCTTGTGGTTAATCGATACAGACAGACGGGATAAGAGCGAGGGGAAGAGATCACAGCCGGGGAGTTTTTTAGATTTTCCTATGAATGAGTATTTTTGTCTCGAAGATGAATTGTGAATAATTCCTTCCTCCTGCCCAAGAACTCTATAGAGCAGTTAATTTGTGTCTCTCTTAAGACAGAGGAGATGCTCTGATGTGCTTCACCAGGGGCTGAGTAACAGAGTGACATATAAGTGACAGCCACTTCATGCTGCTCTTGGAATAGAGATGTGCCCTAACTACAGATTTTAGGTCTGGAACTGAAATTTTCCAGCTTGAAAGGATGTTTGGATCTGGTGGGGCTGGGCTGGAGTAATTGAGAGAAAAAAGCAGCCACAAGATTTGGACACAAGCCAATAGTTTTAGGTTTGAGGATGCATCCAGCTTGGAGTCTTGTGTACAATTAAGACAAAATCCCTAGGAATTCCCATCATGTCAAATATTTACATTCTGGAGGCTTTTTTTCCTTTTTTTTTTTTTTCTTTCCCTGTGGAGTTTGATCCAGATTATAAAAATTCCGTTTTCTATTGAATGTGTCAAAATGCAGTGACTGCACTGCCAAAGTGTCTGTGCTCCCAAACAATGTAGACTTCTAGTGCTTCTGCCAAAAGTAGCACTAAGGGTTCAGTCAGATATTGAAGCTTCTGCTGCAATAAACATACACAGAGCACAGTTAGAGAGTTGAAAAAGGGGTTATATTGTGTATATTCTATAGCTATACACTATGTAGCTATATACTGCACTGACACCTCTGGGGTCATTCTGTGGTTATGGGCAAGAGCAAATCTGACCCTTATGTCCATTGCCTCTAATACAAATAAAGTTATTCCAGTTTATTGTATTCTCTAGGATAATAATTTCATGTTTGTTTGAAGTGTGGTTCAGTTTTGGACTGCCCTCGTTCTGATGGCTCTCCAAAAGCTTTGCCAGTAATTGGGCCTCTCAGGGCAGTCAGATGAAACTTGGCACATCCTGCACATGAGTAAAAAAAGAGCCCTGGGAGTAGGGAGCACACAGGATCACAGAGCAAAGTCCTGGCAGAACTGGGATGAGGATGGAGATGCCCAGCTCCTAATGGCTCTACTAAACTGGCACTCATGGGGCAGCCTCACACACGCTGCAGCTGCCAAACTAAAGGTTTAACTAATAGCAACGGGTCTTGTCATCCAATATTTTCCTGTTTTCATATGAAGACTCACAAGAACTGTGTCTTAGGAAGCACTAGTGCAAGCAATTGTGAAGGAGTTGGATGTGCCTGCTCTCCACATCCAGCCCTTAAAGACAAAAAGAACTATAGAATTGTGAGTCTGCTCCAAAAAGAGCCCTGAACACTAATAATGTGCCTTTCCCACTGGTTCACTCTAGTGCAGTGCATAGCGAGATACCAGAAATCCAAGGCTGGTTTCCATGGCCTTTGGGCCGCTTCTGGTACTGCTCTGCTGCTTCTCTGGGGGCTTCACTTCTCATGTGTTTGCTCTCATGGTAGTCTCATGGTTTGTGTGCTTCAGCCTACACAAATACATTTGAAGGACCTTGTTACTGTGACGTAAAACCTCTGCCCATGGTGGTGCCACAGTGGAGTGACTGAATTTGTCCATCAGACAATTATGTATTACTAGATTCATAATAAAATACTGTTTGAGTGGGAATCCCTCTGCTTTGTCACATATTCTGACTTGAACAGCAGTTTAATTACCAAATTCCCACCTGACTTGGTCTGGGGCTTTATTTGTGACAAGCTTGGATGTGGGAGATCTGTAACAGGCATTTAACCCTGTGTGGAGGATATGTTGATGCCAGGGATGAGAGACTCCTGTCTCAGAATAAATTGGCTATGGAGATCTGGGGAACCTCCCTGGCAGATCCCAGCTGTGGTTCTCACCCTGGGTGTTTATATTTGTGTTCCATCCCTACCTCATGAGCAAGGGAATGCTGCTGACATTGCTCAACAGCTCATAGTTTGCCCATGGTTTGCAGCAGATCTGTCTGTGCCAGGTTCATCCACAAACACTTCTTGTTAGGAAGGTGATTGCACGATCTCACCTGTCCCTTCTCTCAGATGCAGTCAGATGGTTTAGGGTTTCTCTTCCCAGTGAAAGGTCTGGTTTAGGCAAATCTTATAAAGATCACAGGATGGTTCAGGTTATATATCAAGGTACATACATGGCACACAGGGACTAAGATGAGCAGTTGTTACTCTGTCTTGAGTTCCTGGACCGAGGCACAGGGTGTGCAAACATTTCACATCGTCATTCCGTGGGAAGGGAATATAGATGTTGGATCTTTTGTTCCAGCTGATAGGCAGGCTGGAAATCAACCTGTGTCCTAACACTGGTATGGAGTGAATAAAGGCTGGCTTGAAAATGTCCAGCACACTCCTGGGTAAATTGCAAAGTACAGCTGGAGCAAGAAAACCCTGTCTGGGCTCATAAACCCCCGGCTGGGCTGAGCACCACCCGGACCAGGGACTGGGCTCTGCCAAGCAGGGCAGTTGTAGGACAGCAGAGAATTGGTGGGGTATCAGGAGGAGCTTCCCTGAGAGCTCATTCCGCGGTGTTATGAAGAGGCAAATCCCAAATTTCTTAGTGAAGCAAGCCCATGGTGAGTGCCAGAGAGGTTAGCTTAAGTAGAGTGAATAATATACAGGAATATATGTACATGTGTGTGTGTGCATGCAAAGGTCTTCAGGATTTAGCTGAGTGTTCACACATTCCCTAAGCCAATAACATCCGTTGTTATGGGAAATGAGGTAAGTGACAGAATTACTGTCCTTATGGCGGGCGACAGGCGAGGCCAATGTTCCCATGCTGTAATTCCATGTTCCAGTCACTGCCTCAACAATAGCCCGGGAGGGAGAGAGGGAGAAAGAGAACATGAACAAAGAGCGCTCGGTTTTATTTGAAGATTTCATCTGAAAAACAGTTGGATTCAGATGAAACTCAAGTGGGAAAACCTGAGTGAAATAGAAAAACCTGTGCCCTGAGCTAAGGGCTGAGAGTTCACCCGTCTGGGGGTGTGTTCTCGGGCCGCTGGGAGCCCTCGGCGGTCGGTGCCGGCCCCGCAGTGTTGACTCCGCTCCCTTTCCCGCTTTCCCTCTCCCTCTCCCTGTCCCTGTCCCTCTCCATCGCAGCCTGCGCGGCCGCGGAGCCGCCCCTGCGCTGGGAGCCGCGGTGCCGGCAGCAGCTCCGCCACCTGCAGGACGGCGCCAGGATCGCAGCGCGGCTGCCGCCCCGCCTGGAGGGCCGATGGGTCTCCACCGGGTAAGGCACCCCCGGACCCCGGGCAGGCACCCCCCAACCCTGGGGAGGCACCCCTGGAACCCCGGGAACGCGCCCCCACACCCCGGCAATACGCCCCTGATCACTGGAAACGCGTCCCTAAAGCCCTGGGTAAAGCACCACCAAACCCTGAGAACGTGTCCCCAGACCTCAGCAAGGCATCCCCCTAACCCCCCATGAAACGTGACCCTAAAACCCTGGTAAGGCACCCTGTTCTCCTGGGAAGGCACCCCCAGCCCCGGGAATGCACCCCCAGCCCCTGCCAGGCCTCCTGCCCCAGCCCGAGACAGATCCTGTATCCAGCACTCTCACATTTTGGTGGCAGATGCTCATTAAAATCACCCAAGAGCGGCCACCAGGTGTGGGAGGCTCTTGCCCACGGTGCTGCTCCCGCCCCTGTGCTGTCCCCTGTCCCCCCACGCCCCGGGGAGGGATCTCACCCCGCACACCCCCGATGGCTCAGGACGGCCTTTCCCGCAGGTGTGAGGTGCGGCCGGGGCCCGAGTTCCTCACCCGCTCCTACCTGTTCTACGCCAACCGGCTCTTCAAGGCCTTCCAGTTCTACTACTGGGACCCCTCGTGCCGCGACCCCTCCTACACGCTGGTCATCAAGGGCAAGCTGCGGCTGCGCCAGGCCTCCTGGATCACCCGCGGCGCCACCGAGGCCGACTACCACCTGCACAAGGTCGGCATCGTGTTCCACAGCCAGAAGGCCATGCGGGAGGTGGCCTCCTGGATCAACCAGACCTCCGGGCAGGGCTGCAGGGGGTTCCTGCCCCCGGGGCGTGCCTGGGCCCCCGGAGCCCTCTACGAACTGCTGAGCGCCAAGACGGAGCGAGACTGCACGGCCGCCCTGGGCTTTGCCATGCACGAGCTGAGCCTGGTGCGGGTGGAGAAGCACTACCAGCCCTTGCTGCAGCCGGGGCAGAGCGGGAGCCAGCTGGTGGAGGAGCTGTACCTGGGGGACATCCACACGGACTGGGTGGAGAGGCTCCACTACCGCCCCACCGGTTACCAGCGACCCCTGCAGAGCGCCGTGGTAAGGATGAGGCCTTTACACAGTTCCCTCGCCAGGTCACAGGCTTTGCCAGCATTTATTTCCTTGCTGTTTAAGTAGTGCCCGCAGCACTTGGCCCCCCTGTCCTAAGGACACGAGGGTGAGGCAGTGTGGGGCTGCTGGTGCAGGTTCCCGGGTGCTCTGCAGCACATGGGGTTCACCCTCTCCCTTCCTGACAGAGTGGGACTGGGGTGGGTGAAAGCTCAGCAAAACCAACATGGGAAATGAGCCTGCACTGGCATGGGCCTGGAGTTAACGGCCTTGCTTTGGCTCCATGTTTTCCTAGGAAATGCTGCTTCCTATTTTGCCGCACCGAAACCCATGGAGGCTTTGGGCTGCACGTCCTTAGAGCTGCCTGCTCTGTCCTTCATCTTCCTGCCCTCTCCTTCCCTCCTTGGGGGGTGCTTAGGGGGAGAGGAGTGAGGCAGCACCATCTGCCAGTAACTCATCAGTCCTCGGTGTAACGCCATTAGCAGAGGCAGTTGCCCCCAATTCAATTATGTTATTACACAGAAATCAAACTTCCGTTTTGATGCACGTAAAACTGAGCAGGAGACTTGCTGGTCTTTTATTCTATTTTATTTTATAAAATAGTTTATTCCCAGGAAAGCACCTTTCCATCTGAATCACAACTGATCAATTCAGAAATCATTGAGCAGTGAGACGAGATGAAGAAACCGTCTCTGAACTTTACCAGATAGAATGGAAATAACTGGGGAAAAAAACAATTTTGGGGCAACATTTCCCCAACATTTCCCTGAACTGCACCAACTGAACTCTGAAAAACACAGAGCAACACCCCTCTCCCTCTCAAAAGCAACATTCTCAAATTGGTTAAACTTGTGTTATCTCGGGCCAAAACCATATATATGAGCAAAACCAGATGGTAAACATAAACACTTTTAAAAGTTAATTTAAAACCAAACCTAAAGATACTGAAATTCACTCTCTGAAAGTAGCCCTGTAATTAATCAGGCAACAGCTCTCCAATGGACCCACACATGATGTCACCACTTGGCGATAATTAGAAGCTGCCATATATTAGAAATAACTTCACACGACTGGTTTAAGCAAGTAAGATTTTTGGCTCCATGTGTGTAGTGATAATTTTATTGAGCACAGAATTTTTACTTCTTTTTATTTTCTCTGAACTGACATCCATTTGCCTGTGCTGGTGAGTTACACAGCTATGTTAGGAATTATCTCTTTACGAAAACACCACTCTTTTCCCCTTAAATTTATATCTGTTTTAAAGAAACCCATTCTCCCCAAATTACCTTTCATTATCAAAGAATTTCCTGCCTAAGGAGAGCATATATATTTGCCAACTTCTGGGATTATTTAGCCATAATGTACTGTGTACTGTCAGCACTCATTAACGTGACAGTAGCAGTAAAGCAAGCTGAAAATGACTAAATTACAGTAGACTCCAATCAACTTGCATGTAAATTACCCACCCTACAGTTAACTACTGAGTTATTTAACCTTCTTGCCTATGACAGTTCAGTAAAGATTAGCTCGTGTTCTAGAAAATTATATAATGTTCGAACCCTGCTTATTTAAAAATAAATCAGTTGTGATATATGAAGTATAAGAAAAAATTCCAGGCTACAAAAAACCCCTGCTGGCAGCGGATCAGGGGCAGGGCTGGTTTGACTCAGAGCTCTGCAGGCAGCACAGGAGGGGGAGCGAAGGTCAGGGCCTCCTTCTGCAGTGGGTTCTTTTCTTCTCCCATTCTGGCTGCTGGGGAAGCCCTCTGTCCTTCCCCCTCCCCACCTGCCCCATCCTGGTCTTCACACGCAGCCGTGGATGTGGGAGCACGGGCAGGAATGGGGTGAAGGAGAAGCAGAACACGACGGGATTTTGGCTGTCCTGGAGAGGCTCCGTCACCGCGGTGCAGCACAGGCACAGGAGCCTCCCCACGGGAAGGTTTCACAGCCTTTTCCATTGCCAAAAACACTGTGTCATTGTTCTGAACCGGTGCAGAAACGCCGTGGTGGAGCTGACACCTCCCAGCACCCCCATCCTCACCCAGCTTGCCCTGGAAAAGTGGTGGGATGTCCCGGGGGAGCGTTCCCTGCCCTGGCAGCAGCTCTGCCCTGCCCTGCCCTCCTCCCTCGGCCTGTCCTCAGCGGCCCTGCACGGGGCAGCCGCAGGACACAGCCCTCTGTCCTTCAGCTACCAGAATAGCAAAGAGCCAGGGCAGCGCTTTATCTCACTTAATCTGCTCGGACGCCTCGTGCCGGGCTCCCTGCAGTGCAGCACCCTGGGGTGGACCGGGGGAGTTTGAGCTTTTGGAATATTCTGAAAGGTGGTTTGTTCTTTTTTTTTTCTGCTTATCAGTTTACAGAGCCGTTGTTTTTTGTCTCCTGCAGCACCACGTGCACCCTTGCCCAGCCTGTGGGATTATATACAGGGCTGATGAGCACCACCCACCCATCCTCCCCGCCGGAGCCCAGCTGCCCATGCAGCTCAGCGGCAGCTGGGTGAGCACCCACTGCGAGGTCCGACCCGCCGTGCTCTTCCTCACCAGGTACTTCATATTCCACGGGAACAACCACACCTGGGAAGGGTATTACTATCACTACTCAGACCCGCTCTGCAAACAGCCCACCTTCACCATCTACGCCTCTGGGCACTACTCCCAAGGCATCCCCTCCTCCAAGGTGCGGGGCGGCACCGAGCTGGCTTTCAAAGTCACCCAGGCTCGGGTGACGCCGATGGACCAGGTGACGGTGATGATGCTCAACTCCTCAGAACCTGGAAGCTGTGGGCTGGCGAGCTCCTGGAGCGCTGGGGTGGAGCAGGATATAACAGCCACGAATGGCTGCTTGGCTTTGGGCATCAAGCTGCCCCACACCGAGTACGAACTCTTCAAAACGGAGCAGGACACGCGGGAGCGGAGCCTCCTGTACATCGGGGAGAGACCCACGGACGGGTCCAGCCCCGACAGCCCAGACAAGCGACCCACGTCCTACCAGGCCCCTCTGGTTCAGTGTGCTGGAGCCTCAGAGGAATTCTCCAGCTACGTTAGTCTGAAATACTTGGGAAGGAAGGATGCTAATGGGAAGGAAGCACTAAAACCTTTGCCTGTGGCCTTTTTATTGTTCATAGCACTTCTGTTTTTAAGATGGGACTAGTTATCCATTCAGGTACAGCACAGAATCCAGATAAATCTTGGTGCTAGCGTGATTTTTATATCCTTCAAATGAGCACATCTGGAATCAGTTTTTCTCAGATTTGGAAACACTTTTTTAAAAACACCCAGTAGTGAATGAAGCCAAGAAGATATGCCTGACTCAATACTGTTTGTCCCGTGGCTTTATTGCCTAATCTCCCCTCTTTGCGTGCAAATTTAATGTAGTGACACGGATGTGCTGCACATTGCAAGGGATAATTCAGCAACATGGGGGGGGGGGGAAGTGACATCAATTAAAATTGCTGCTTTGAGCTTTTGACATTGCTAAGATTTAATCAAGAGCTTGATTCCGATGTAATTCAAACATCCGAAGTGTCGGCTGCTGAGTTTCTTTGAGGTTAAGTTCCCTCCCATCATACTCCTTTTTGCTGTTCATGCAAATTTAATCTGCAGAGTCAGTCAGCAATAAACAGTCAGCAAGTGTTCTTGAGAAGGGCACGGTTCACGTGCCTTTGGCAGTTCACAGATACTTTCTGCACTTTTCCTGTGTGTGTCACACACACAAGGGTGCAACGTGCAGTCTCCCACTCAGGGCTGCCCAGAACAGCCCTCACGGAGCGTTACCTCGGCTGCTACGCCTGACCCTCGTCAGAGAGGATTATGGTAAATGGAAAATGCTGCTGTGCACAACAGCTCCAGCCTCCAGCATTCCCTGGCTGCAGCACTGCATCCTTGCTGTGTTGTTCTGCCTCTCCAGTGCAGTCCTGACTGCTGCTCACCAGGCACCCTGTGAAGGAAAAGATCCCTCACAAGTCTTGCTTGCAGTCCAGGTATTTTCACTGCCTCCTTTTCAGTCAGTGTACTGGCACATCAATTGTTAATCCAGCTCTCCTCTCAAAGTGTCCCTTCCAGCCTCTTTCCTGTACAGATGTTTTATAAATCTGCCTCTGGTGAACAATGGGCTGGGGAGATGCTCAGATCAGACAGCACAGTCAGGTCAAACTGATTCCTACTGACAAGAAGGACAAACTAAAAAATTATATTCCCTGTCTGCTGCAGCTAAGAAGCATATAACTTCTCTGGAGAAGCCCTCCTCCAGCAGCTAAATCCTCTCCAAATAAGCCTATATATCTTACCACAAAGGATATTTTGTTAAAGCAGCTATGCAATAGCCACCTTCTTAATGCTGTATTTACGAACTTGCAGCTTGTACTTAGATAAATTATGGGGTTTATAACACAAAAATACTTTGGGGGACCTGTACATTAATAATTCAAATGAGATGCTTATTAAATGCATACAGTTGTGACATAAATGTTGTCAGCATGTTCACGTGTTCCAGGCATGATCAAATATTAATCATGCACATAAACACTTATACTTCTAAGATGATACACAAAAGGGCCAGGTTTGGCTGCCTTGCCTTGGGTTCCTTCCCCAGCCTGAGGAGGAGCCTTCCCCAGGGATTAGTTCAGCAGGCAAATCCTCCCTGTGTCCAAGGGTGGTTGTGCTTTGTTGCACGGGGATCCACAGGCAAACGTGTGAGGGAGTGAATGTTGGAGAAGGTGGTGTCTCCTTTGGGATGTTCCCGTTAGGATGCTGTGAACTGGGGCAGCACAGCTGCAATCTCCTGTCAGCCACACACGTGGCACAACTTCTCCTTCCGCAGTTTCTCACCCCGGTGCTCCAGCGGCCGCTCCTGCAGCCCAGGGAAAGCTTCCTGGGACTCACAGCAGCAAAGGTGCCTGTTTCTGCAGGACCCACTCCATGGCAGGAATAGGGAACAGCTCTGTGCTGCCTTTGGAGGGTGGATGGAGGAGGGGGAAGGCAATTCCTGGCCAACACTTATCCCCGGGAATGAGATTTGTGTGCAGGTGCTTCTTTTTTTTCATAGCACAGAAACAAATGAAGTGTTCAGGTGCCACATGGTATAAAAGCTCAAGTCCACACAGATCCTTTCCAGGTGGGGATGGGATTAACATGATATAAAACATTACAAGACAACATCACACACTTATGCAACAGCAACAAGGCCTTGAGAAAGCTCTGCCCTGCCCTGCAGCAGCTCAGACACCACTGGCTCCAGCAGCACCAGCTCCACAACTCTGACTGAACTTCCCTAGGGAACACTCATCAGGAGCCTCTTTGTCCTGTTTCCCCCCTCCTCCCCCCTTAAGGATACTTCTGAAAGGAAAAAAAGCCATGAAAGACCTATTTGCATAAATATCATAACTTTTATTATTCTGTTCACAGTTCTTGAAGACACATTCCTAAATTACACAGTTATTCTCTCTTAAGAATTTGTGCCTTTTCCCAATTTGAATTTGCCTGGCTTCCACTGCCAGTTGGTGATTCTTGTGTTGCTCTTTTTATGCTCAGAGAGCTGCAGTGTTCAGTGTTTTCTCCCTGTGAAGGTATTTGTGCACTGTAATCAAGACAGCCTCAACTTTGGTAGAAAAGCTCAGCCAACTGAGTTTTCTCTCTCACCCTCTCTAAGGCATTTTCACACTCCACCAGTAATTTCTGCATCTCTTCTTTTTTGATTCCATTCCAATTACCCAGCTTCTCTTTTAAAATGTAAATATCCAAACTGCATCCAAAACTCCCAGCTCTCACAGCTGAGACATACAGAAGGATAATCACTTACAGCTAACAGTAATTAAAACAAGAACATATTCGTATTCATTTGTCTTTTACTCTGGAACTGCACTGGGAATGTACATGGAGCTGTTATTCACTCTGGTCCTGGTAGGGATATTTTTGCCATGTTACCATTTTATCAGTAGTGGTTTTCTAGGTTTTCACCAGTGATCTGGAACCACTGAATCTGCCAGGTCCCCACAGAATCCCCCTGAGCATCCCCATTTCACTGTGGTTCCCTTTGAACTTCAGCAACGTGTGATTGTCAGGAAACACGGAGCTTTGCAGGGCCCAGGCAGACTCTAACCCCAAAGAGAACTGAAAACCAAAGAGAATGAGAGGACTTGGATCACACTCCTTCAGGAACATCCATCTCCTTTTCCATCCCTTCCCAGGGCTGTCACACTGGCTGCCCTGTCCCGCTCACCACCCTCAGCAGCAGCCCCGAGACTGCCCCAGGCTCCTCCCTTCCCAACACTGAGCCAGGGCTTCAAGGCCTGCCTGTTATTTGAAGTACTGAGCGTTGCTAAGGAAGGACAACACCTTCCCAGTCCTCTGACATCATCACCAGGTTTTACCACCTGCACCTATTAACGGTCCTTATCCTACAGCAAAGATTTCCCCTGAACTCCAGCTCTTCATGGCCCTCTCTGAGCACTCCAACCCACACAGTTTGCTTTCCCTTTGGCTGGTGCTTTCCTTATTCATTTTCTGCACTTTCTAACTCCCATTTTGAATGGATTGCTGTCTGCTTCCCTTTTTCTCATTTGTTTTATATTAGTTTCCATCTAATTTTTCCCTTCATTTCACCACTGAAGCAGGATGGGCAGTTAGCCAAAGCTGTCCCCCTTCTCGACTGCAAAATTATTGGGTTTTTGGCCATTTAATACCTTTCACTTAGAAAACTGCCAATTCTAATTCAGTTTTCCATCTAATTTCTTCCCCACTACCAAATCTGATATGAAATTTGCTCAGCTATGCCCTTTTGAAGCAGCAATTACATTTATTAGAAGCTCACATGGTTCTGTGCTGAGCTCCACTGTAATCAGGATTCCAGCTTGAGTTCTGTGATTCATTTATCTTTATCTGACATACACAAGACAAAACCAAATAACTTCATCTTTCATGTCTAACACTGCATTAAAAAAACCAGGTCTAAGACATAGACCACGAGCATTAATCCTGATTACTGGCTTTCTTTCAACTACCAAACAAATAAATACCCTTTTACTGTTCCTGTGAAGAAAACCCAAGCTAACACGTGCTGGCAGGTTTGTACCAGCTGGAAGTTGATGGTAACAGGCACATGTGTCTTAGAAAACTCTCCTCCATTCACTTCTCTTAGAATACGTTCCAAAAGTTTAATCATTTTTTAACAACTCCAAAAAGCAAAGAAAAATAAAATAATTTCCAAACAGCCTCAATACATTTTCTGCCTTCCTGCACTGAGCCTGAGCCTTCAGTACCTTCTTTACCACCACGAGCTCCTCAGAAAAGCTGCCTTTCCAATTTTCTGCTTCTTTAGCAGGTGCAAAAGTTTAAAGCAGGAGCCAAGTTTGCCAGACAAACACAGTCCTGACAATCTCTTCACAGCTCAATTAACAGCAACTTATTTTTCCAATTAACCACCCTCATGCCCCTCTGTTTAAAATACCTCAGAATGCATTTTTGCATCGCTGATTTCCCAAACAATTCTTAAACTGAAACAAAACACACAAAAAAGTTTCAAAACACTTTTGGATACATTAACAGCATTGAGCTACTGCTTCATTTGATAAACAATCCAGATGGAATATAAAAGCCTGTTGCATACTATAAATAAAGATACTGCCCTGAAACAGCAGGAAGAAGCTGGAGACAGAAAGGAGATGGGTGACAAGACTCATTGCTCCAAACTCTACACAGAGTGAAGAGGAAGGAGGTACAAATTTGATCACAGAGGAAGCAGAAGGTGAGTGGTTATCCAGGATGGGAAAAGGCATCCAGGCCCAGTGAGATATCCACAGCTCTGCCAGGCAGCCCAGGTGCAGCCACAGTGCTCTGGAGTCCAGAAGTCTGGGACAGGCAGGTAGGGAAAAGCAACACTGGCAGGGTGATGGGAAGAAAGACCCAGATGGAAAACAAGCAGGCAGCAGGGAAGGAAAGCCAGTTAAAGATGCTCAGCTGAACATGGATTTCTCTGCCAAGGAGCAGGGAAGGAACAAGGATGAGTTGGCCTGAACCAAAGCGCTGAGGGAGGGAGTGGAGTGAGATTTGACAGCTCAGGCAGAACAGATTAGAAAGCAGGATGGGCAGCAGTCTCCAGCCTTTACAGAAATCTTCTTTTGGGCTCAAAACTGAAGCAAAGATTCCTGGCTCCAATCACACTTGTTTGTGGCCTCCCAGTCAAATGTGGAAATGAAAATTGCTGCTTCAGCTCCAAGTTACACATCGGGAGCTCGGGTCAGGAATGAGTGTCCACACACAGAACACAAAGGATTCCCTCCTGACACGCACGTGGGTTACAACCAGTTCCACATTTTAAGTTCCACTTTTAAAAATCTAATTATACTTAAGAGAGCCTCTATATGGCCAGGCACACAAAGCTGAGAGTTTTGGATGACTTCTGAGCAGCCTCATCTCACTTTCTGACCAGGTACTGATCAAATACTGCACTGTACTCATACAGAGTGGCCAAACTACCAGTGCACAAACCTGGTTCTGCCATTTCCTAATTCCTGAGTGCTTGACTTTGTAGAGCCTTAATAAAGGTCTTTTAGAAGTAGCTCTGTGTGGATAATTGTGTGTAGGAAATTTGCCAACTCAAACATGAGGGAGTTCAAGAGGCTTTTCTAATCTTGTGAGTTTATCCACTAAAGAAAAAGATTTGATTAAAAAAATGTACAGCTAAACTGGGAACAATACTTCACTACGGGCTGTTCCTCATAGGCACTTCGAAATCTTAAAAAAATCCCCACAAAATTAGGAACTTATTAAATCAGAATGAAATGTACCGATGCAGAAACATAAACAGAAATGCCAGATGGATAATGTCAACTTGTAATAGGCAGCTTCAATTAATTCTTCTTAATTCATTTGTTTTCTTAACTTCTTTTGTTTTGCCATCTGGAAAAGGCCATTTTCTAATGACAGATCACAGGAGAAAAGATCCAAAGTTCAAGTTTGCTTCAAGGAAAAGCAGCTTTGTTTCTGTGCTCGCAGGCCCCACGTTCCTTTTGTACTTCCACTCACACAGAGGCTTCAGGACAAACCTAGGCCTGGGCTGGGAGGCAAAGAGATCTATGTGGAAGTTTAGGAAAGGTTTCAAAAAGTTTTACTCTTCAAGTACAAACATGAAAGTAGTTCTTTAGCAGGAAATGAAGCCACAGGGAGCAGCAGAGTGAATGACAGGCCCACGGTCACTTTGGAAGTGTGCAGGTCTGTGCTCATCAGAATAGGATGTGCAAGAGATTCCTGGCTGGCTCTTACTTGGGTTATTTTAAAAGTAATCTTCAATTATCCAGTAAAAAAAAAATCAATCCATTAATAAAACAAACAAATTTTATAGCTGAGCAGTGGAAACAAACAATTACTTTGTTCTCTGAAGCTTATCAAAATAAAAGTGAGGAGCAGCACAATGAGAAGTGTCACTGTTGCACTGACACATTGGACAAAGTGATCAGAATACATGGAGCTGTCAGAGTAATATAAAAACTTAATTGGACATGGTTAAAGGATCAGCATTGCCCTGCTTGAACAATAAATCCCATGATTTATCTAACTGTAACAGATGATTTATACCAGCACTGGATCCCCCTGTCAGCTCCTCACGAAGCTGAGCCCGCGAACAAACAAGCAGCCTTGCTCAGTGTGTCCTTTTGTCTCTAAAATGCCTAAACACTGGTTTGTACAGATATTTTCTAATTAGTAAATTAAGTTTGCAGACATGTGTCTGACTCCAAAGAACAGTCACCTACACAGACAGTACTGAACTAGTCTCACTCCACACACGACCTTCTGTTTGTATTAGTGTTTTGACTTAAAAACCAAAAGCTTAAATACATACACTGAAATCCACTCATCACCTGTCCCATCTCAACTTGCTCACCTGAGGATTTGGGCAGTGGATGCTCAGCCATTCCCAAACCATGGAACAGCAGCTCTGCAGGCCCCCTCGCTGCTGTGCAGTTCTAGTGCAGCTGTGACCCAGCCACAACAAACAGGAGGTTGAGAGTGTTCTTTTACATGGGTTTTCATCTCAAACAGAGGGATTTTTGGCTGTGTTTTTTTCTCAGTTCCTTTATAAGGAAAGCAGAACTCAGGACATGGCATTTTAGGTCACCACGCAGAGCAAGAGAAGTATCGTTTCTAAAGTTAAGAGTACTACAGTTAAGTCACTACTGTGCCTGGGAATTAAGGACATTCCAATTAAGAGAAAAAAGTGCCATTTTTTTGAAGAAAAGGGATGATAGTTTTCTTCCAGTGGGGAATTGCAGCCTCAAGTATCTTGAGAGGTTGAATGATCCACTCTGTGCACACCATGATGCAAACACGCTGACAAGAACTGCAAGTTCACATGTGCAGAGAATAGAAACCCTTCCGAGTTTATTGGTGACAAGAAAGTCTATAGTGATTTGCAAAGTGAAGTAAGTTCCAACTTTATCCCACTAACAGCATTTCAGGAGGAAAAAGTCACATGGAATACCACCATCAAGCTATTACAATCCTGTATTTTTAGAAAATGACATTATGGTACATCAATCCCCCTCAACATGACAGACATGGCATGATCTTGCTCTCCAACCCCAAGGGCTGTTCCACAGTAACCTGAGTTGGGTTCTGGCTCCCACATGTTCCAGTTGTGCAGTCACAGCTGACAACTGCCAATGCACAGCAATACTTATGATCATTCATGCACAGAGCATTTGCCTTAAGATGTGGATAACTACATAAAAACAGTAGAAACCATTTTCCACTTGTTTCCCAGCACTAGGCTTCAAGATATTTTGTACACCTATTCATATCAAATTTGCCCGAGGAGTGCACCAAGCAGCCTCTACTGGCTCTTAAAAAAATTAACAATAAATGTATGTGCAAGTGGTCATCTTAAAATAACAGCAAGGACAATAAGTAGATTAGCAATAACTTGATTTCTACTATCATGTATCAATCACAGTTTTCTAACATCAGTTGTTGTGTGAGGACCCCAGACAATAATCTTATTTAGAAACCCTGTGTTTCATGCATAACTTCCTAAGATGGTAAAATGTCCTCCAGAATATGAATACTTCATGAAAACATTTGCTCTGGTGTTGTCATGGAAGGAAAGACTTACAAAAGGTCCAGGTGATTTAAGAACATCTACTCAATATATTTTTGCACTGTATCTACAGACTGGCCTTTTATGAAGAAAACAAGTACTTAACATTTCTTTCTACTGCCTATGACAGGAGGGTTTGGTCAGACAGACAGGCAGTGGGGATCCCACTGATCAGCTATTTTATTTTAAGCTCAGCAAAAGCAAAGCATCACCCAGACAATTCAGGGCTGTCAGAAATGGTGAGGGAAGATCTCAGAATTTCGTTAAATTCCAAAATACAAGCAGTTAAATTCAGAGTCTTGTTTAGGACCGATGATGTGGGTCAGCCCCAACTGCAGGTTACAGTCTTTACCAACAGATCCTCTGCTGGTCTCCTTGACCACGTGTTTTTAGGGCATCTGGCAAAGCATGAGAGTGTTTTCTGGGACCTCTTTATAATCCTGGAGTGCAAAACACCAGACCAACTTTGCTCACGGATGATTTAAAGTTCCAGGCTGTCAGAGATCACTAAGAAGTGACCACTGAACACTGGAGGAGGACACACGTGCTGCTGCCTTTGCCCTGTGCCTCCTCACAGTGTGTGTACAATCTACCTGAACATTACTACACATTTACTCACAGCAGACCAGCTTAAAGCTTTGATCTGCAAAGACAGTGATTTTTTTTTTAACCAACCTTTTTTCAGTCTGTTTTTTAGCAGAAAGGGCCCTCAAAAAATTTATTTTTTTAAAGCAAATCAGGAATTCAGCTTTTCTTACAAGAGTGAGATCAAGATACTTACAGCCTCTGAAAAAAAACTACTTCACAGCTCTGTAAAGGTTTTCTCAAATACATTCTTCAAAGTCATGGAAACTAATTTTGCAACATCACTCACAACCTTGTCTTTCTGAAAAGGCTCTTTCACAGTGTTTCATTTAAAGGTTTTCTTTAATCATCCTGCCCAAAATGTATCTTTGTCTTGATAAGTTCTGCCCAATGTGTCCCACTGAACTCACTGCTTCCTTCTTCCCAGCTCACTCCCACCTTCCCTGCCCTTTGCAGGAAGGCTGCATTAGCTCTGCCCCTTCCCTCCTGAGCAGAGAAGCCACCAGCACTTTAAAATGCTAAAAATACACCTCTCCTTTTCCGCGGAATCTTCTACAAGTACTCCTGAGTTGTGTTCACAGGCTGAACACACCGGTTATAGTTTTTTTCCACCTATTTTCTTATTAAGCCTCAAGTAAAATTTCACTTATTTGCACTTGCAAAGAAGGAAACCCTTGAGACACAAGTGGGACAAACATAAAGGTCAAGGAGTGCAGCAGACAGGCTGCAGCCCCAACAGCTTTCTCATGGAATCACAGGAAGGAATGACAGAAGTCACTTTTAAAAGGCTTATCCTAATCATGAAATACTCACAAACAATTTTGTCACCACAGGTTTTTGGGTCTACCATTTAAGAAGATATGTGAATTTACCTCCTCCAAAACTATTTCACCTACTGAACCCATCATGTTAAAGCACACTGAGTTCATACACCTCGTGCTAAAAGGAAGCTTAGAAACAAAATTACCTTCCCCTTAATCTGAATGTGCTGTCAAGTGTCTTTTAACTGCTGAACCCAACTAACCTGGAAAGTAGGATGTTACCTTGTACCTCAGCAGCCAACAGGGTTACTCTGAACAACACTTTTGTGTACCAGACTCGTGCTGGGGTGGTTTGGATTGATCTTAAAATTAGTCTGGAAAAAAAAAAAAATAATCACTCTGAAACAAAGTTTCCTTATGCCATAAACAAAGTTGACAAGAGAACACTGTTTCCTCCCCACCTCTAAAACTGTGAGAACAGGACAAAAGTAACAAAGGAAACATTAATTTGGGGGCTTTATTTAATTTTTCTTTTCTTTTTTTTTTCTTTTTTTTTTTAAGATGCTACATAGTCAAACAGGATTGGTCTTTTACGGCATAGGACTAGTTTACTACTAATATTTTTTTTCCCCTAGATAGACTTATTTACATACAAAAACAAGTTTCCTGACCACTGTTTTCCCCAATGCTCAGATGATCAAAACTCCCAACAATTGTGTAGTGCCCAAAACACCAGGAGGCAGAAGAATCTTGCACCACTACAGCAGCAAATTTTTAGTTCTAGTCACTGGCTTTAAACAGGTGCCTTTTCACACCACGTAGTATTAGTCGATTTTGTGACAAGAAGGAAACATGAGATGAAATACATTAAATAAGTCAAATATGCATTAAACATCTCTGAATAACATTTTTAATTCAACTAAATGAACCAACAGCAGTGTAGCTTGGTCCCTTGGTGAGAACAAGGCATCGCCCCTTATCCCAAGCGCGTCCCACCGTCAGCACGAGCCCCTCGGTGCTGCCCAGCACACTCAGCGTGGCCACACACGACTCTTTGCAGCTTCTCACTACTCAGTAAGTGCCAAAGGAACTGGTAACTTGCACAGAGCTGAAGACACTGACAGAAACTGTTAAATTTATGAGCAGAATGGTGGATTAACGTATTTTACAGAAGTTATCAACACCTCCTGCCTAACCCAGCTCCAAACATCCCGAGGGCCAGCTCCAGCAGTGGAGGAAGAGGTTGGTTTTTTTGTTTCTTTTTTCTAGTTTTCCTTTTTTTTTTCTTTTTTTTTTTTAAAAAGAGGTAATCCAGCAACATGTACCAGGGTCTAAGAATGTTTAAAATGACATATACAATATTCCATTGTAGTGTTAAATCAGGATTTTCTCCCCCCCTTCATCACTGAAGCGTATTCTCTTTCATTCATTCGCTCATCGTACATTTTAAACTTTCTAGATTATGTTACATAGTATTTGTGCAGGGGTAATTTAAAGGCAAGACCTGTGAGATGTCATACATTAATTTTTTTTTTTTAAACATTGTTATGAATAAATTTAATCCAATGATATGGCAGAACCATCAAACCAATTTACAATTTCCAGCATGCTGCCTCTACAAGGCTATTTTTCCTATAATTACACCAAAGACAAAGAACAAAACCACCAAAGCAAGTAGTCTGGAGCTGAGCCCTTCATCCTTGACAGCAGCTGCAGAAGGAGAGATTGGGTTGTTTGGTTGGGGTACCTTCCTCATCCGCAGTCCATCTTCTTCCTAAAGGGAGATATATTGATTAATTAATGAAAAAAAGCTTTAAACATTCACCCTTTACCATACTTATTTAGGTGGGTGTTACACAATAGGTGAAAGGTAATTTACAGCTAATTTAGAGCTCTAGTTCCTAAATAATCGTGAGAAGGGAAGACTAGTGAGGAAGGAGAGGAATTCTGTATCTACTTGAGCGGCAGAGCAAAAGCCACAAGCTCTTGGAAGTTTCCTCCTGCTAAGGAAACAGGGGAAGAATGGGGAAGCCATTCCTGTCCAAAGTCTAGAGACAGCTTCAGAACTTCAACAGGAATGATGGAGGGGATGGCCTGAAGATGCTTTTCTTGCCCTGTAAGCACATAAAGTGCTCTTGGGGAAAACATTTTTCAATACAACTAAGATAAAGTTGCATATTTTTCACAACCTAAGGCAATTACACTCATCATTCCCCCAGTCAGATGTCAGATATCACAAGCAAATTTTCCCAGCCTTTGAAGGGAAATCTATTTCCCCCATCACATTAATGCTGACATTTTGACATGTAACTAATGGCAATAATTAGGATATTTTCTTGGTACGAGCTTGACAGCTCACTTGATTGAAAGATGAATGAGACAAGAGATAAAACAATGTAACACCACCAAATATTATCATTTCAAGCGGAGATGACGCTCCCCAGCTTTACCTAAAGTGTTGTGCAGCACAGGCAAGTGTTAGCACACTCCAGTCCACACACACACACTCAGAGCACTTCAGGAGAGAGAAAAAGGAGCCTTTTGTGACCTAATTTGTGTCCAGCTGAAGCAAGTATTAGACTTTTTAATGTGATACAGTATTACACTGCAAAAGTATAAGATACTGAAGCAAAAGCCTCCAGACTATACATAAAAAACCACTTGAAACTGGAATAAAAGTTACTGCAGCCTTAAAAACTGTAGATAAGTGAAATTCAAAAGGCTCAGAGTATGTTGGTGTTTCTCGCTTTTGAATTTAAAGGGACACCTGAATATTCTGGATAACTTATTTATTAATTAATTTATTTATTTACTCATTAAGTCACAGGCCACCTGATACCCCACTGCTGCTCTAAGTCTGGACAGGGACAACCGTCTTCTGTAAATAAATAAAATGCTGTTTACATATATAGTAATTTCACTGTTAGAAACAACAAGTTTCCATTTGAAATATTTTAACTTCCTCCTGACTGACTCTGGCCTGACACTGACAGCACCTGGGAGCTGGCAGTGATCTAGTATTGCTTTCTGATGTTTTACAGATGTTTCTGCACTCCACAAAGGGGACAAAGAGCTCACCAGTTCAGGATGTTACTGTAAGACATCAGCTCAATTCTAGATAGCTCCTGTAGAGTGTTTATTCAAGACTGATTTGCAAAAAAATTAACTAAAATCATACAGTACTTATAGTAATGAGTTGCTGGCAAAACAAGAACACAAGGAGAGGTTAAGGGTATATTACTGTTGTATTACGTGTGTTATTTCTGTGCAAAACAAAACTGGTTTAAAGTATTTCTTCATGCATCAGCCAGAGCTGACAGAACAGAATTCCTTCAGCTGGGCTGCAATAGTCACAAAATCTAAATGTTCACTGGTGCTGATATCTATGGAACCGGACACTTAAAACTAATGAAACTGCTGCAAAAAGAGTTTTCCAGCACAGTGATAAAGGCTGCTCAACTACTCAACTTCCTAGTGATGTGCTGGATATGACAGGGAGCACATTTCCCATTAATCTGTCTTAATTTGGCCTTTTCAATGGCTTATTACAGGTTCAATCACTAAAACACTCAGTATTTGCACAACACTGCCCTCAAGCTCCCATAGGTTTGGGAGAACAGGGCCAAATCCAACACTGAATTAATTCACACTGAGAAAACTAGGTGGGAAAAGAAAAAAAAGAGGGGGAATTCATTACTCCAGGTTGCCTTCCATCAGCTTCTCTGACTGCATCACTTGTACCTCCTTTCAAAGGAACCACTGATTTCAGCACCTTTCCACAGTTTATAGAGAGAAAACTTAAGTTATCTTTTACTTTACAGACAATATTCAGATATTGTGCTATGGTCAGGGAACCAAACCTTTAAGTTGAAAGCTTCTTTTTCAGGAAAGGGGTAAATCTGAAAAGAAAACAACACATATCTTTACCTTAAACTGTTTATTCTCCTCCCGTAACCTCTGAACTTCTACTTGAAGCCTCTTATAGTCTTCCATTACTTTCTTAACTTCAGTGTCATCCAAAGAAGAACTTATTGATTTAGACATTACAGAGGAATCTGTCTTTGTTGCAGTTGTGGATACAATTTTATTTATTTCTATGTCATGCTGTTAAAAAAGGACAGAGTGATTTTTGGTTAGTTATTAACACCACACCACACACCTGATATTTAGGAGGAGGATCAGGTAAAATTGTCTGTGCACACCTGAAACGTGCCTGTATCAAAAGAAATAAACATTTTTCTTTCTGTAACCTTTAGTGCTCTCACAGAAAACACCAATCAGCAATAAGTGCAGACAGAATGACCTCGACTTTCCAGTCCCTGCATACATAGAAAAGGAAATATCCTCAGTCCAGGTCCCACAATATGAATGGGAACTTGCTCACAGTCTGCCCATGGGATATCAGTGGTCTCCTCACCTTTCCCTCACCAACAGCTACTCCAGGAACCAGGATCCTGCTGAAGTTCCCTCTCTCCTCCCTCCTCACCCCTGGCTGTCACCTCTCCTTTCTGTGGCACTCTGGGGAGGGTGGAACTTGCAACCCAAGGTGGGGAACAAGCTGCAGAGCTCCAAACCCTCCTCCCCCTCCTGCCTTTGGATCCTCTCCATGCTCTGCACTTTGGAAAGGGGCCTCATAAAAACAAACCAGTCTCTCCTCACCCAAACAATAAATAATCCCAATTACAAGATGTCCAGTGCAAGGTAGAACAATTGTGCCTTTAGCACCTGCATATTAGGAAACATTTCTCAGTTTATTCAAACCATTATCAGTTCTACACTGGACACTACACGGTTCCCTTAGAAATTAATGTGTTCATTACCCTAACAAAAAAGGATCCTGCAATATTATAGCTGCTAATTGCAATATAATCCCTAACTGCATTTGTGTTTTCCTCACCAGCTTTCCACCAATTTACTTGCTAAAAATCAGCATTGTCCCACAGGAGCAGAGGGGAGCATTGGTTAGACAAATAATATTGCTGCTGTATTCAGTATAAACTCTGAGCTGTACAACCATCAATCAGCATCTTTATATTTATTTAAAATATTTTTTATCCTGCGATCTTTCACTAAATAAAAATAGATTAACTCAGACTGCTCTGTGCTACTGTTGCACTTACACTGTTCAAATCAGCTGCCAGCTACGTTAAGGATTAACAAGACTTCAAACAGTTTATACTGTGTTTTTAAAGGTGATGCCATCCAGGCAGTGAAACAGGCGGTTCTGTCCTTTGCTTATAGAGCTGTCTGCATAAACATGCCATATTACAGGATTTACTGTGGTATTAAGTTAAATCACTCAATATGCATCTGAAAATACTCACAGGCTTATCATTTTCTGCTGGTAGCTCGAACACACACCTAAGTTTCGAATCCATGAGTTCTTCTGGTTTTGCTTCTTTCCACTGGAATAATTTAATATTAATTTAGTATTAAACATATCAATATAGTAAGGCAGATGGAAAATGCAGTGTATTATGCAAACAAATCACATCATTTTACTCAGGGAAAAAAAGCCCACAGGTGTTTATCATGTTCCATTAGCCACATACAGGATGAAAAATGAAATCAAATATGTGACTGATTGGCATCATGAAAACAGACCAGACACTGTGAAGCAAATCATTCTAAATAGTCTGAAACCTCCACAGGTAATTTATGAGGACTGGGAGCTGTGTCAGAGTAATTAGCAGAGATAGGGGGAGCTGTGGGCCTGGTTAAAAAAACAAAAGGAAAAAGGAGGGGTGAATTCAAAGGAAGGGAAAGATAACAAAAACCCAAATCAATCACAGCGTTAGTTCTGAAGTCTTTGCCCAGCTGAGTTCCTATTCAAACTTTTCAAATTTCACATGAGCTTTTTTTCCTAATTGTTATAAACTACAGGACTGTTCTTTCTGCTCCTTGTTTTCCACCTCCTTATTTTTCAGCATCGGTGTCTGACCAATAACAGATGTGCTACACACAGAGAGAGATAATTCCCCTGTCACCTTCTCTCCCCTTCAGCTAGGGAGTGTACCATAAACAAGCTTCCTTGCAATATTTTTAATAGGGATTAACAGTAATAAATCTTTGCTCAGTATCAGCTGTAACCCTGAAGTGAAGACATTTATTCCCAGCAGTGATATCCAGCAAGAAGTGTCCACACTCATATCCTGGAGTTATCATGTGCTTCTCTTCACTGTGACCACACTTCTGGTGGCTTGGTATTCCCAGCATATCTCAAGTAGGTGTCAAATTATGGCCAATCCTGTGCAACCTGAAGGAGTATTTAACTCATCCTAAATAGCTGAATCCTACTCCAGCTCTTCTGGGGCTGAAGTCAGAATTCTATTTCAAGCTCCTTGGCTGCCTGGGAAGTGTTGAAAGCTTTACAGTCCTCCCGTAACTGGGCTCACCTGTTCATCCAGAATGGGAAGAGCTTTGGAGAGTGGGAACAGAACTGAGAACTGAACAAAGTGTTACAGGAAAAGAAATTGTATCGGGTCTGGAGAGCTCTGGAAAACTGAAAGGCCCATCTAGGTACTAAAAACATTCTCTGCTGGCAGAATAACATTTGTCATGGTATAAAGTAACTCATAAAAATTAAAGAGTTCGAAAGAAAGGCAGACTGGCTTGTCTTTCTAGTGATGCAGATTTTATTACTATAGCTGTTTCTCCCACTGGATCTTATTTTGAGACCATTAAACAAATATAGTTCCATAAATCTCTTTCAGAAGGGAAATTATTAACCCTGCAGAGTGCCCCAGCCTTTTAAAGCTATTCAGAAGAAGACTCATCTTATAAAGACTACTGTAAAAAAGCCATGATATGTACCCTGAGCTTTTCTGGGGTTACTTCTTTAAGTAACACACATACACAAACACACACAAGTCCCACACTTCAGGAAATGGCCATTTCCCTTTTTATATGGTGTCCTCAACAGCTACCCTGTGCTCTCCCAAAGCTTCCTTGTGCCTTCTTGTGGTAGCAGATGCTGCTGTTAAAGGAAAGCCAGCAGCTGACATAATGGTTTGTTCCTTTCCAGGTTGCCCTCCTGTAGTCTAATATCTTCTTTCTATGTCTTTTGTCTTTCTTTGCTTCTGCTGCTCTCATTTTTAATCCACGGGACAAAATCTACGAGGACCTTTCATTTGCCAAAGCCACAGCAGACATAGGCAGGGATAAGGAAAAATACATCACTTGTAAATCATCCTCTTGTTTCTTGCTGGGAAAAGGAGCTGCCCAAGGGAAGACTCAAGACTGAGAGCAGATGCATAAAATATAAAAGATGCCACAGACTTAGAACATATTCTACGTGTTCTTAGAATATATAGTTCAAGTTGGCCTTTCTAAAAAAGGATATATTGCAAAAAAACTACAACTAGTTGTTTTGTGGCTTGGCATTCCATTCCTGACAGCAGCTTCCCAAGGAAGCAACCACGACACCAGCTGTCTCTTTCAGTGCATGATTCCTGGGGTTCAAAATAAACAGAAAACACCTTGAAATGCACGGAGATGGAAATCTGGGAAAGCTTTCAAGGATCATCCCAGTGTGGACTGACAACAGCCCTCAGGCAACGCAGTAAAAGGACTTACAGAATTATACATTTAGAAAGAAATCTATTTAAATTAATATCAATACTTACTACTGCTTCCATATCTGAAGTATCAGCTGGAGCAAACATAGACTGAACCATAAACTTGTGTTTACTTTTCTCATTAGGGTCATAGTCAAAAGGCTGTAGCATCACTGCAAGAAAAAGCCCCAAAACACATCACATCAATATTGCTCTGATGCAGAGTCATGCACTGATGATACAGGTACCAGAGTTCAGAAATACGAACATTGAAATGGGTTCAACTTGTACATCCTTGTGACCAAAGCAGCAGCTGAGATCAGGAACGTCACTTTAAACCAAAATTCTGAAAGAAGAGAAACAGACTCCTCCAGCCTGTCTAGACTTCTGTCTGAGAATTCTGGAATTGTTGATCACTTAACAATATTCTGTACACGAGTGTGGCAGGATAACAATAGTAATTTATAGTAAATAGGATAATTTACATATCCTCTGGGACAGAGGGAAAAATTTTCAAAGGCAGCATCTTTTTGTCTTCCTCCACCCTCGGGGCAGAAGTAACAAGCCTTTGGATGAGCTGTGCACAGTGCTGCTGATGGTCCCTGAGCAAAGCTACAGAGGCAAAGGCAAACATTGTAAACCTCCAGGTTCCAGTCCCAGGATGGAAATTTCCTCTACAAAGTTTAAGAGCCTCATGGTATCTTTTGTATCAAGCACAAGTATTTCACTTCCAAAAATAAGTCACTGAACGTTTGTTACCAATTTATAGCTGGAAGTTAATGGTTAAATGTGACATAAACTTTGCCTCTGAAAGGTATACAAGGAATGTATTTCTCTCCATTTAAAAATCAAAAGCATTCCAGAATTTACTTATGCAGAAAACGACTGTGTTCAAGGGGCAGAGGAAGGAACAGCAGGTTCAGGGGTGTGGGGTTTTATTCCATTTTTCACATAGTATTAGGAGTTTCCATGTCTTTTCTTTTAGGGTAAAGAACTAACATGTTAAAGTAACTTGAAGGGGGACAGTGAAGTACTTAATTTACATGGAATATTCTTTAATCACAGTGGTCATATTTGCAAATGACACCTGGATATTCAGCTATTGTGACATTAACAAACATGGGTTTGGCTTCAACACGAGACAGAACATGTGAAAATAAGCAACAGAGTTCACACAAACATGTTATTAGATATTGCAAAAAGCCACCAACTCCCTCAAATAAAATGAAGCTTATAAATACTGTCATTACTGCTAACATAAAAAATTATATAAAATTTCACATTTTATGACCAGTGAGCTCACTTCAGTCCCTCAATTCAATCAGTGAGAAGAGAAGCAGTTCAAGAATTAGGATTACTTTCAAGTACTGGTGCTATTAACATTATGTGCCCAGATTCATATGCACTAATTGCAGGGGTTTGTTGTATAAAAGCAATATCCAAAGATCCCATCTATTGCAAATGCAGGCAAGTCAAAGCAATTTGCCTCCCTCAATGAGCAGAGGATGTTATGGCTGTGCCATCTTTATTATGCACACAATCTGTGGCCATCAACAACCACATGCCTTTTGAAGCCTGGAGAGAAGGAAGACAATAAATTCCCTCAGATGAGGTGCTTTAAAAATTATTATACATTTTTAACTCACCTTGTAGTAATCGAACATTAGTCCAAAATAAGTGTTTGCAAATTAAACAGGTGACTTTTAAAACTATTTTCCCAACAGAAGTGAGTGCACTGTGAGAACACATATATTTCAACACACTGAAAAGCAGCAGCATTTTTTTCTTCGCTGTAGTAGACACTTGAATTATTTCAAATCTACATAATGTGTAAGATCCAACTGGAGAGTCAAAACTATCCACTGTTTATGGAACTTGTACAGATTGTGGTTTTATCAGCCTGCTTTGCTGAGTGCATCCATAAGCTCATTTGAAAATCAGGATTCCCCAAGTGACAGAGCTGAATCCGTCCTGGAACGCTGCTCTGAGCTCCATTCACTGAATCACAAGAGCAAGAGAGGGCTCGACAGTACAAACCTTGTTAGCACTTGTATTTTTAGATCAATACATGAAAGCCACATTGACACAAATTATTCAGCAAATGTCTTGTAAGCCAGATGGGAAGCTCAAAAATATGTACTTTGTTCCAGAGGAAACTGAATCATTTCAATATTTATTCGCGTGCTACTGGGGCTTTCTGTGAAAGAGCAGCTCCATAAAAGTGCCCTAATTGCTGGAGAATTTGCTACTGGGAATGTGGCTCCTCTGTTTTGAATGGAAACCACATACTTTATGCAAAAACTACGTGAAAAGTGTGTTCCTACAAAATGCCTCCTCACATCACTCATCTCATCCGGTCAGAAGCTTCAGCTTTCATCAGAATCCAGAGTTTTAAGAAACAAAATTATTCATATGATCTTCAAGTCTACTACCACCAGCATCCATCAGGTAGAGACACGTATTTCAAACACTTTCTCACCTGTTCCCCCCCAGCTGAAGCACCAGCAGTGTTCTACCCTGAGCAAAAACTGCACAGTCACTGAGATCAATGGAATGAGGAGAAGTTGTATTTGTGAGGCCCACTTGTCTCTCTCAAAATTCAAACATGAAGGACTGTCCTTTTGTACCTCCTGAAGTGTTCCTAAAGCAATGGACACCAGCTTTCTCACCCACCCCTGCCATACCCCTTCATCTATCTGTGCATAGCCAGGAGAGGCACTGATCACCCACTATCCTCTTTTTTTCCCCCCTAGAACAGTTTACTGGCAAAGTTAGTGACAATGTCAGAAGCATTAAGCTCTTCTGGTTTTCCTAGGGTAAACCTGCCTTCTCAACGAACAGAGGAAATCTGAAGCAAGGAACATGGAAGGAGGCAAAATTCTACCTCTAACACCTGCTGGGATCTACCTTTCCCTTCCAGGAGCAGAAGGAACAGAAAAGTCTCCCAGCTCAGATGGTCAGCAACCTTCCTCTAGTTTCCATCTAAATTTATTAATGGCCTGTTTACTTGGTCCTGGACCAATACTGCCCTTCTGCTTACATATCAGAGAAGGGGAAGAGTCATTTACTTCTGGTGCACTCCAAGACATCAATCACAGCAACTCTTGGCCTTCTGGCACACTCAGCAAGCCAGACTCAGTGGGTCCTCCCTGGGCCAGGCTCCCCATTCATTCTCTGCACCTGTTCTGGCACAAACTCCTCTATACGAGCTACTCTAATTATACACCCAGGAAATTCTACTAGTGCCTTGCACAACAGCATTTCTACCCTCTCTCTCTGCCATTATCAGCCTGTTTGCTACATATTTGCCTACAAATGTAGATGTGTGATACTGCATTTGCCTTATTCACAGCCACATTATGTCAGCATCTTGCTCACCCCAGTCAGGCCCCTCCATTTAACAAGCCTGCAATTATAGCAGGAGTACTTTATTCTCCAAGTATGTGATTTTGCAGTTTTTTCTAATGAAACTCATCCTTTGTTTGTCTCACTTTAGCTTTCAAGGACACCTAGTTCTGCTGCATAACTTCCCAACTTTACATCATCATCAGGGTTTTTAGTGCTCTCTTTGTGCCAGAATTACTTGTAAAAGCATTAAACAAGATTAGTACCAAGAATCATTCTCAAGAAACGTCACTAGTAACTTCCTGCTATTACATTTCCATCCACCACATCACTGTTCACTCTCCAGCAGCTCATTCAACAGTCAGTGAATCTATTTTTCTTTTCCAGCTTTACGGATCATTTTCCCAACTGACACTGCATGGTCTGGACAGATCAAATCTACCACATTTATGTCACCTTTCCATAAAATACCCCAACCAGGGGCAAGTTTCAAGTTCATTGTGCAATTTGATCAGCTCTGCCAGAGGTGAGGAAGGACACTGCAACGACAGAAACAGGCAGAATCCACTGCACCCTCCATGTTTGTTCCACATTTACATAAACAAACATAAAATTTCGGTAAATATTTCCATAATATACTAAAAAATGTTGAATTTGTGAAGACAGAATCTTTTAAAGCAAGGAGGCACAACCAACCCAAAATTTGGTAGAGGCTACAGGGTCCAGGGAGGTCCATGGGAAGAAGGCACAGCAGAGCTGCTGCCGAGGGAAAGTTTGGGAATGCAGCAGTGGATGAGGGAATGGGGCAGCCCCCATGTGACTGCAGAGCACAGGGCTGAGCTCCATCCCTGCTGAAGGCAATGCCAGCTGCCTTTTCCAAGTCAGGCAAGCTCACAAAAGAGTAAAAATTCCTCCAGAGGATATTCGACAGCGACCCAAGGCCAACATCAGCTTCTGCCTGTGTTCAGGCAGCGTGTTCAGACTGCTCTCTTCAGCAGGACACTGTCACAGATGGTTCCTTCTGCACTTCCTCTCTCCCCCCTCACACACCTCACCAGCATCTGCTGAGGGTTTTTTCCACTTTTCCTTTGTAATCCACTCATGATTTAGATTTCAACCTCCCAGAAAAAAAATCAGGTATCTCTGTAGAAATCACACGTGTCTAACAAAAAGGGAATGTGTGCAAATGCTCCTCCTTGCCCAGCATTTCCGAGCACATGCAGAGCCATCAGCTGACAGCACACACACATACGCTCCCCGACAGTTACATAAACTGAGCTGTTAAAATTACATGCCATTATATAACAGGTGAAAACACGGGCTCCAAACCTGCCACCACAGCGAGCAGCACATGCTGACAGGGCCTGAAATGCTGGGATTTAGGAAAAGCTGTGATTTGGCATAAGAAGCCAGTATTTGAGACTCCACTAGAATAAAGTAAGCTTTATTCTTCCAGCATTCTGTGTGTTTTAAATGAGCCATTATATTAGTACCATATAAGGTGGAACAATGTTCGAACTGCTGCCTCTGTCTCAGGGCAGAATATCTTCTCATATACTTACATCAAATTAGTACAGATTTAGTTTCACAGGAGTGTAACAAAGGCATCTGGTTACTACAGTGCAAGGAGATGAGGCTGCCCCAAATTCAGCTGCAGTCAGTAACATTCTGAGAAACTAATAAATCATTCCAGAGCTTCATGCCACCACAGGCACTGATTTTTTGGAGAGACAAACCAGTGCAATCAGTGACTCTGGTAAAGCCAGTCAGCAATTTCCAAGAGGACAGATTGCATATAGTAAATACAGCCCAATTAGTTTAAGTGTCCAGAAGTTACTACTGAATTTAACTACATTCTAATAATTTCTCATCAGTAGTATTTTCACTAGGTCTGGAGGAATTCAAGTCCTATTTATTCAAGTCCTATTTTTATGCCCTATTCAAGACTTAAATTACATGACTGAAAAATAACTGATACAGAGGCAAAGAAACAAATTCTATTTATTTTTCACTTCATTAACTCCAAAATCACTCCTCTGTTCTCAAGCAACATTACTCCAAAGCAAAGGTTAAACACGTCTCCCCCCTCTCTGTGAACCTGAAAACAATTTTGTTCTCTAAGTTAATGGGAGTCCCCTCTTTGATCCCTATCCAAGGGATCCCATCTGCTGATTAGAACCAAAGACACTGCCAACTTCAAGTCCAAATTTAGGTCCCATGCATGGTTTAAAGGACCTACCAGAACTGCCATATATACAGCTCTATTAAACTCCAGTTTAGAATGTTGTAGGAAATAAAAATTAACACCTGTAAACCCAAAACTCTATAATATCTACCTATAAATTTACCTCAATATATTACCTGAAGAACAATGAATGTGTACTGTTTGCATTTTAAAATGTAACACTTATGTAAAGGACTGGCAATTTAGGACCATCATTTATTACTGAAATTATTAGCAGCATGAAAATATTAGAACACACATGTGAGCGTGTGATTAAATACACCACAGCCATTTTCAAAACTAACCAAATCATAAATCACTATAAATAAAGTCACCAGAAAAGGGAAAATTGTAAAGCTATGTAAGCAAGAGGAAAGCACAGCTCAGGGTTAGCACAGCAGTCTCATAATGGGATACTTTAAGTCTTGGACTAGATCCACACTATCTGGTGTGCCACTGGGAAGAGTGAGGCTGGAGAGGCAAGTTGCTGGTAGCATAACATGAGAGGGTTCCTACAAACACCCTCCTGTACTGTATTTGCTCAAGGTGGAGCAAAGGGACACTGTGAGCAGAGGTTTAAGAAAACACTCAACACTGAGATCAAGGCGACATTAAAAAGCCTGGGAAGAGCCTGCAAAGGAAGTAGGCTTTTAATTCTGAAAGTTCATCTGCAAGATGAAAAGCAACCACATCTTTATAGCATGAAGATAATTTGTAGCTAGAAACCATGCTAATTTTCATTATCATTTCATTGATTTCAATGCATTTGATATGCTTGCCTGCAGCTAGGAGAGATGACAGACAGCTTTACTTGGGAATTGTCCCGACTTTTAAAAATCTCTATTTCTCTCTAGAGAGCTTTTTCATTTACATATTAGTCATTTCAGAGCTCACTGGGTACGTGCTGGCCTTCTCCTGAAGCAGAAGTGCTTTGCCTGCCCCACCTGTAGCTCCCAGTGCAATTGAGGCACAATCCTGCAGCCCTTTGCACGCTCAATTTGACACAGAAATCCCAACGACAACAGATCAATGAGTGTGCAAATGTGGGCATGTCCAGGAAGACTGACAGGGTTAGACTTGCTTAATGTTACAGTGCAAAGTATTTTTGGGAGCAATTTTTATTTTGTTGAAGCAAGCTCCCCAGGGGCGAGGTATTAAAATATTTTACATTTTATTAAGTAAAAAAACTGAAGTCTTGATTTGTACAAGTTGATTTTTTTCAAGTAAAAAGCAGTGACTTTAGCTCCCCAAATCTTTTATTTCATCTAGGAAAGGTTGCTAAGACACTAATAGCAAACTCTATAATCTATCAGTAATTTTTCTTATCAAGCTAACATTAAATTCTTTTAAAAATAGTAAAGCAAATCTGCATATTTATAGAAATTATTTTCTTACCTAAAAAGTCAGACCTCATTCATGCAATATGCCACTACTATGTGCTTTGGTAGAATTCTTTGTTAAAAACATGGATGAGAGAAGTCATTGAGAAAATACTGTTTTCAGGCATGTATCATCAGTGAGTTAATAATATGCAGACATTCTGTTCATGGGAATACTCAGCTCTTTATGCTTTCAAAGTAAGCCACTCCTTTGTTTTTTCCATTACCAAACTTAGGCAAGTCAAGAGCTACTGACTCATTAGAGAAAATCATTAACTTTTCCTATGGAACAGCAAAGATTTAGTCATTTGACATTTTTAACACCAAAGGATACTGAATCTTCAGGGAACCCAAAACAAACATGGATTGAAAGTAAACGTTTTCATTGTTGGTTATATCAAGGCAGTTTGGCAACAGCCAACACCAGTCTAAACCAGTGGCTGCAGTCCACCCAGATTTATTCTTCCCTTGATGTGCTCACCCAAGCACTTGTTTGACCCCATGGTGAGCTGGTTCAGGAAGTTAAGCTGGCAAAAAACTAACTACAAAAATAATCCCACAGGGAGGGCAGGGCTGCAGCAGCACTGCTTTGGATAGGCTGGCTGAGGCTCTTAATGAGCCATATAAATCATTCTGCCCTTTTCCTCTCCAAAACATGATGTAAAACCAAGCCTACTGCTGCTAGACCAGGAATAAGGGAAGTAAGGCTATGTGAAATGGCTGCTTCTCCAGGAAAACACAACCTATTGGGTCAGGCTGCAAAGCATTCCCAGCAATTGATTAAAAGAAGCTACTTTCAAATCACCAAAAAACTGCTTGAATGGCTTACCAGAAACATTAATTGATGTTCCTGCATCGATAATTCCACTGTTGGGCCTTACACAGTATCTACGTGGTGCTGTGGTCTTAACTTTGAAGCAAACATTTCTGTCTGTGGGGTTGCCGAGCTTCAGGTTTGTAGTGACAACATCTGTGAAAGGACCTGGGGAGGAGAGAGAGAAGCAAGGCTTGAAATCACACAGAAAGCACTTTTCAAGCAGAGGCTAAGCAGGCTCTAAATCTCTGTTCACAAATCTTATAAAGTAATTAGATGTCCAATTTCCATCTGCAGCACGTACAGATAATCGCGCACGCAAAGCCGGCGCCCCGGCCCTGCTGCAGCTCCAGCCCAACAGCTGAAATGATCATTAACTGCCAGACAAAAGGGGCAAATCATTCACACATTGTGCCAACACCACAACATGGCATTCAGAGGATGCCAAATTCCCTGCTGCATCACAGATCCTCCATCCCAGCGAAGCCAGGCTAACAGAGATACCACATATACCCATGTTGGAAGTGATAAATAGTGAGCAAATACAGTTTGTTAACTAGGCAGGGAATGATAACAGAGAGGCTACTACAGATCCATCTGCATGTGAAGCTGTACCTCCAGAGAACCAGGAATCCACCAGGTATTCCAGAATGCCACGCCAAAACCAGCAAAACAAGCATTTAGGACACATTTTCTTTTCCCTAGCAAGTTTGTTTTTTGGGTTTTTTTTTTGTAATAACTCTCTTGGCCACTAGAAATTATAAACCAGAAGAAATAAAATAGCCTACCTCACCCAGGGCAGGAAATAACCACGTGGAAATAGGGAAATTTTTAGACGCTGAGAGCACTGGCAAAGATTTCCATATTAGCAAAGCCAGAATAAAACCATTGTCAAGTTCTGCAGCACCAAGTGCAGGCAAATCCATTTCTCCCAGGTTCACTACCTAATTGGAACTGCCCAAATCCCTCAGGTTAGAGGAAAGGCTCGTTACTGATTTCCCACAAGACACTGATAAATCAGACAGGCAGCACACAACTATAGCGTTTTACAGATGGTAAAGAAGTAAAATTAAAAGAAATATAACCACACTTTGATCAAATGTCTTCTGCATAGAAGTGATTAATTTGATGCCTGAATAAAATATCTTCATCTGTCCTCAGGATTAAAAGCAAATTGGTCAAAAAAAAAGCATTGAACTTTTCCTTACAGAAATGACAGCCTTAAAATTGAAAAGGGGGGAATGATGATGAAAATAAAAATACTGGAAGGTAACATTCCACCATCATCCTCCCAAAGCATGGTTGACTTAAGGTAATTTAAGTGTGATACTTTTTCTACAAATTTATCACACAAATTTGTCTCCCAAGATGACATTTCATACAGCTGTAGCAGTACCTCAGTCCTGCAATCTTTATCCTCAATTTGTTTAAAGGAATTAGAAGGGGAAACCCCCCAAACAATCACACACACAAAACTCTCCCACCAGACAACAATGTAGGACCATTTCTGCCTGTGCTCTGAACAGACCAGCTTTGCACTTACAATGCAACCTGGGACCTAAAAAAATTGAAGCAATAAAATTTTCAGATCCCGTGGCAAAGATTTCACTAAACCTGTGCCTGGTGAAACACTGTGATGTGAAAGGGAATGAAACACAGCTGTCAAGTTTTCTCTGTGTTCTGCATGCAGAGAGAGACTTGAAGCTCATGGAAAATAACTGGGCAGAAGCAGCCACGAGTTGTTAAAGAAGTTAAACACGCCAAACTATCAGAAAAATCCAGCAGACATTCAGGTGTGTAAAGACAGCAGCAGATCTTCAAAACAGCTCTATCTGGGAGAAGTCTCAACATCTCAGAAGAAATTACAGGATGCCTAAGCATTAAGGATGTGTCTTTACTAAAAACTTACAGCTTGAGCTATTCCAGCACAGAGGGAGGGTGGGCTGAGCAAAGCCCTGCATATGCAGCTGCATCCTCAGCAGTGCTTTCCTGCTCTGCGTGCTGGGATAGATTTCCTGGGGGAAATACCATGTTTTTATTTGGCTGATCCATGAAGGCTTGTGGGATTTGTGTGTCCCAGCGAAGAGCTGCTGTTTGAAACAGTAATACGACAACAATTCTGTGTGTAAAATAATTTCCAAATGGAGTTACTTATTGCTAACAGAGATCATACCAAAATATCTGGCAGCAAAACCTTCCGGCAGACGGAATTAATTTCTTCTTGTCTGCTTGATGTTTGCTCTTCTGTTCTGTCCACTAAGCTTTAAACAGCTTCTTTAGCTCCATTTTTCCCCAGTTACAGGTTCTGCAGATCAGCCAGCACAACTGGACTGGAAGGCTGACATCTGCTTCCAGCAAACCTGTGTGAGGCACAACTCCTCACGGCACTGCTGGCCAAACACTGCAGCAAAGCAAAACACAGCAGACAAACACAGGATTAACGTGCCATTGTAGGTGTTGTGAAGTGTGTAAAAAAATAAATAGGTAACAGAGTATTGACTCAGGGGTAATTGGGGCATGACAGTGAAATATTATCAACTTAGCTGGCCCTGCCTTTTGAGAGCAAGGCCCATGGACTGCCAAGTCGGGCTGAAATGAAACCCTGATAGCCTGTTGTTAGATTACTATAGCCAAGGCTACATGGTTTTTTGGGGGGTTGGGGTATGTGGGAGAACTATCTCAGGATAAACACAAGCTAATTCTTTACTGGAGATACACCTCTGCTTTCCAACATTTGGATGTGAGCACAGCAGATAAGGCTGGAGTGGGTATTAACAGTCCTGCAAGACACACATCTACCCTGGAGCTTCATTTTCCAGTGCAAGGCATCAGGAATTCTGCATTCATACACAGATACAGCAACATAAAATCCTCTACACTTCTTCCTGATCACTTTGTCCTCACTACAATTTATACAGGTATATGCAACCCCTGGACAATGCCTGTACCCCGAAGGTGGGCTGTGAGGGCAGTTCAGTCAGACTGGATGGTACCTGGGTAAAAGCAAGTGAGGACTGACTCTTACTCTGTTCTTAACCAGAAGCTGGGTTAAAACCACAACTCTCACTTCATTATTTTGTTTTGAATGTTTTTTCTATTGCTCATAATATTCCTAAATAAGTGAAAACCATACTAAGGCAGAGTGCTTTCCAAATGACAATTTGCACTTTAAAATCAGCCCAACTGTTTTTCCTCACGTGTTTTTTTCAAGAGATCATGAGAAAAATGCCACTGGTGTCATCCCAAGGACAAAGTTATGGGAAACAGGGTCTGTACATGCATCATCTGACACAGGGTTGTCACGGGAGTGAGCTGTCTACAAGGAAGAATGTAGTAAACTGAATTTGGTGGTGAAAGTCTGAAATATTCCACAAGGGCTTGATGACTTTTTCCTGCCAAAATAAAGTCAACTTGTGTTAATGCAAACTGGGCATCTAGTGATATGCAAAGTAGCAGAATTACTGAAAGGAAAGGAAACATCACCTCCTATACTCATGAAACAACCAACAGTAAGAGGTACCATGGTTTTTCACTTTTCAGAAGGGTTAGTGTCAAACTACAACTGTGGCTTTCCACCCAAGGAGCTACACATCCAATCCTTCCCATGTGAAGATCACAGCTGTACCTCAGAATCAGCCACGCTCCATTTCCTATTCAAACCCCAGTGCTGTATCAATCTTTTCTAGGAGTGCCATTCTGCAGTGCCCTGCATTATAATACCCCACATTATTTCACTAATGATACAAAAGTCTGGGAATTAGGTCAAAAGAACATGGTGTCAACTCTATTTAAATTTTAAATAACTCTCCTTGCAATAAAAATTGCCCATAATTGTACCAGCAAATCCAGGCTGATAACTTTTTGATCAGCACAGTACTCACTGTGAGACTCTTGCTCCTCACAGAAACCACGTTCCCCAGTACATTTGTACTGAACCTTAATACAACCATTCTCACCTCAACCAAAATTCCTTGCTTTAACACAGCAAATAAACAGTCCCCATACTGTTTGGCATGTGAAAGAAGTTAGCACAAGTATCAGCATGGGGAAAGCTTTGATGGTACAGGTTGGGCAGGAACATTCAAACCCACCGGGGACAGTCCTTGGCAGATTTGTACCTGCAAATACTACAACATCTTTATAATTAACTACACACATCAGGTGGGCCACAGTCCCAGGGCTGCTTTATTCCTGCATGAGTCCATCTCACTGCTGCCAGGGAGGTGTTCTGACCTCTCCTCTCCCCACCTGCCTGTACAGGCTGCACAGTGTGTGCCCAGAGCCGAGCCAGGGAGCTGCCAGGGCTGCAAATTAATCCACTTACCAGGCAGGGAGCAAGGGAGGGGGCAGTGGGGAAGAGAAGAGGGAGAATCAGTTTTCAGCCAGATCAAGCAGCACTCAGACCTGGCATCAGGCAAACTGCATCTTGCTGCCCAGCATTCTGCCAAATTAAGGCAGCAAGGTCTCACAGTTAGCAGGTTAAAGCCAGCAAGCACATCCAGCCATAGGCACTGCAGTCACACTCGTGTTGGCATAGCTGTTGAAAGTAATTAAGGCACATGCATTATTTCTTTGTGCTTAAATCTAACGGAAATTCTCATCTGTTTAAAGCCAAGCATCCCCTAAAAAATTTAGTGAACTTTTCAGAGAAAAGCCTTGCAGGATTACTTGACAGAATTGTAGCCATGTTCAACTGGTACCCATTGACCCACAAGACTAAGGGTAAATTCTCATCCAGCTCCCGTGCTCCTCCCAGAGTGTTTTAGATGCACTTTCAGCATCTTTCCTTAAAGAACTTTTGCCACCACAGCTCACCACAGACATGTACCCTAGAGCAAGGTAATTGGAAACAGCCAGAAATACAGGCAGAGCCTCTAGTGAGATAACCTCTCTTGTACTTCCTTTGTGGGGAGCAGTGGAATGCAATAATAGGAGGGGAAGGATGTATTTCACCATGGTTTAATCCCATTGATGTGTCAGAGGAAAGTCATTAACCACCTGACAGATTAATCAGCCGTGGAAAGGTAACCAAGGAATCTTTATTAAGGGAGATGGTGGAAACCAGGGAAGAGGAAACCTAAACTCTTGTGATTATTCTCAAGAGCCCAAATCCCACACATGACTAGGAGATGTCCATCCACATGGAGCAATAACTCACCCAGTGAAAAGGGCCACACTGACCCTTCATGTGCAAGTGGAAAGGGTGGGGTTGAATGTGATACTTGAGGCTCCCTTCCCAGAACAGCCATCTCTCCATCTGACTATTTCTGTCTTTCTACTTGCCACTTTTCTCATCTTCACATCTGAGTTGCTCCTTTACTGTCCCTCTGACCGTACTAAGTGATTTCATTTTATTTCCTCAATTTCTCCCATTTCATTTCTGTGGATGTCTATCAGCATTAGAGAGACAGGCAAAATAAAACCACTAGTGATGTGCAAGAGGGCTCAATAACAGGTGAAGAACTTGACTTACTGTTTGCTTCTTTTTAAAGTTATATATAAAGCTGATGACCTTTGACGATAAACACTAAGATGAAAAGAGCTGAAATGTCAAGCAAGACATCTTGAGCTATCAGCCAGGTGCCTGTGAATCAAGAACACCCAAGATCCAATCAAACCCTCCCACCATCTTACTTGTCTTTAGACAAATCACTTAAGGGCTTGATCTTCTGCTATTAAGAGCCTTAAGAGTTGACAGCAACTCCAAAACAGAAGCAGGTTTGGACCCTTATAGTTTCCCTCTCTGTAAAGTCAGGAGAATACTTACCTAATTACACAGAATCTTGTGAAGATTAGTGTTTTAAAAAGTGCTGTGTGCCAAGTTTTAATCATCATCATCATCTGGCTCTGGAGACATTCATAATTAAGTGAGTATCTGCAACTTTGGAAATCAAAGAAGTCAAAAAATGAGGAGAAGAGCCTGTGTTGCACAAACATCTGATTTCACAAGGAACTCACTGAGAGGGCCCCAACAACTCCAGATTTGGTAATTATTTTTAAGACAAATCCTTGTGTAAACCATTTGCCAACCTCTCAAGCTCAGCTGAGATTTTAGAAGGAATTAGTTAGAACCCCCCACCCCCGTGGAATCAGTGGCTTTACTCCCAGCACCCACCTCCTCACCCAAGAGAGCCCTTGAAGGGAAGTGGTCGCTTCCACTTCTGTTGTGTCAAGCAGTAGATACCTTGATGAAAAATACATTACAAAAATAGAAGCAACATCCAAATCACTCCCCATGCAATAGCTGATGCAGTGGAGCAATTTTTTTAAGAAGTATGTAATCAATAAAGTGACCTAAGAGGGAGAAAAAAACCAAGATGCAGAAATCCAACAAAATTGCATGATCCAGATGCCAAAGCTGGAGCAAGGCTGGCAGTAAGTTATTCCATTTGGATGGATTAATCAGTGTCCTTCTCTGGCCTTTTTTGGCATAAATTATTTTTCTGAGTGTGCCTCATGCTTAATGAGGAAAAAAACCCAAAACCCCAACAAACATGAGACTGAAGACTATTTTCAGGGTATCTATTAGTACATAATTTTTGTCACCTTTATCCCTCTGAGGATCTTTAACAGTCTGACTTCACAGTTTTAAGAACTGAGAGGCTACACATAAGCTTGCCAAGAGAAACACAGGAATATGCCCTTCACGTAATTTTGGTACCAGTGTCATTTGTTTTTTCCCAACTGATCCCTTCAGAGTTTTATTACCCCCAAACATGACTTACAGTGAACTTAATCACACAACACGAAATGTTCTCTCCACATCCTAAACTGCAAACACATTTCTGCACATGGTTGCACAAACAAGAGCCTGAGAGCAGCCTTGGTGAGCTTTTAGAGGTGCATCTCTGTTTCAACTGTGCTTTCAGACCCTTTTAGCAGCGAACAGATCGTATTACTGTGCTCACAAATATCAGTGTACCAGCCCTCTCCAGGTATGAAAACAGCTCAGAATATGTTTCAGTGACCATGAGGTACCAGAGCCACTCACAGTAAAACACCTTATTCCTGTGCATGGCCTGAAGCCCCATCCCAGGGATTTCAGGACACTGGAACAAAGCCCAGGGAGAAGTGGGGATGCAGCACTGGAGAGCAGCAGGATGATGGATGGGCTGATGTTCAAAACTCCCTGGTAAAAACACTGCTGAAGCCTGAAGTCAATGTAAAGTGTCTCTCTGGAAGAAGCATCATGACTTTAATCACCAACCCAAACTACACTTTTTCTTGCAAAGTAATTTTTCCTGGTCTAATTTTCATCACTAATCTCCATTTCAAATGCACATCAAAATGTAAGGGAAGGAGCAACTTAACTACTCTAATTTTATGCTCACATATACTCTTCAAATAGACAAATGTGATGTGCAACTTAAATAGCAAATGAGCAAATATTTTAAGTGCAAAACTATGCACAAATCGGAAATACCAGAAGAAATAAGCAAAATTAGAGATTTCTGGGATGCACAAAGAGCAGCTGCTTTTCTAATAAGTTTAAAAAAACCCCAAACCACATTAAATAGGCAGTGGGATACTATTTATAGCCACAAATAAGGAAGAAAACCTGAATTTAGCAAGATATATTTCCGGGGAGCCACTTGAAAACTATCCTATTAACTGTATTTTCAGGCTCAAAGGAAAAAACCCCAAACCAAATCAGATATTTAGTCAGAAGCAGTGAGAAAACTTTATCTGAAAAAACAATGCCTCACATCTTTTACAGTCTGGCATAGAACAAGATACAAATGTCAAGTTGTGTTCTTCAAACCTAAACTTCTGTCTTTTCCAATCTAAACAATTCCGTGATTCAGTGATCATCTGCACCACTGTATGACACCAGTAAACACAGTGTAAAACCAGTTGTATAAAAATAAAGGAAAATAAAAAATAAATCTTCCTGCCCTTACATCTTCGCTCCTACTCTGGTTAAAATGTAGGAAGGCCAGAAGAGGAGACACTACAAACCAGAGGAAACGCAAATATTTTGAGAGAATTCAAAATAAATTGTTAATTCCCATATCACAAGAAGCAGCAGTTGCAAATATCAACATCCAACACACAGGAAACCGCACAAGGGAGAGGGTGAACTGCTGGGAGAAACATTGGAAGCACCAACAAGGATAATAAGGATGAAGTAACTGGTTCCGTGGAAAGGAGCAGTCTTGAGAAAAACAAAGAAGTGCCATTTTTTTTTCTTAAAGAATGACACAGTCATTTGAAATGCCTTCTAGAAGCACAACCAATTTGAATTAGGCCTTTTAAATTGCTTTCAAAAACATAAGATTTGGCTCCATAGTGATCCCCACACCTACATGATTTTATAATCTGCATCCTAAGTAACTGGATCACCAGGCAAACCTCCCCCTTCTCTATTTTTCCACCAGTCGTGGAAACCAACCAAGAAAACAGGATTAAATTTAGAATGATAAAATCTTTAATCCAGGCACCATGGTATGAGGGACTTCGTTTACAGCTCGGAGAACTAGACACGAAAGAAGTTTAGTAAAGAGATTATTTTCATGAAGTATTTATAATAACGTGGGATAAGTACTGCAGGCAGCAGCAGAACCCAAACTGTACAAATGTTTTTGAGGCCAGAAGAATTACAGATGAAGTAAGCAATTCTCAGAACTGCTCTAATTCAGAAAGGACAGACTCTCCCAGCTCTAGGTCTGGACTGTCTTGCTGGTGTAAACACGGAATCACTTCAATCCATGTGCATTTTAATCTGCAGTGAATTCAACATGGAAATGGTGATTTGCTCTGCACACATTTTCAATGACAGCAGGACTGTGACAGCTGTTCCAGACCGATGGCACAAACCCCTCTTTAGGAAGGGTTGCCCAGCAGGCCAAGTTTTAAATTCAACAACATCCCAGACATCTCAGAAAACATCCTATATGCCCCCACTGACACTCGGGCTACAAAGCAGGTCTGAAAGCATTTTTATGTCAAATAAATACTGGGTCAAACACCGGAGGAGGAGATTTAGCGTGAGTCTGGCCCCCAGCTTAGACAGACTGGTACTTAAATATTCATATCTGTACGTGAAATAGGCTTCCTTTCTGCCTCTGGTCATGACACAGGAAGACAATGAAAGGAGCCTTCAATGTTCCTCGTGGTAGGAACTGTCACAGCAGTGCCAGAGTCCCTCATCTAGAGAGGTCTAACTGGGAAGAGTTCCTGACCTAATCAGGAAGGATTTACTTGGAGAAAAAAAGCCAAACAAACAATTTGCAGCAGCAGGATGACAATGTTAAAGCTCACGTTCCTTACAAACACAAAGATGAAATTTAAGCCTGAAACGACAGCTGTGACCACAAACAGAACTGTTGCAAACACCATCAATAAAGCTTTCAAAGCCAAGCAGCCACAGTGACAGGGAAAGTAAAAAAGGCTGTTATTGTACTGACTATGAAATGCATTCAGTGGTTATTAGCTGCTCCCAGCAGGCAGCAAACACAAGACCAATATGGTAACAAGATAGTAGAAAATGAGTGTGACTGCAAGATGAGGGCAGAATTAGCAAGGGTCATTTGATTCCTGCACCCTCAGCTGGGCAGAAAGCTGTGTTGAGGGGCCCTCAGAAACAAGACAAACCCTCACTCGCCCAGTTTTCTACAAAAATTGCATTATAACATATGCAGAAGTTGCTCATTTGATTCAAAACTCATTTGATGCAATCAATACCTTCCAGAGCTGGCTGCATACAACAAATTAAGCTGCTTTTAAAATTGGGTATTTGTTCATGGATGTAAGCTGACCTGAGCTCATGAAGTTGGATCATTTGCTATGGTGATGATGCTTTTTTTCCAGTTCAGTTTCAAAACAGATCTGACAATCTATTTAAAGGTTTGTACTTGACTTCTTACAGTCCTAATTCTGAATTAGAGAGCAATTAAATAAAATTCACTCTTGTATTCAGAGGCAGTGACCAATTTTAAAAGAAATAAAGCACTGCATGACTACATAAGCTTTTAATTTATAAAACCTGCGCAGTGAGGAAAAAAATAGGTAATAATTTATTTTCCAGTGAGAAGGAACTATCAGAAACTCCTGTGGCAAATTCCTACTCCATATTCCTCTTTCATGGGTGATAGGACATTGCACATGCAGGGGAGCAGCTGGGAAATACAATTTACTGCTAAGCACCAGTGTGAACCTGCATCCACTCTGATACATTAACTGTGCCTCTATTTTGCCATGACAGCCACGTTCCCAGGGCTTGAGACAGCCACTTCTTAGATGTGTATTTTCAATATAATCTGTTATCAGACCTATCTTCTGAAATGATGAATAGAGGTCACATCCCATCAACCACTGGCAACCCGCCACCCTGATGAGCTTTAAATAACAAACTCGACAAACTTTTTCATGTATCACTGCAATGGTTCCACAGCTCAAAGTGAGCTGAAAATCCGTGCACAAACATGGATTCCCAAGGAACAGGAAGTTATGAATGTGTGTGTCCCTTCCCTTACAGTAAAGGCAAGCAGCTGGTCATATTTAAAACACAAAATCACATAAAACTAAGAGAAACAATGGCCAAATAATAAATTTTATCACTGCATTAGGTCTTTCCCTGAAACAGTAATACTTTGATGCCATTAATGCTCGTAACTTCATCTGGAATTCTCATATTCTATGCAGTACAAATTTATTCAAAAGTCCTTAACCCATAAATCACATTGGCCAAAGCCTTCAAGCAGATTGTGGTATTTTTGGAAATAGTCTTGGGAGACCTAAATACATTAATTAAATTTAACAGAAGATGCAGTTAAATCTCCTTGACTGCTTCACACATCTCAGTTGTTATTTGGTGCTCCAACCATCCTACTCCAAGTTTCTGGTAGTCCCCACATGTACAATTCCTGTCCCCTTTCCCAGTGGAGCTGTTAGTGCACAGGACAGCAGAAGATTAAGGAAGCTCAAAAGAAGCATAATCTTCAACTTATTCCACCTTTCAAAAAAATGAGATGTGTCCTAAGACACTCCCAGTGCATCACTACTGTGCTTTTGCCTCCAGGTATTTTCCTTCAAATACCTCTCTTTTAAAGTGAAGAGTCTATACAAAGCACTGAAGTAATTATAAAACTAATGGAGCACGTGAAATCAGAATAATTCAGTATACAAATAAACTAACACTTAATAGAATAAGTTTTTGATTTTAGCTAAGCTGCAAAAAAAGTGAGCATAACATGATCTGCACCAGAGAAGGACTGATTTTGTTTGGTAATTGGGCTACATTTTGGGTTTGATTTGTTTAGATTTAGGAAGTTGCCTTTGATTTAAATACTCTTTTTAAGACTATAACTTGATAATCAAATTCGAATATGTAGAGAGATGCAAAGGTTTAGTCGTATTTAATGCAGTAACAATGATTTTACTCAGAATCAGGCCAGACAGAGGGAAGAATGGGCTGGTACATTTTTCAGCAGAAAAGTAGAGAGCCAATGGCACAGCAGCCTTCAAAGAGTAAAGAAATCCTAGCACTGACTGCCATTCTGTTGTCAATAAATACCAGGAGAGCTGTAAGAGTTTAAAGAAAACAGCATGTAAATTTTCAGCTTAAAAGATGCATATTTATTACACTAAACAGGCAACTTCTGACAACACTGTCAGTATTTTACATTCTTAAACATGGCCTGTTCTTGTGGCAGTGACTAGAAATCCCTATTTATCCAGTACAGAACAGAATGAGAGTTAAATCCCTCCCAATACCTTCAGTACAGGAGTGGTTCAGTCATCCCTGATGGATCAGGACAGGGGTGGAGGCAGAACTATATGGCCCAGCAGCAATGTGTGACCAAGTCCTCAAGCCCTGCTCTGAGACTTGGCAACTGCAGGCTCAGTAAACACTGATCTTACATCCCAAACATTACTGGACTGCCGGATTGAAGAGCCTTACCCTGGTATCTGGTAGGAATGGGACATTCGTGTGGGATCCAGGAGGCTTTGTACACTTGCACTGCAATGTCCACATCTCTCCTTTACACAGCCTGATCTGCAGGAGCTCAGATGTCTCGTCAGGGAGTGGCAGCCACCCAACCAGGGTACTGCAGGTTACACAAACTGCATGGGACTGGGGTTAAATACTAAATATTGAACACTTACACTGTTGCAGATAAGCTGTTTGACCGAGCATATTACACAGGCCAAGGCCACACCTTTGGGCTGCAGCTCTGATGTACCCAGGGGATGCACTTGAGCCAGTGACAGGTGACAGCTTGGAACCAACCCCAGGCTCCAGGCCAAGTCTGAATCCCTCCTATTAGGACTGCAGAGGATTGGCTGTTCTAGTGTATTATTGTGCCCTTTGCAGAAAGCAAAGTTACACAGTGACATTTTGCATAGGTGTGAAATCACGAACTGGGGACAGGAACCTGCATTTCCAACTGGCAGCGACTCGCAGAGTTTTGTGAGGCACTAATCCCTGTTTGGCAGTACTGCCGTGAGCCACTTGGGGAGCACGGACAGAGTGCTGAGTCATAAGTCCAGCCTAACCCGGAGCAAACCTCCAAAAACGCTCCTGAAACGTCCCTGAGCCTACAGCCCCTCTGTTCTGCGTGACCCCTCCTGAACAGCCCTGCCCAGACACCCTGTGTCTGCAAAGAGTCCAGCAGCACCTCAAACACCACTGACCCAGGCACGTTTTAAAATAGGCTATATTTTAACAGAATTTTACTTGCTGACATTAAACAGCTGATCTCTGTTCCCGATGGGCTGAAAGGACAGGCTGGCTTGCCCTCCTGTGAGGTGCAGGAGGCAGTGCCTGCAGCACGAGCATGGCACTAACGCTGTATCACACAGCACCAGGCAACAGGGGCCACAATTCCACATATCCCTGACCAAGTTTAAATCTAGCAGTTCCTAAAGTCAGAGCCTTGAATGTTGCAATAAATTCTTGGCAGATTGTTTGACTTTATCTCTTAGGTTAAAAAAGAAAAAAAAAAGAAGAAAAAAAAAGGGGAAACATAAATGTCATGTATAACAACAGTTACCAATAAAGTCTGAGATGTAAACCTTTAGTTGGATGATTTCTCCCCTGGGCTGCAGATCTACAACAATCAAGAAGTGAAGGAAGCCACTGAAGGCAGTGAAGCTCCTGTTTCACATGGCATCAAAGACCAGGGAAACGGGCACCTCCAGGCACCTAATGGTGTCCAGCCTCCCACGACTTGCAGCTGCATTTCAGCACAGCACATGCTGCTGCTATTTTGGAGCGTGTGTGCTATGGTGGAGGAGATGCAAGGCGGGAGGAAAGACAACCCCTGCTCATGTTCACATGCTGTGAAAAAAAAAAAAATTCCAGCATGAAAAACTCCTTTGATATTTTTTTTTGAAACAAGACACAAGCACGGTGTTTTGAAACAGACCTCCAGCCGAATTTAGAAGGTTCGCTGCAAACCAAGGGGATAAAAAAGCTGCTTTAAAAAGGTCTTCAACCCTTTACAAGCAAAAGTAGAGGCCAAGAGAGAGATGGTTGCAACCCCACAGTGACTGGGACGTGTTACAGAAGAAATCCTCATTCACTTATTCCCAACATCCTCCCTCTAGATTTTATATTGAAGAGCTACACAGAGCACTCAAACAGCACAAGCTGTAACAATTTACTGCTTTTTCTACCTGTCTGCATTTTGATTAAGCCATTTATCCATTTCCAGAGTTTGAGACACTTGGTTCACAGTCCTATCTCATTTTCCTACATTAAGCAGGAGACCTTTCAGTGCACACCCTGAGGAAGCACACCCAGACCAGTCAGCAGCTCCATGACCTCTGCCAGGCTGGATCTACTCGCAGGGGGCCAAGCAACACTGGAAATAAATGCAACTATTCACTAAGGTGACAAAACCATTTCAAGCCCTACCACCAGGCAGTGTGTCATCACAAAGTCAGTAGGACAAGAAATGCTTAGAGCAGAATTTACTTCATGAGTACTTCAACTTGGGCTCTCCTGAACGAAGGACAGCGGTCAGCCCTGCTTGCTAGAAAGGACTGTAAGGCATTGCCAAAGCATATGAATGCTGCCCACAGCATTAAGGCTGTCTGAACATTAATATTTAAGGGTACTTTGAAACTAAGCCATTTAATAGGTGCTGTTAGTCAAGTAACATTTTATGCTATAAGGAGTATACGTTGCTGGCTAAATATCTGGCAACCAAAGTCACTATGGTTGGTTGATTTAACTTCCATGGCTACTGGTTGTTTAGCCCAGAACCTCAACTGAAAGAAAGGTAGACTGACAAACTATCTTTATTTCAAGAAAAAACAGAGTCTGACTGGATCTATTCCTACCTGCGCTGAAGTGAAAGAAGAAAAACAAGCCCTGAATCACAATTATGTCTCATTAGCCAAGTCAGTGCTAATTAAGGCCCCACTTTTTGCCCACCTGAACTTGGATTTGCTTGTTTGCTGAAAGCAGCTTTATCCAGAACAAGAGCTGATTTTCATCTGCTCATACTTAACACAAAGAATGTCAAAACAACAATAGTTTCCTTCTTAAGCATGTTTGATACTGCTGCCATAACAACTTCAGCTTACAACAAAGATATATTCATTCCATCCAGTGTTTATTAACATGCTGTTTGATAAACCCATTTCATAATATTAGTTCAAATATATTTACTAATAAAAACTGGTACAGACCTCTCCTATTTTTGAAAATGTACATGAAAGCTTTTTCTTAAAGGAGTATTGTTTTTGCCGGAAGACAACAAACGAATCCCTATTTTTAAAAAATAGCATGTTTGCCAGAAAATAAAGCGAAGCCATAAAACACCTCTGACTCTGGTCGCATAAATAAACTTGCTGAATGCTTATTTGTAATCCCAGAATATTGTATTACAGCCCTGCTGTCACGCTGCAAGACAGGAATTTCAGTGCCAGCGAAAGCCCAAACCCATTCAAGACTTTTATTTAGAAAAAGGATGGATTTATCCAAATAGCTCGCTGAATTATAATAGCAATAACAATAATAATAAGCATAAAAAGGTAGGAAGTGCTGCCCAGCACCTGGCCAGAGGCTGGAGAGAGACAAGGTTGAAACAACCCCACAGTGACTGGGACATGTTAAAGAAGAAATCCTCATTCACCACCTTATTCCCAACATCCTCCCTCCCTCTGATTTTATACAGAACAGCTACACAGCGCACTTAAACAGCATCAGAGGCAGCAATTTCCTGCTTTTTCCTTTTGGCTGAGCCCTTTACCCGTTCCCAGGGTTTGTGACAGTGGGTTCCCAGTCCCACCGCTGTCCTACATTGAGCATCAGATCCCTCGGCCGGGGCCGCTCACACCCCCCGGGCAGGGCAGCGGGTGCCCGGGGAACCCCCCGGTCCGGCCGCTCCCCCGAGGGGTCCCCGCCCTGCCGGGCGCTGCCCCGGGGAAGGTCAGCGCGGGGGGAGCGGGTGTTCCCTGTGCAGGCGGCGGCCGGGACCCCCCCGCGCCGTGTCCCCGGGCCGCCCTGGGCGCTGCCGCAGCCGCCCGCGAAGCCGGGGGGCGGCCCGGGGGGACCCCCGCGGGGCTGAGGGGGCCCGGCGGGGCGAGGGCGCGGCGCTGAAGGACATTTTATCTGCCGGCGGTGCCCGGCCCCCGGAAAATGGCTGCCGGGGAGCGGGGCCGGAGCGCGGCCGCGCCGCCCGCCCGGCGCGGGGAGCGGCGGCGAGCGGGGGATGGCGGCGGCCGCCTCCTACCTTTGAATTTGAGCTCGTGCTGCGGTTCGAGGCTGAGGACCTGCTCCGCTTTCGCCATGTTCCTCCTCCTCCTCGGCGGTGGCGGCACCAGGCGGAGAGAGGAAGGGACGGGGAGGGAGGGGAAGGAAGAGGGGAGGGAGGAAGGGAGGGAGGAGGGAAGGCGGGCGGGGGGTGCGCCCGGCTGGTTGTTCACCCCTCGGCCGGGCGCTGATTCACCCTCCGCGGGGGTTCTGGTTCACCCTGTCCCAGCTGCTCGTTCTCCCTGTGCCGGCGGCGGAGCGGGGACGGCGGGCGGCGCGGTGGGGCGGCGGCTCCGGCGCACACGCTGCCCGGGCAGGGCGGGCGGAGGGCGGGACGATGCAGCACCGAGGGGCCCGCGGAGAGGCTGCGGCGGCGGCTGACGTGGGGCCCGGCCCCGCCGTGAGGGGACGCGGGGGAGGCTCCGCGCCTCCGCTCCCGGGCGCTGCTCCGGCTGCGGGAGCCTTGCGGGAAGAAAGGGGTCTAATTGGTGTTTAGTCGCCGCTGGAAATCGTGATTTGTACTCGAATCCTCTTGTTGCCGAGGAGCAGCGTTACTGTAGGCCTGTGCGCCGTATGGCCTCGGGGCTGCAGGGACAGCCCTCGGGCACATCGCCGGCCCTGCCTGGCTTCCAGCGCCTTCGACCAGGCACAGGCAAGGGAAGGGAAGCGCTCCCGGGAGAAGGAGGAGCTCTCGGATCTCCAGAAGCTGCTTCGTGCGGGGACATCCCGGGGCAGGTCCGGGTGAGGGACCAGGGCAGCCCTGGGAACGGGCATCAAGGCACAGGAAACGCTCGCTTTTTAATAAATAAAACCAGAATTTCACGTCGTCTCAGCGATTTTAAGACATCCTCCTTCCCTTTCCTTAGGGCTTTTGTTTGTTTGGTTTGAGGTGTTTTTTGGTTGTTGTGTTTTGGGGATTGTTTCATTTGCATTTAGTTTTGTTTGGCTTTTACTCCAGCGGTTTACAATATTTTGTTTTAAATTTACAGCTTGGTTTATTGCTAGCCTTAGGCCAGTGTAATTACAGTAAGAGTTGCTTTTTTTTTTTTTTTTTCCTCCTCTCTCTTCTCAGGTTGTTATAAACATTTGAAAAGTTCCTAAGAGTTTATGAAGCATTGCTGTGACCTGTCAGAGGCAGGAGTTTGGGGTGCCTGTGGTACCAGCACAAACATGCTGGTTTAAAAACTGGTAATTTCTATACACCAAGAAGTATTCATTAGGCAGCTGACCTTTATATATTATAAACAGGACTTCTGGAGGAGATCCCATTTGCAGAGATAAAAAGCTTCCAAAGAACAGCAACTCAAAGTACCCAGTTATGTTGGATCCTAATCAGGGCTGATGAGCAAACAGATGAGAGGTGAATAAAAATATGTTAAGATTAACACCCCTGAGCAGGACAGTGACATTCACTGAGCACATCTGCAGTGTTTACATCTCACCCTTCAGCTGCTCCTGTCCATGACAATCCCTGGTTTTCAGCTCATCTGCTTCACCACCTCCAATCCCATTTCATCATTTTTGTTCCAAGATGTCTTTCATTCCATGCCAAACCAAACCCATACATGTGTTTAGTATAAGTCTTGGTTTTTCATAATACAAGTGAAACCTGTGAACTCCTTCCAGCCAGGAGAGCAGGACCAATTTTTAGAAGCTTCAGCAATGCAGGGAATTACACTCAAATACTGCTCTTCTTCCCTGAATTCCTTCTCTGTTGGAGAAAGGATGGTCACACAACAGGATAGAGGAGTGCATTTTCTTTTCCAGGTCCTTGCTATTCTATTTTGCTTAGTTAATTAGATTTGGAGCCTTGGATGTTCTTGGCTTATTATTTTTGCTACTTGAAGGGGGTTAATTTTTAGCCTAAATTACAGGTTATGTCATAACATTTTAGTTCTCAAGTCAGGAGAGAACTGACTTCAGTTGTATTTTGGAGTAGAGCTTTCTTGGCTCATACTGTGAAAAGGTTATCTTCTTTCACCTTATCTCTTAGGTTTTATGTCATAGACAGATTCTCTCTCTGAGCCAGGCATTCTTAGACCAGTAATTAGTAGAAAAGACAAGCTTTATACATATATGAGAGTTAATTGCAAGCTAACGGTGAGGAATAAGAGAGGAAGCTTTACACAACATATAGTCACACATAATAAAAAAACCCCTAAATAAACAACTATTAAGTGTTGCTGCCCAGACCTTTCCAAGTTCTACTTTTCCTGAAAGAAGTACAAAGAACACCCTGAAGCGTTTGATGATCCACATCTTAAAGGGCTGGCCAGGATGTATCATCTTACCATAATTGGCACTTACCTGCTTGTGTTTGAAGGACTCGCCCACATTTTCATCCAGGGTGAAGTTTTTATAAAGCACAGCATTGTTTAAGCTGAAAATTTATGAAGCCCAATGAATGTCGGGTTTTTGTTACATGTAAATAATGTGTGTGCATTTAGTGTTGTGCAGATCAGGTTCACTGAAATAGGTGTGCATGGAGGTCACCTGCAACACTTGTTACCCAGCCAGCACTCACTGTAACAATGCAGCCACAAGAAGGCAACTTGTTGCCCTGGTGGGTTTTTGATTAACAGGAGAAAATCGGGATGAACACTGCAGGGAAATGCTGGAGAGCATCAGAAAGCTTTGCACTGCAACAATCTTGAAGAACAGTTTTAGCTGCTAAAAAACTTCTACCTTAAAAGCTATGAAACACTTGATCCAAGTAAAACATTCTCATTGTGTGTGTGCAAATCTGGTGGTTAGCATTTAGTTCCCTAGATTCCCTATGCAAACACATGCAAATGTGCCTTTCTCTCTATTTTAGCACATTCCTCGTGTCTACCTTTCTTACGCTCCCTTTGGCACATTCATGCCATTTTATACAAACACATTTGACACTCTTCAAAAAGCAGTTTGCACACATCTAAGAGGGAACTTCAAACTAGCAGGTAACAGTAATTTTAAATTATTCCAGGTCTGTTGAAAAGATGACAGTGTGTGTTTCCTGCATAGGAAATGCAGCCACTTGCTTAATAAAAACTTGTATCCAACACTTTCAGGTGAAACAGCAGTTCAGAAACAGGACTTTTTTGTTTACTTACCTTTTGAAGGCTGTTATTAACTCAACATGTTCGACCTGCATCACAGATTGCAACAACAAAAGCACATCTTTTAAGCATCACATAAGACAAATGAGGTAACTGTAGCCAACTCCCTATTTTTGGGCTCCACATAACCACCAGAGCAGTGGTTTAAAAAAAAGCAAGCTCTCAACCAGCAGGCTGTATTAACAACTGAGAAGGATCCCCTCCCAGCACGACGGGCCCCCATGACACTGCGCAGATATTAAAAGCACTTTACGGTTTTGATTGACAGAAACCTGGCCTAAGCAGCCAAGAATTTTACATTTCATGCAGCCTAAGGTAAAAAGCAATGTATTAAATAACTTGGCCCTGGCAGAATTTGTCAGGCCTTGCCCTGGCTGACAGGACTGTGTGTGGCCTGCAGTTTCTCAGACACGATGCTGCAAAGAAGGGAAGTGTTACACAAAAGCTGCATTCTCTCTGCTGTTTCCCCCCATCCCTTCTTTGCACAAGATCGTCTCCTGCCTTTGTCTGTGTATACATAAACCAGGGAAAAGCTCCAGTCTCTGAACGACCAGTAGTCAGTACTTTTGGAAAACAGCTATCTGAATAGTTTGTAAATGCTATTTTAAAAGCTATTCCTGACATTCCTCTTCTGTAACCCTATTGCTATAGAGACTATTTTTTAAGATGTTGAGAATTTTGGAAGCATTTATAAACAAAGCCAGCACATTTATAAACAAAGCTTTTTATTAATAAAATGTTTACACCTTTTCTTTTTTTTTTTTTTCTTTTGCACAATACATCAGACTGGTAGTGATTTAGCATGTTATTACACTATAAAAGTTTATTATGAATGCTTAGGCTGAAAAGGCTGTTTACATTATGTCAAATCAACATTTCTTTATTTGCATTCTATGCACTATATGGGAGTGTAACAATTCAAACAAAAAGGAGAGAACAAAAGCCTGGTTTTCCTCATTAGCATCTACAAACCAACAATACAGACAAACCTGTACACGCTCTCAGGACCAGCCCAAGAGAAGACTAAAAAAAAAGTCTCAAAACATTCATAAGCTTGGGAATTCATCACTACAATATTTCACCACTAGTAATCTGACTACACTTCATGCAGTGAAGCAATGGCTGGGAATTTGTGCAGTTTACAGTGCTGCAAACGCTCTGTAACTTTGAGCGGCTTGAGTTTGTTTCAGTAAGAGAGAATATAATAAGAAGGCACAGACCTTTCAACCCTTGTGACAGGTTAACTCAATCCTAGACTGAAAAGGCAGAATGTTCTTATGAGGGACAAGAATTGCTGATACCAAGGTTAACCTTCACACCTAATTTTACAGGCAAACATTTATTACACTGCAAGAGCTATCTGCATATCAGGTGATTTTTGTGTCCTGAAAACACAAATGCAAAGTTTCTCGTTGAGAAGAAACCTTCTTTTTTTTTTTTTTAAATTCATTGTACTCACTGTGGGGGGTAAAAGTGGGAAGATAGCCAGGAAGTCTTAAGTGTCTTGCAGCTCCAGAAATGTGATCCATTTCTGTGCCTTAAATCAATTAATTCACTGTCACAATGTCACTGCTGGACACACAATATTCAGGAAGAGGAAGTACAAAAAAGGAAGTTCAAATACAGAAGAGTTTACACTGTGTTACTAGAGCCTTACAATAATTTGCTCCTTCAGATGAATGTGCTTTTAGCCTTCATTATGTGGTAAAATACAGTCGTGGTGCAGCTCTCAGCTGCTGTAACAGTTTCCTAAAGCTGTACTAATGAATTTCTACTTTGCTTACAGATATTTGCTGTTGTAGCAGATACTTCCAGAACCTTTGTGGCAAAAAAGACACTCGCCAAAACTATTCCTGTCGAAACCCCACAAGGAAACAAAGAACAAATTGCCAAGAAAACATAATGGATTTAATAGGAAATACATATTGTAACATGAGTAGAAGTGAGGCAAGACAGTAGCAGTGAATCTGCCAAGGTGTCAGAGTTACAGCATGACCAAGTGCAACAACTGGATGGAGAATCACACCCACACCGGGAAGTGTGTGACAGGAGGAGTGGTCTGTGCCCTTCAACATTGGCAAAAGAAGTAGCAGTTGGTTTGTTCCATAATACTTCTGTGAAAACATCAATAGAAACAAAGCAAAGGAAACCCCAACCTTCTTAAAAGAAGACCTTTACAAAGGTAATTAGCTCCTTGAATAAAATTTATAGTAGTGTTTAAGCAAAAATTGAAGAACATCAACTTGCAGGATGACGTAACAGGAACAGCAAAATTGTTTCTTCTAAGAAGTCCTGACTCTAGATTGAGAAGAGTCATCCTACTGCCTTGATTTTCCATGTAAAATAGAAAGCACCAAATAACTCTGAGCCATTAGAACTCTTTATAGTATTTCTGAATAAGTGTTTATAGCATGTACACTATGTTAAAAATTCAGGGGTGAGGGGAAATGGGAGAGGGAAGGAGGAAAAAGCTGACCCTAGGATCATTTTGACATGTCAGAGGCTAAGAGCATCAGTATTCTTGGATTTCAGGATAGTCTTGTATCCCTTAAAAGATTTGTTATCTGTGACACTTCATGGACAAAGTCTGGTAATGTTTGTTTGATTTTTTCCAAGTCATGAATGTTTGACTGTAGCTGAGCAAAAAATGCTTTGCATTCAGACTTTTGAGACCTCCAGAATATCACAAGGGATGTTTCAGAAGCACTGGTGTCAGAAGGCCTCAATAATGTTAGGGAATTATGTTTTGGCACCTGAATTTTGTAGGATATACAAAGATGTAGTTTCAAGTACATTCCTTTTGACAAGCTGGAGCCATAAGACTCAAAGGAAAGCTAACATGACTTTTTTAATATTAGAACCTGTGTTTCCACCTGACATTAGTATTTCACACCAACCTTTTACTTCTGTAAATCTTCTGTCAACTACCATTACCAGTGATCTATTACTAGGGATGGGATCTGAACATAAAACATTAACAGTTTTCTTCAGAGAATTTTGTGCAGATTTTTTTAGAACCTTAATTCCAAGTACACAATTCTCCTGCTTCAAGTAACAGACTCATGGAGTATAAACAATCCCAGGTCTCTGTAAAATGACTTCCTGCCAGGAAAGTTAAGAAAGTTTGTCCTGCTCTCTTGTCCATGAACAGAAAAGCCTCTTTTTTTCTAGAGGTTGAAAGTGTTCACAAGAGATACATGAAGCCTTTTTAGAAACTGAACAGGCAGTATAGAATTGAAGTCAGTGAATGATGCAGGCTCTCCTCGTGTTTGAGATGATTTTTCCCTGCTTGTCTGTAGCTATTGCTGCTGTGAGGGAGGTTCACTCAGTGAGGCTCCACTGTTCTGACAGCTTCTGTCCTGTCCATCAGCAATTCCCAAGAGAGTCTTTGCAGATTGCTGACACAGCACACCACAAATAGACTACAACACCCTTAATACACACTAAAGACTGTTCCACAAACAAGTCATTCAAACATCACTGCTACAGCTTCCTTTTCCAACTAATACTACCTTATATTGGAACTTAACACTAATTTTGAAGAATAATTTAAGCTTAACAGCATAACAAAAAAGTTTTGCTGAGGCCAACTTCTAAACCATCCAAGATATCCACCCTGAATTACTCCTTGATAATTAAATGAAGCTTTAACCACAAATGTAGCTCTCCCTCAATCAGGTTAAAGGATTAGACTTCCAAATCAGTAAGCAGGCACTGTCTCCTCTCCTCTTACTCTTTTCCCAAGCAAATAAATAATCTTTCTTGAGCAGGCCAGTGGCATTAAATGTAAAGCAACACATCAAAGACTCAAGTCTGCATAAAACATCCTTCTAAACCATTAACCGTCTGATCCTGCAACATTTAAAGGAAGGGTCTCACTGATGTCAGCAGAGTTCTGAAGAGCAGTGATTTGTCTTGTTTCAACATGGACCTAAGAACAAAGTCTTTACCTTCTTGGCAACAGCAAAAGGTGTTAGAATTGTCTTAGAGCTTTTCAAAGCACCTGTAACAATTTTCAGTAGTAGGATTACTAGACGTTCATGTTATTAACTGTAAGTTTCCAGATTTTGCCTTCTTGGGCATTTAGTTGTGCCAGTTTTCAGGATGGATATAAAATATCCTACAAAATTACCTACAGCACAGATCAGGAGCCTGGCAAGGCAGCCAAGTGGCTGTTGTAATTTAGAGGGTTGGATGAAGACACCTCCCAAAACCTGGGGAGCACATTCAAGTTGCTCCAAAGCTTAAGAACTAAATATTTACCAAATTATATTTTTGTTCAAATCTGTAACTTTCACATGAAAGAATGGTAGTGGTGTTGTTTAGAAGTTGAAACAGTTATATTCTGTCAGTAAAAAAAATGCTCTGGATCAATGCTATGACATGCACCTCCCTACATTTTTACATACACGACACTTTACCATTCCAGACTTGTTTTGCAGGAATTGATCTGTGCCCTGTGCTCTGGGAAGATGCTGCTGGAGCAGGGAAGTTGAACCAGATGACCCACTGTGCTCCCCTCCAACCTGACCCATTCTGTGATTGTGGAATTCTCTTTGAGAGCATCTGAAAGTTTGGTCTCTCTGATGAGCTCCACTTGTTAAGCAGAAAGATATGGTGGAATAAAAATGTTAATCCTGAGCTTTTTTAACAACTTCTTCACAGAAAAAAGTTATTAAAAAATTTAGCTGGAACAGTTGATAATCAGCTCTCCAAACACTCAAATACTAATGTATCACCAAATAGAGAAGCTATGTTAGGACAAAATAAAATCAATTCCAGCAAGCCTAGTGCAAGATGAAAGCAGATGACCTGACAAATTATTAATACAAAAGAAACCATTCTTCTCCAAGAAAAATGAAGCAATCAACATGTGCATCTCATCCAGGGAAGACTATTGCAGCTTCCAGCTGGGGCCAATGGATCAATAAACAGTTCTCCTGACTCAGAACTTACATCAACCATCTGTCAGTTTAAACAGGCAAGTGTTAAAGAGCAGCCTCCCTCCAGGGTTTGTAGTTTGGACAATCTCAAACACTGGGTATTTCCATGTTTTCATTAACTGCAGTAATTCAGGATCAGAACTGCAAAAGGATAGGAAGTATGCAAGGAAGTTGTATTTTTTGGGCGTGTGGCAAAGAAGGCATCATTGGCAGTGCAGGCAGGGTAAGCAAAAGGCATGACAGAAATGTAGTCACCAAATTTCATCAGAACATACTGACCCTTTCAGAAACCTCACTGCAACAGTTTGCCTGTTTTGCTCCAGAACAGCTCTCCAGGAATTGTCATGAATACAAACTAATCTGAACTATGAGTCCTTTCATTTCTTACAAACTTTCTTACATTTCCTTCAGAGAAAATACTTGAGATGTAGAAAACCAGATTAAAACCAAAGAATAAGCATCATCAACATGAGCTCATTTTGATACTAAAGCTAAACAGCATATTTTAGTATATACTCAAGTCTATTAAGCTCTTCTTCTTCAAAAGTATAAAAGTTTCTCACTAGTGCTGGTAAGAAACAAAAAGTAAAAATAAATAAAATAGCACAAACAGGTATGGTCAACCTATGGTTTAATTGAAAGCCTACTAAAACCAATACAGAATAAGCTAAACACTGAATTGCTAAACCTCCTCACAGATGAAAAACCCCAGGAACCAAGTGGGAACGATCTACGTTACCACGTGTCTTAAGGTTACTTCCTATTTGTATTTTTGTGCCCAAAATAGGAAAGACTGGGTGCACCCCAGGTGAAAGCTTGTTCAACAGACAGTCCCTCATGCTGCACTGACAGCATTCTCTATTGGCCCTTTCAGATGTGATTGAAAGAGAAAGAATTTCATCTGCCTCTGGATGAACTCACAGTGACAATACCTAAAATGCAGGAAAAAAACCTGATGGAGAGTCCCCAAGGGTTTATCCATAGGTGTGGAATGGAAGGAGTGTAGAAGATTGCATTATTTTTTACCATTTTTACATAATTTATAATACTTTAAACACTGGTCTCATAAATATACTATGAACACTTTACACATGCCAAGAAATTAAAAGCTTTCCCCAAAAACCTGTAGGTCTTATCAGAACCACTGGCAGCATCTGTTTACAGCATTTGTTTTTAGTCAGTAACCACTTAATTTAGTCAGAACTACAGGTAGGTTTTCTTCAACCAACATCTTAATATTAAAAAAACTTTTGAGAACAAAAAGATGCCTATGAGCATATCAATTTGCCTTAAAGTGATTACAGTCAGCATGAAAGAAAGATTGTCTGTGGTTTAATATCTGTTGCTTGTGTCCCCACCCCCAGAGCATATCATCTTTAAATAAAAAGTGCAAATGGGATTTGGGGACTGGATGGACTGATTTGCCTACTATTTATCTTCAGTTGCTTATTCTGTAGCCACCTCACACCAACTGTCCCACCACACTTTGGATTAGCTACACTTAAATTTAAAATAAGGCTCACTGAAGAAAAGGAAGAAACGACATCTAACTTCCAGACTCCTCCCACCCTGATGTCCCACAAAAGTGCTCATTTCCCTTTTTACAAAAACAAAACAAAACAAAACAAAAAACAACCTCCTCAAACCTTGATTAGAAAACTATTAAACATTTCAGTTCTACCACCTTCCTGTCAGGCAAGGCCAAAAAAAGTGATGATGGATTCCCTTTGAACGCGAGAGACGCCCCACGGCATCCCGGCTGCAGTCCTGTCTGCCAGCGTGCGGCTGTCGGATGAGCTGGTCCCTTTTTTTTGGGGGGGGGACCCCGGGTGTATGAACACCAGCAGATAAAGATCTAAGACTGAGAATACAAACCCAACGTGAACTATGAACTTCCAAGACCACCTACTGTATGAACAAGTTTTGACTTTCTAAAGGGGGTCGGTCAACAGCAGCTGCGCTTCGTCACCGATGGCTGTCTCCGAAGTTTGAAGCCCTTCCCGCTGGACGGGGGGTTGGTGTCGGTCGATGGAATTCTGCGACCTACAAGGAGGCAGGAAAGGAAATTTATAGCAAATGTTATACTTGAGACGAATTCCAAGCACTCAGGGTATATTTTGTGTATAAAAATGCACCTTCAGTTAGCTGTCTGACATTAGGGATGACATTCCTGCCTAACGGGATGGCAGCAGGAGTCTCCATCGTGTCTGTCAGAGGTGCAGCTGCACAAAGGAGCAGCAGAGGCAGTTTGGAGCTAATTTAGCAGCGTTTACTCTTCAGGCTCATCTAGACCTGGCCAGCTGAGCTGTAAAAGCACTCAGAGCACATACTCTGCAGGATGCAATGCCATCTGGAATATCTTCACTGAGAGCTCCCATCCTGACCCATATTCCCACAGATCACCCACACTGGGCTTAGCACCGAGGTGCTTGTGGAGAGAGCAGCTTTAGTCATCTCATCAGTCTTCAAAATGGACTATTCCTGGTTGAGTATTCCTTTCTGAGAAGGATTTATGATTTTTTTTTTCCCCCCCTGTGATTTATTCAAGATCAATTTTAGAGAGCAGCTATTAAGTCAGTAAATCAGGAAGCCAATCTACAGCACATACCTTTTACATCAGCTTCAATATATTCAGCTGTTTAGAAAGACCTATTTTTTTTCCTAAGTCTAATGTTTCTGTAGTCAGTCCTCTTTTCACAAGCAGGCTGATGTACCTGCACATTGGTGCTGCTACTTGCCACATATGCCTCAAATAATATTGCATGGAATTCACTTTGAAATACTGTCTGCTTTTTATTCATAAGCATAAAAAGTATCATTGTTGTCCCCACCACAAATGAGACAGAAAAGATTTGCAATTTAATATAAAAAAACCCCCAAGATACCACAAAAATACTTGTGGAAAATCTACACGCAATAGTTGCTATTTCTCATGCAATAATTTGGCATTTATGAATTCTTCTGTTTTTAAAAATGCACTTTTTTAGACCAAGTACAAACACTAAGAGCAAGAACTTGATTCCTTTTCTCAGATGTATAAAGTCTGGATCTTCCTCATGCCATTTCCTTTCCCCTCCATGACCTTGGAAGTACTAATTGAAACATTCAGTAACAGACATGGTAAGATGAGACTGAATTCTGACATGAGTGCCCTGCTTGCTATTTATCCAACAGCATCACAGTAGGCTTAAAATCTCTAGAAGGAATATTTAGGGGTCATTAGATGACCAAAAATTCATGCAGCTCATTTTGCAGTTTGTATTCATGTCTGACTGTAAAAAATTTAAGTCAGTATACTCTCACCTCAACAGCACAAAAGTAATAAGAAATCAAACTTTTCCTTGAACTTGTTGAAGAAGAAAGTATATTAACTGTTTCAATACTTACTAATTTCTATAAAGAGTTCATTAATGTTTATTGCATTTTTCGCACTCGTCTCTACAAATATTGCATGAATGGAATCTGCATAGTCTTTAGCATCTTTTTCCATGACTTCTCTGGAAAAACAAAGCAAAGAAAAAACCATGAGTGCAAAACCCCCCTCATTATTCAAAACCTTAAGGGATAGATTAGGCTTTTAGGTGTCTCCTGTAATGGGTATTTTCTGTTTTACCTGTTTGGCATCACAGTGCTCCCTCATGCTGAAGCTGATGCTCATTCTTTACTCTGTGCTGTCTCCCTGCCTTGAGGTTTGAGCACAATCCTAAACTAAGCAAGGCCTTAATCCATCTGACAACACTGCAGAGGTTTTGTCTCGAGTGCTCTCAGTGCAGGTCTGCAATCAATTGTTCTGGGGTGTGTTACTCACACACTCACCAGCTTTAGATGTGCTGACACGATCCTAAAGCACTAATTCCAAAAATCTGGAGTGTTTCCTACAACTGGTTACAAACCCAAGTATCTCCCAACACTGCACAAATCATTAGGGCAGCATTTACTTTGCATGAAGATGTAGCTATAAAGAGGAACATCTTTATACTGAGCACACAACCACAGAGCCCAGCAGTGGAATAGTTATTCTGCACCCCAAAGTAGGCAAGTTGATAATGAAGTAAGTTCTTTAAACAACTTGAAAAAACCAAACCCTAACAGGTGCGGAGAGGTCTGGACTATATGTTGCATCACTTGACACACAATTTCTACAAAACACAGGCTACTTTCAGTAATGAGAAACTTTAGAATATCAAGAGCACACACTGATCAGCGACTCAAATATTGCCTCTGACTAAAGTACAAGGAGTCTTGCTCATTAGCTTGAATAGTAATGTTTACATAATTCATGATTGCCACCTAAGCACCAAGAAATGAGTTCTGAATACTGTTCCAAGTAGTTTTAAGCTGTATGTCCTTCGAGGGACATGCTACTTGTAACAGAAGTTACTGGAGCTCACTAGATGACTGCTACATATTAACAATTTGTAAAACTATTCGAAGAACCCCCCTTGCAGTGGTTCTTTAAACACAGAACCATCTGTCTCCTTTGAGACACCAGCTGTGGTACCTTTTCCAATGAAATCTAAACCCAAGAAGTTTACACACACCTTCTTTCTGAATTCTGGCTTATTAAACCAGGACATCAATAAAAAAAGCCTTCTTTTGTTTTTAGTACATGCCTTCTTGAAAGTTTGGCTGTTCATAAAATTTCTCAAGAGCTTTTCCCGCTCCCTGCAACTATTTTGGCCACAGCCAATTCCACCCCAATATTTGAGCAGGGAAGGAAGGCACCTGAACAAGCAAGTCAGAAAAACCTACACAATGCTTTCCAGCAGGCTTGATATTTTTCCTAACAAAATGAGGTGCTACAGACTGACAGGGGCACTCCTTACAGAGTGAGGTAAACAGCTTCTATTACACTATAGTTTCACAGGCAGTTTAGGTTTGTGTAACTTGGCACTGCCACCAGAAAAGGTAATCCTGTCTCCCAGTAAACTGCTCATTCCTAACCCTGCTATCCCCACACTGTTATTCCAGCGAGTGTTCATGGTGTGAGAAAGATAAATACACTTGGATGGGTTCTCTTTTTATTTTTTTTAAGGGGTTAGTTTTAATCTGGATCCATTTTACAGCCCCATTTACTGCCAATCACACATCTACTCACAGCAGCACTGGGGAGGAAGTGGGCAAGACCATCCAAGAGCAGCCTAACCACATCTTCTGACAGTAGAAACAGCTCAAATCCCCTGTGAAACTACAGTGCTAGAGCAAAACAGCTTAAATTGTTCTGTAGCTTTCAGCTGCTCTGAAATCCTAAAACATTTAGCACTGTGGGCTTAAGGGAAAACCTCCAACCTGACAATAGTTATTTACCTCACATCATTGAGATCACACTTATTTCCTGCAATAGCTACAACAATGTTGGGAGGTCCATGCTGGCGAAGCTCTTTAACCCAGTTCTTTAACGTTGAGAATGTTTCCTGATGTGGGGAAAACAAACAAACAAAAAAAAGACAGAAGTAATTAAGAGTCAGAACTGGCCCATGACACAGAAAAAAAAAAAAAACAGAAATTGTAATGCTGGATAAGGATAAATTTCTTACCTCTTTTGTGATGTCATACACTATAATGGCTGCTGCTGAGCCTCTGTAATACATGGGGGCTAAAGCACGGAACTGCAAAGACAGACAGACAGACAGACAGCATGAACACCTTCCCCTGACCTGCAGCATTTCATTACCATTACCAGTACTGCTGAAAACTGGCTTTAAAGGTCACATAAGTGGAAAAGCTTTCTTTACAATTACAGTGGCTCTGTGCAGCAGAGCACATCGAGGCCCAGGAAGGCATTGTTCTCCAGCCAGGAGCTGGTTTGGGGATCAGCAGCACACCTACTGCAAACAGCAGGAAGTCAAACCTGAGCTTGTTTTTTGACTAGATTAGAATCTCTCACCTGACAGACTGTCGATTACACCAAGCAAGGAGAAAAATATAGCAAGAAGCAAGTTCAATTTTGACTAAGACAAAAATTTCAAGAAAATTAATAGATATTAATGGTGATCTGAAATGTTCAGAAGTTGGTGTCAAGCTCTAGCCCCATGGATCAGTCTCAGAACTCTTAAATGCTAGAAATGCTGGTTTCTTCATAATCTAACTTAAGGTTTTAAGGATTTCACTTCAGTTTTTCTCTCAAAAGTTAGAAGCACGTTTAAAACTAAAAACTGCAAAAGGCCACAACTGTGTGACCTGTTGCAAGCAGAGCTTTAAGGAACAACACAAGGCAGTAAAAGGCTGCAGTAATTTTCTTGTGATTTTCAGAATTGAATCTACAGCAGGTCTATTTGGATGGTAGGCCATTTGCAGGGTACAAACCAGGCCAGTACCTTTGCCCTGAGAGAGTGTTATGAATTCAGGACTGAAAAAAGTCATAAACCACATGATCAAGTTGCATCAAAAATGAAGCATTCTTATAAACATTGTGATATTCTGCCAACTTAAAAAAAAAACCAAGACAACTAATCTAGCAACCAAAACCCTCCATCAGAGTACAGAGTGAACTGCATATATTGCTTCCATATAAGCACATGTAGAACTTTTGTGCATCTTGTTACTCAGGGTAAAAATAATGAATTGGATACAGTTTTTCATAAAGGCTTATTCAGTTCTAATAAAATATCAATTTCCTTTTGCTTAGTGCAGTTCAACTGAGAGCAATATTATAAATCATAAAAATCTTGCTATAAAGCAGAATTCCAGACCATTTACATTTGGCTCTCAAATTCTGTTTTGAAAATAGGATTTTGAGCACAAAGTTCAGAATACAAAAATATTTAATAGTGAGAAAGGGAAACATGGGCAGGCATTCAGTTCACATTGGGACATAATCCCTCTCTTCCTCCTAAGCACTAAAATGTAAAGGGAAACATATTTGGTAAACCACCACTTGGACTGGTTGCAACCTGGCTTTTTGATTATTTGACTATTTACATTGGGAATAAACCAACTTTCACTTGCTGATTTTGTATTACTCTCATTTCCTGTCTGCTAACACTTAGATACTTTTTTCCACCTTAAGAGCAGTCGGCAGATAAAATATATTAACAAAACAGATGTTACCAGAAACAGCGAATTTTCCTTTTGCAGTATTTCCAAAGACTTCAGCTTGCCCTCCAGCCTCCAATTCGTGTTCTGACAGAATTGTTAAGGCTACATAATGTAATTATCCAGAGAAACTCAAATCTGTTAAGAAGGCAAAAATCCTAATTGCTGTAAGTAACCTCCTATCAGTTTGAGTCAGTGTAGAAGAAATGAGGGAAGAAATAAGGTGTGTGTTTAGGGCAATGAGCTGGGGGAAGTGAATTAGTGCCCATTCCCACCTCTGATCAGCCACCTCTGAGAACAAGGGAGTGCCCAGGGCAGTGTAGCACTAGTTGCTGCTGGGCTTTTGAAAGGGGAAATAGCAAATGCTCCTCAAGAAGCCAGGACTGTGAATTCCATGCGTTCTGCATCACAGCTCAGCAGAGACATCCCAGTTCCAAGAATGGTGTGGACATTTCTGGTATTCCAGATCACCAGGGAGGAGATCCCTTCCATAATTCATTGTCAGATGTGTTGCATGACCAGAAAACTCTGGTACAGATTTCAGGGCAAGGTGGGTATGCAGCCCAGTTGTGACTGGCAGTGAGTGACAGTGCTGTCCTGTTCTGGACAAAGAAATGCCTGTGAAGATACTGCATCATGTCAAACTAAATATCCTTGCTCACATTTCCCTGGTTATATTGGGGTTATATTCCTTGGTTATATTGGGGTCTCACAGTAAGTTCTCTCAGGTAAGGAACATGAGCTTCACAGCTATCACAGCTCTTGGGTCAGAGCCCTGTAAGACCTTTCCTTTTTTCGATTTTAATAAAGATATCATTCAACTTGTACAGAAGAAAATTAAAGAGGTATCACTCAGTCTAAAAATAGACAGACAAGGAACATGCTGGTCATGTACAGAGATGCTTCCTCAGATTGCAGTGTGCTGAATCCAAACCACAGTGTCCTCCTGTTCCTTGCAAACACAGTGGACAGGATGGAATTGCTGATATGTAATGGATGTTTCCTGCCAAGCTGTGGCAGGCATGTTTATAAAGCTTTCCAGTTAAGAGTACCAACCTCTAAAAATTCAGACTCTACCTCTCAGAATATCACATTTCAGCCTCAACATTCCCAAATGAGCTAGGATGTTCACTTAAACTATTTACAGCCAGTGCTGACTGACTGCTAGTAATGGAAGGACTTGAGATATTTTTGATAACACGGATACTCTTGGACATATTCCTGGGAAACATCCCTGACAACATAAGTTTGCTTTATATGGTGCTGTTGGAAGGAAATGAATTGTCATTCAAAATCTACAGCACTGAAATGCAACACAAATATCCTTGGGTTACTTTCTAGCCACCAAGGCTGTCATCAAGCTAAAAAGCTGGCAAGGCAGTTCCACCAGGAACCCAAAAGTGACTCTGCGCTGACTGAGCCTTTACAAAGTGTTTTGTTTGTTTGTTCCTATCGAGGGGTTGTTTGTTTGGGCTCTGTTTCTCAAGCCAATCCTGACAAATAGTAAAGCTGCATTTGCCAGCTGTTATCCTGAAATAATAACCCAACCTTTGCTACAGTTAACTCACATCCCAAATAAACTCATCAGGAGTAACTGGTACTTGCCAGTAGTTAACTTGCAGTCAACAAATTGCAAGAATAAGCACTGCTAATACAGCTGCTGTGATTTCTACCACTGTTACTAGTAATCCATAAACAAGCAAGTTCACTAGCAAAGCTGCCCTTTAAAATTCCAAGTAAAAATCAAGCAAATTAATTAACTGGGTTTTCATTTGACCGGTCATTTTCTTGAGAGCTGTTATTGCCTCCTCTCAGAACTGTGCATGCTGCAAAGATCAGAACCCCAAACTACCACACTGAAATTTAAATTACAAACCAGACTCCTTTGACATAGCTTCTAACACCATCAGATTTGATTAGTATTGTGATTGCAGGGGCAGAGTTGAAAAGCAACCCAAACTCTGGCCACAACTTTCACCAACGGTGTTGACTCTACGTACCCGCTCCTGTCCAGCTGTATCCCAAATCAGGAATTTATGCAGCTCATTCTGATATTGTACAGTCTTGGTCATAAATGAGGCTCTGAAAAAAAAATACAGTTTATGTATACATCCTTAGAACATTCATTACCACCATGAGCTTTCAGAGAGGTTCACGTTCCAATAAAAGTGCCTTCCCCACACATACCCACACAAACTGATGGAGAGTTTCAGATAAAAAATGCTGAAATTAATGAGGATGAAATTTCCTTTCTGAGCCTGAAATTCAACTAACAAAATGCAACATGAATGCCAATAATAAGCTTTAATTATTAACCAGCTTTTGATAAAACCACAGGATGTATCACCCAAAGAACCCAGAAAGGTCAGCCTTTTAACAATATTCTCCCTAAATGAAGGAATCATCACAGCAAATCACTTCAGAGTACACTGGAAACCTCCAGGGGGAAAGAGGTCAAATCCTTCCCTTTGTATCAGCTTTTTCTATCTCTGTACTAACATTCAGGTAAATGTTGGTATGTCCATACTTGGGAATAAAACATGGGAGATTTGTATCACTACTGGTATGGGAGATTTGTATCACTACTGGTAGGTGTTAAGAGGACAGAGAAATCAATAATGAGTAACCTGCTTGTTGTCTGCACTCAGTGCTGCTCCCAAACCCTGTCTGTCATTATATACTTTGGTTTGCAGAGGCTCTTGGACTTCCACAAGACAAAAAAAAAACCCCTCTCCTATTCTCCAGATCTTTTACAGTAAAATATTGCAAAGTACTTTGTGGTTTACTTGATCTGCTTTAGATGAATCAGTGTATTTCCCACAAGAACACAAATTCAGAGAACTAATCTTTTACAAGAGGGACTTCTTTGCTATATCTATTACTTGTAGGCACATTTTTTATTAGAAAAGCCACACAGTGAATTCAAATCCCTGTAGAACTGGAACTATAGGTGACACAGTTATTTTAAGCACATGAGATCCTACATTGTGATCCTGAACACATTTTATATGATTAATGCTTGTCACTTGAAAATACTGCAGACTTCCAAACTTGCTTTCCTGTCAGTTTTGGACAGGATTCTGAAGGTACTGGAGCCTCTTCCAGCATCCCAACTGTACTTGCTGTACAGTCAGACTCAGCAGGAGCCTTTCAGCATGATCAACAACATTAAGTGCCCAAGACTCAAGTTTATCTTGGATCTGAAGTACCACCAGGGCACAGATTTAAATGATGTTCCTGACACTTTTGTATTCAGTATAACTGGAGTCTTTGGACATGTTTCAATGCTATAGGAGGACAAATAACTATCTATGTTAAAAAAAAAGGGAAAGGGAGCAGTTACACAATGCTTCCAACTCTTTGGAGGTAACTTTCTCCCCATTCCTTAAGCCCAGCTCGTTTGCCAAATAGTGCATCAGTCTCCAAAGTTGATTAGTCTTTTAAGAAGCCAAATATAAGGTTGCAGAACCCCTGCAAAGGAAGGGCCTAATTGCAATGCATTTCAACACCATTAACTAGCTGATGTATTTCTGCATTGAGTAAAGAAAAACAAAGTGATGGGAGTATCTCTTGTAAAGCACAGCAGAAACTTCCACTTCCTTAAGACTGCTGCAAAATAAGCACTAAATCCAAATTCTCTGGTCAACATGGAAACAGTTTCCTAAATCACTGTTTCTCACTGAATTTATCTTACTTGGTTCCATAAACCAAAACATGCCTGTACAGTCAATATGAACTGAACAGCTGTGTTTCTGTAATTCACATCACAACTAAACATCCCAAGTGGTAGCTGACAACAGAGGTTAAATGTTGCTTGAAATTCTTTGCCAATTGGGTCAACAAAAGCCTCCAAATGAGTTATCCCTGATGACTTTTAGTAGGGATAATGTCTGGTTTGTTACTAGATTTCCTTGCTGCTTCTCCCAGCCAAGAAGGCTCTGTAACTACCTGAACAAGATGTACCTGAAAGCAGTTTGATACTCATAATTCTTTTTTGATGCTATAATGAAAGACTAGATCTGCTGCAGTACCTAGAGACAGATACTGGTTAAATGTGTCCTCAACACACAATAGTTGCAGAATTCTGACAGGGCTTCTACAGCTGCTCATGTTTGAACCTTTGTGATGAACACTCACAACAACAAAGTGTGATTGCTCAGACAGTTGTAAGAGGAATGAAAACAGAAGAGGAAACAAGATTGTATCTCATGTCATGAACTCAAACATGTATCCCATGAAGTCAAAACATTTTCAGCTTTAGTTTTGTAAGGTGCTCAAAACTCCTCTCTAATCCTTAGTTTGTTCTTTCCACCTACTAGTCTCAAACAGGAAATAAAAGCAAGGTCTAAAATAAATTTCAAAGTTAATCTGCTTAAAATTTTGGGTCTGTGTATCTTACTGGAGCTTCACACAACCCCTGCATTTGGGCAGGTTTTGATTCATTTATACTACTATAGCAAACTACCAAGTCCTCAGACAAGGGAATGATTTTAAGACTGGTAGAAAACAGATTTTGAGTCTGTCACTTCAATCAAGTGTATTAATCTCAGTACTGTCATTAAACCATTCAAGGAAAATTCCCTTGTACACACCAGCCTCCTTACCACAATGGCTAACACCTTCCAACAGCCCCTGAACTCTCTACACAGTGACAGACATTCCCCTGGGCAGACACATGCAAGGGATTTCTTTGGATTCCTGCCTTCAAACACAGAGGTGCTGCACTGGAGGGAGGAGAATAAAAGGAAAAAAAAAAATCAACCCACACACCAGTCAGAAAATCACCAGATCAAAACAAACTGACTCCAGAGGAAAGACAACAAGATTTGATGAAGTTCATTCCAAAGGCTGTCGCTGTTAACGGGGAAATTTAAACAAAAGCACTCTTCCCACAGAACATCTTACAATTCCATACCAGTATTGACACTCAAAACGTGGTGGTGGAGGGGGGAGTGTAAGGGGAAAGAGAGAGATCATGGAGAGCCCAATTTTTTAGAAGGACAGGATGAGACACAGCTGATCTTTATCAGCAGGATCTTTTCTGGTCAGAGCTGCAGTAGAGCCTGGGTGACACCTGAGACAGGAAGCTGCACTGACACCTACACACACTCCTGGGTACCAAGCAAAGTGTGTCCTCCCCTAAGCAAAGCAGCCCACAAGACACTTGAAAAGCAAAAAGAAAGACAGCAAAAGAAACAAAAAAGGTCCAGCTACTTCCTACTGCCCTTCCTTCTACCCATTTGAAGATCTGAGCTCAGTAATGTTGCTACTCTGAGGCTCAGCTTTTAAACACCCTCCTTACCTGTGAGACCAACTGCACAAACAGTTTCACCAGTTACTTTTGTGGGTGCACTGCACACAGATGTGTAACACTGGAACTAATTCATGGAGAGATCTACAACCCAAATTAGTACGTTAACCACCTTCAAAACCTAGGAGACTTGTAATTGTACCTGAGTATTTAAAAAAAATTAAATTAAAAACCGTGTAGTTGCATAATAATTAGAAGTTGCAATTTAAAGGTAGTGTATAAGAAAAGAGTGTTGTCCCTTTAGCAAAAGCATCTATAGTGTAATTTATTCACTGTTAGCTTAGATAAACAATAAAAAATGGGTCCAGATCTTACAGATGAACACGTGAGCTTCACAAGTGCTGAGAACACTCCTACGTGTCCTAAGGCAGCTCAGGAGCTTCACTAAGGCTGCAGTCATGTTTATTGCCACATTTAGCTGCCACACACGAAGAATCCTCAAGTGATCTATTCAGATAATTTCATTTTATTCATGAATAAATCACATCTGCTTTATTCAGTTTCTTACCCTATTGTTGGGTTGATGTTGGGATCAAAGCTATCTTCTACAAATCTCCACACGATACTTGATTTGCCCACACCAGTGTCCTAAAAAAAGAACAGAAACACTTGAAAGTGACATTAGTTACTATAAACAGATGATATTTTGTCCTCAGATCTTGCAGTACATCGTGATAATATATTTCTGCCGAGAATCTCAGAGAAATTAGATGATGAAATACTTCAAGTATTATATTCATTTGGTAGAAAAAGGAAAGGCCTGCGACAAGTCACAGTTTTCTAAATGAAATTGCTGTGACTTTTCATGAAGGACTATAAAAATCTGCATTCACACTTATTATTTATTACTCAAACTTTTCTTTTCCAAAGTTATGCACAACTTGCAATTGAACAGCAGCAGGGAAAGACCACTATTAGTAAAATACACAGCAACTGAGTATGGCTTGGCAGGATGGAGGACCAATGGAGCACATGGAATTATACAAGTGTGACACATGCATTTAACCTCTGACTAATGCTGTCCCACCCTGCTTAATGAAAGACTTGAAATTTCTTCTGTGACACACCTGAAACATGTTACTAATGCAACTCTACAAATGGTAGGAGAGGAAACATAACATGAAAATTCTGGGTCGTGCATGTTTTTGCACCACTGATTCCATGGTTAAAAAAATAGATATATAGAAGTCATACCTAGAACTGAAATAACTCAGTAAACTCTTCTCAGTAGATGGACATTTTAAATTGTAATGTAATTAATACATTTGAAGACCAACTTCTTGTTTTATGTCTCCACAGTCATCAAAATTTTAATGAAAAAAAACCCTGAGGAAGTGCTTCACTGAAAATGAAGTTGTACATTATTCGTATGGTTTTTTGAATCTTCTGAATACTGCAGTAAATTTGGGTGCAGTATGTATGACTCTGTTTATCCTGTCAAGCTGTTTTCCTCTCGAGGAAAAGCATATTATCCCAGTTCTTCTAAAAACCAACATTTTATATTGTTTGCAGTCTTATTAAGCAGAGCAAACCTTAAACAGAGAAATACAGATGTGGCTCCTGGCTCTGGGAGTTCAAGGATCAGTTTTCCTGGGCACTTATTCTCGTCTTCTTACGTGACAAAAGGCTTCTCAGGTCGGGTGGACACAAACAGCAGTTACCCCAAATACCTTCGTAACACGAAGGGCACACAAACACATAATTTTCCCCTCTGAAGGTCAATGTGGCCATTTAGAAGCAGAAAACTCTTGCCCTACTCTGTTCAACACAGGGTTTCGATGCAGGTGGTGGCACCTCCACCTGCCCAACGAGAGGCTCCCTGACTAAACCAAGCCCAAATTCACAGCCTTGAATTCTTTAAATATCTGCTTCAGTTCGCACCACGACTCCTTCTTCCCCCATCTGCAAGGCTTCCAAGCTTCCGTATGTCCTTAAAATAAAAGTTCAGGCCCCTCCCTCTCTCCCACCACTTTGATTTCAGGTGCTTCTATTTACCTTTCGAGCTCCAAGCCCGGAACAGCTTGTGAGGAAGAGGGAAGCACACGCTGGATGTTCGTGCTTCCTCTCTTATTTTTAAAAGGAGAATATAGGGGGAAAAGAGACCGATATTGACGGCTGGCAAACGCCTCCCCTGAGGGGAAGGCCCGCTCCCCTCAGAGGGACGGGGCGAGGGGCACCCTCCGCCCGGGGAGCGGATCCCCGCGGCTGGAGCCTCTCCGGGCTCTGACAGAGGCTCCTCACCATCATCGCGGAGGCTCTCCGGGCTCTGACAGAGCCTCTCCCTCCCGCTCCCACCCTCCCTTCCGCCGCCCCACACTTACCCCCAGAAGGCAAACTTTGAGCTCCCTCAGCGCCATGGCCGGGCGGGCTGCGCCTTCAGCGAGCGCCTGAGACGCGGCCCAGCTCGATCATCGCGGCCGCCCCGCGCCCGCCCCGGTTACCCGCGCCCCGCGCTCCTCCTCAGGCTGCGCGGCCGCGCCGCCATCTTGGGCGGCCGCCGGAATCCCCGCCCGCGCCCCCCGCCCCACTCTTCTTCTCCTCAGGCGCTGAGGGGCCGCTCGACCCCCGGCAGCCGCGGCTCGTTCAACCCGGTGGCGTTTCGGGGCTGACCCGGCGGCAGGAAGCGCCGGCGGCTCCTCCCTGTGCCCTCCCGCTCCTCCTCCTCCTCGCCCATGTCCATTCCAAGATGGCCGGTAAGTGGGGCCGGCGGGCGGGCGGCTCAGCCGGGGCTGCCCCGTCCCTCCGAAACCAACCCCCCTGGTATCTCTCTTCTGTTTTTCGTTTGTAGGGATCCCTTTGTATTTTGTGGATTTGCAGGATGACTTAGATGATTGTGAGTAACTGTTTTTTTTAATTTTCCGCTCCCCGTTCAGGCCCCCGCTCCTGCCCCGGGGTCCTCCTGCTGCTCTCTTTCCCTCTCCGCATTTCCACCCAGGTGAGGGCGAGGGGAGGATGTTGAGGCAGTTCTGGCAGGCGAAGGTGTACAGGGCGTTGGGACCATCCCCGCTGGTTCCAGGGGCCGCTGGGCTCGGTGTAAAGAGCGGCTCCGGCAGCTCCGCGATGAGCCTGGAAAGGCGCACGGGTGGCTCGGGGGAGCAGCCCGGCTCCTGTGGTCGGTGGGAATTAGAGAATTGACTTTCCAAGGCTGTAGAGGCTGCTGAGGACGCGTGTTCCGCTGTTCTGCATCCCCGGGATGTGCTGCGAGTGCACCTCGGGATAAAGGGAACAATCGCCGTGTGTGCTGCGGTTGGGTCGCACAAAGCCGTGGTTTTGGGCTCAGTACCCTGTCGAGGGTCCCAGGTCAGGGAACAGCTCCATCCCAAGCCGGTGTAGTCCAGGGCTGTGTTACAGAAGAGTCCGACACCTGTCAGACCTGAGCACAGCTTGGTAAGCGCTGTGATTGAAGGAGATAAAGCCTTGACTAACAATGATACCAACTTGTACGGCTTTAGAAAGCAGCTCTCTTTGTGGGGTGGTTTCATTGGCACTTCGGATGCTGGATTGACTTTTCTATTAAAAGGAAATGAAGAATGATAGCTGTGTGTGTTTCTTGTGAGAAACTGTATTTGTTTATCACAAGACCGTTATTGTTTAACAGTGCTTGAAAACGTGTAACAGATTTATTAAGACGATGGTCTTCAGAACACCAGGGGAAATGCTGGGATACAAGTGGGATCCCAAGTCTTCCATTGGGAAGATGTGCAGGGACGTTGCCTCTGTGGGAGGAGGTGGCTCTGTGGCATTCTGTTAGTTGTTGCTCTCAGTCTTTGAGGTTTAAAGTGCAAACAGCAGAAATAAATTCAAACTTAGTAGTGGCTCTGTTATGGGTATTGGCCTTGGACCAGGGGTGCCCATCCCTAGAAGTGTTTGTTCTGTATTAGTACTCAGTCTTTGGCTGTTTTGTTGAGACTGTGACACATTTGTCTGGTAAATTGATTAAAAAGTCTGATGCTTCTAAGGCAAAACTCCAGTTAATAAAAATGTCCAGATAAAGAAGTTTTTGCCATAAGTGGTAATTAATAAGAGAAATTATCGTTTTCAGCATGAGCATATAAATAAATGTGCCTTTTAGAGCATTATTAAAGTCTTATTTTATGATTTAAAAGACTCTTTGATTAAGTTCATTAATTTGGTAACGCAGTTAGAATTATGGAATCAAAAGCTGTTGTCTCTGTGTTGTAGCAGAGTTCAGGGGTCCCATCTGAGATGTTGTTGTGCTAATCAGTGACTTAGATTAGCAAAGAGTTCATGATGTGTTTTAGGGAAACCTCAGTGAAATAAAGTCCAGTTCCAGTGATTTTACTTTCTTAACTAAATTGGTGAAAGTGTCATGCACACTGAAGATTGAGACAGAGTCTGGAGGATCACTCTGAATGTAGCAAAAGGCTGTAGTAAAATCTGCCTAAATTCAAGTGCAGTTTGAAACTTATTTTCTCTAAGATGAGATAATGGATCATCTGGAAAAATAATTAGCTTATTTATGCCCTTTGATCATTTAAAAAGAAAGTATTTAAAGAATTTGTTTTTCCTTCTACAAACACCAGGAGGGAAAATGACCTCCTTGAGCTCATTAAATCGTTGCACTCTGCACTGGTATTTACTGGTTTGTGTTGTGAAATGTGAACAGTGGCACTGGGAGATGACATCGGGTTGCACCCTTAGATCCTGTGACCCTGAGTTTCTTACAGGCTCTAAGCAGCTTTTGAGTCTGGGGCAAAGTGAGACACAGTGAACAGAGTTCAGCTCTGGATACTGGCACATTTATTCCTCCTCAGTGGTGGACAGATTTCAAGCTTACTTGTTCAATATAGTTAAGTGGAAAAGAAACAATGTTAGATTTACCTGTGAAAGAACGTTAGACAGGAAATGCTAGTTCATTATTTGTGATTTACTTCATAGTACTCTGGTGTATTCTGAAACCTGTAAGTACCTATGGCTTTTTTTTTTTATGGAAAAGGAAAAAATTCCTGAGAGAAGACAAAATGGATTCTGCCATGATTATTCCTTACTTGTGTGTAGTGAGAGTGTGTGGAAAAAATTTCAGGTATTTAACTCTCCATCTTGAGCATAAGTAACAGTGCTCTGTTTTCTCTCTACCCTTGGAAGCACTGGTATGTGCTTAGGTAATTTAAATGAATAATAGAGCTACTTCACGTAGTTAAATTAAACATGTTCATTATGTTTACAAAACTAGTCCCAGGTGTGGTATAGTAGTCAAAGTTAGAATTGGGATTTATTTCATTGTCATTTGAATTGGTAGAAATTCTGAAATATTTGAAGTGAACTAATAAAAGCCTTCATTTTAAAGTGTTTCACATTGGGGACAGGTGGGAGCCAGGTGGAGTTAATGACAAGTATATTGCTCCTAATTGTTTTCTTGAGCCCTAATAAATCTTTCTTTGTATAGCAGGTGACTAGGCTCAAAAATTAGCTAGTGAGTGTTCAGTCTGTGTACGTTTTAAAATACATTTGTTATAACTGTAGCTATAGGGATGGTGAGAATCGGGTGTGGATGTGGAGGGTTTGTTGCAACCTCAGAAAGGAAATCTGCGATCCCACAGACACTGTGTAACTTCCCCTGAGCTGTCACAGAGGTTTCTTTTGAAGCAGCAAATCTGGATGTTGAGGTGCTGTGATTGGGGAAGTCCTGGAGCAGATCGATCCCAGACGGATCCGTGCACTGCAAATTGTTTCCACTGGTGCACAGAAATGTTTTGAACCCGAGAGATCCTTCTTTAAGGAGCAGTGGGGTGGAAATAAGGATGTCAGTGCAATACATCATCACCATACAAAGCCATGAATAATTAGCAGCTGTTTCTGGTCATGTAGCTGTGGGTTCACTTGTAGTGCCTGTGTGAACATTTGGGATTTGAACACTTATTCTAAGCCCACAGTTTTCTGCTGTTTGAACCCCACTGAGCTTGTTGAGCACGTTGTCTGCACGAGCAGCAGAATTTGGAATTGCTCTGGTCTTTAACTCACCTGGGTTCTGTGGAGACCTTAAACCAATCTGATTTTTATTTTTTTCCCCCCTGAGGACCCAGGTATAACATTTTACTCCAAGTATGTTCAGATAATTTCCTCTCTAAATGAGCCTTATTTCTGAGGATGTTTTGACTCAAATAGTTGGAGAGTTTTATATATGAAATAAGAATTTTTCTGTTGGAAAAATAGAGGATTTTTTTAACAATAAAAGTGATTTATAATGGGTATTACTGTAGTTTAGAGCCAAAGAATTTGGCTTGTTGTCTTCAGTGGTTGTCACTCTCAGCACATGTGCTGGTTTGCAATACTTCATGCATGTGAGAAGCTGTGTTGTCACAATTTGCATTGATTTAAGTATGATCACAGTTGCTCTGTTTGTGTGAAAGAAGTGTGCATAGTTCTAGGAGGGCTTGGTTGGGACAACTGTGAACCCAGAGCAGGAATATCTGCTACTCCAGTGCCACTCTTTCCATGGAGTTGGTTGCTGTACATGTTCCTGTATCCATGGCTGAAATGAGAGCACTGGTGTGATGCCAGCATGTTATTTCACTGTCTCTGTTTTAAGGATGAAGGATTAAAATAAGTCTGACAGCAAAGTTATCCCATTCCATTTCCTTCTCACAGTTTTACCTTCTGCCTGTAATCTGTATTTGTTACTGGATTAGGTGACTCTTGGACTTAGTGAGGCAAATTTAATACTTGGGTAAAAGTCTAAAGCTACAAATACAAAAAAGGTTTAGAACAGAGTATGCTTATGTGGAAAAGTCTGTAGTTGGTGGATCTGCAGCAGGAAGCTCCCAGCATATTCCCAACTATGGTGAGGGTGAAGTTTTTCCCAAAGCTCCTGGTCTGATTTAAATATGTACAACTCAGTAACTACAGTGAGAAAAATGTCCCCTGGGAAGTTGGAAAAAGACATAAGAATTTGCTGTTTTAAAGCAATACAGTTTGAGAGTTGCTACAACTGTTAAAATTTCAGTTCCTTTTAATGGGACTTATTTTCCCTTTGAATTTGTGGGTCAGTTTGTGGCAATTGTGTGAGCTGAGCCCTCTTAACTTGAAATGGTTACTGCACTCAAAGGGCAAAGTCAAGTGTGTTTAAAGCCAAGGATTTTGACAGTTGAATTAAATATCAAAGCTTGAATGTACAGGGCTATGTGCAAGTGTTGCACTCGGCTTCATTAGATACAATTTAAGATTTTTTGGTTTTGGAAAGCTGTTTGCAGTGATGTTCAAAGACTCTTGAGGAAATAGTTATTGCTATCATGTATTCCACTGTAACATCTCTTGCTGACTCTTGGTTTTTGTTTTTTTTTTGTCTGTTACTTTTTTTGTCTTTCAAGTTGGATTTGAAGATTATGGGCCAGACTGTGATAGCATGAGGATAACAGCATTCCTGGATATCCCTGGACAGGATAACTTAACTCCACTGGCTCGTCTAGAAAAATATGCCTTCAGTGATAATGTCTTCAACAGGTAAGGGTGCAACAGCCACACCTGGTGATAAATGAGTGCACTGAGGATGTTAAGGTGTCACTGTGTCTTTTATTAATCTCCCAAACATGTGCATATTATTATTTCTATTTGAATAACTTTTGTATAACATTTCCATGAAAAGAGGTTTTCATTCTTGATTATCTGAATAAGTTCTCTTGATTCCATCTTGCTTTGGTTGGGATGTAGAATGGTCAGAGGCCCTTTTAAGGTGCCCATTTACACTGGATAAGTTCCCCTTGTGTCCCATCTACGTGTTTTTGGCTGGATATTATGGCAATTAATGTTGTTCACTCCACAGGCAAATTATTGCCAGAGGTCTTCTGGATGTCTTTCGAGATTTCAGTAACAATGAAGAAGACTTCCTGACTGTAATGGAAATAGTGGTCAGGCTCTCTGAAGATGCAGGTTTGAAAGCTTTGTTTTGCTTGGTTTTTTTTAATTTTTGTAGTGTATTTTACACAAACTGCAATATAGAAAGTACTGACATTCAGTTCTGAGAGGCAAAGAGTGAACTAAGGAAACTAAATCATCCAACAGCAATGTCTGTCAGTGAAAACAAGATCAGTTTTTCTCTGCTTTTGAAGTATGTTTTGTGGTAGATAAGATGTTAAATGAAAGGTTCTTACTTAGAATAGGACCTGAAGTGATATTTTTCAAGAAGTTTATTACATCTGACTGTGTGGTGTAGGTGGCACAGAGCAGCTGGGTGTTTCAATACCTCATGTGCATGCATTTGTGGTGACTGGGTTTTCCAGCTAGTGCTCTCATTTTATCTGATTTCTTTGGGAACTAATGCCAAGTCTCTGAACTGTGATGATGTATGTAAGGCTATTCCATTTTACTTAGTTTTCCTTGAACAGGCAATCTGTGATGCCCTTTCTATATTTTGATTATTTTCATTTTCCTCTATTGCAAAAACAAAAAGAAAAATGCTACTTTTTCCTTAAGGTACCTGATCTTAATTTCATACTTACTAATGTAGTTTTGCCTTTTATTTCTAGAGCCAACTGTACGTACAGAGCTGATGGAACAGATCCCTCCCATTGCCATTTTCCTGCAGGAAAGCAGACCAAATTTCCCAACAGCATTTTTTGAATACCTTATGCCCATAGTAGTGAGATACCTCACAGATGTTAACAATCAGGTAGGAAAAGCAGACAACATGAGTTGAGTTGTTGGAAAATTCTGTGTGGTTCAGTGCATTGGAGGCATGGGAAAGAGATAACAGGAAATTCCATGCTGGTTGACACCTGGCTTTGATGCAGTGCTCTGTTTACTGGTGTCAGCACATTTTTCTGTGAGGTCTGATTTATTTATTTTTTTTTAAAATACTTTCCTTGGCAGATAATGGGAAACTTATAGCATTGGCTCAGCAGCACAGGGATGGGGTCTGTTACAGGAGTCATAACTTGCAAATCCTGCTTTATGCTTCATCTTCTGGCTTCTCATCAGAATATGATGAAATGTCATCTAATGGTTATATTAAACTGTAGTCTTTATTACTAATTCCTCGTAGTCATAAAACTGAGAAGTTTTTTCTGGGTCTGCTTTGTTGTTTTTTTAACTTGTACCTGTGTGTTCATTGAAAAAATGTGGGGTTTTGTGGTTCTTGTGTCAGTAAATGTTGGTTTTACAGTGACAAACTGGTTTTGTTGTTCCTGTGTACAGGTCAGAAAGGCAGGTCAGGAGGCACTGCTGATCCTGCTGGAACAGGACCTTGTGGCTCAAAGTGACATTGAAAACAAGGTGTGTCCCATCCTGCTGGACCTCTCTGCCCCTGACAGTGATGATGAGTACAAGGTGGAGGCTGTGAATGTAAGTTTATAACATTAAATTATAATGGTAATTAAGATGAGGTCCAGGAATAATACTGCCATTAAATAAGCAATCAAACTTTTTATGTTTATTCTTTAAGGTATTTGGGTTTTTAGTTTAACACCACAACTCTTTAATTTTTGTTCTGAATTCTTGAAAATACAGAGAGACCACTTTTATACATCAGGATTCTAAATAATGTCAAAATGGTACCTGAATAACTTGAAAATACAATTGCTCCTTGGCAACCTTGTTTTAATTCTTCTTAAGATTGTTTTATTCCCCAGCAGCTTCTTTGCATTTGCTCCCCCAGGTTTCACAGTAATGCTGTAGATGTGTCAGTGATGACCTCTCTGAGTTCTGAAGTGTTATGAAAAAAACATTGCCTGGTGACTTTATGGAAATCAGTTGACTCCACAGAAAAGTGCTGGTGTGTAATTACATTTCAGCATGGATATCTGACACTTGACCTGCAAAATATTTTACCAGCTAGATTTTCCTCTTCCTTGTTTGGGAGTTGGGAATTGCTTAGGCAGTTTTCCAGGATGACATCTGAGCACCAGATGCCTTTTAGGAGTTGGAAAATTTGTAGAAAAGTCCTTGAATGGTGTTTTCCTTCGTTCTTATTAAGCATTCTGTTAAAAAGGCAAACATTTATTCTTAGAAAGGAATAAAGCTTATTTTTTATGGGGGTAGAAAGCTCTGACATCTTTTGAAAAATAAAAATAGATGAGTACTGTTAATCTGACAACACTTGTGTAAGCATTAAACTCCTGTTGCTGTGGGCAGAGCAGCTGAGTAGGAAGGTACATGGGAGCCCCTTGCTTTTTCCTGTTACAAATATAAGAATTACAGAAACTTACCCCAGAAATTTAGAACTGAAAGAAAACACAGAGTCCAAAGCACCTGATTTTTCACAGCAGAAACATGGTTTGTAATGCTGGTGAAAATGTTACTAACTTCCTTTAACTGTGCACTGTTAACTCCTGAAATTCCTGAGGATCAGTCCTGTACAGTGTGCATTAGCTCACATATATACCTAGTTTTTCCTACACTCCCTTTTCTCTCCTGTTGTATGGCAAACTTGTGTTTTATTTTGGTGTCTGAGCCTATAAAGAGCTGGGACTATGCACATTTTTAAGTATCTGAACAATCCTGCTAAAGCCCAATGTCTTCCTTGCATGCTGAAGTATGAGATATTTCTAATGTGCTTAAAATTGTGGGTTTTATAAGTGCAGTGGGATTTTTGTCTTCTCTGTACAAAATCCCAGTGTATGCCCCATTGTCAACACCTTGAAAACAAATACATTAATGGAAGTCTAACGAGATAAAAGACAATGAATTACATGCAGAAATGTTGTGTTGAGGCACAGTGGCATAGAATGATTTAAAATAAAAACCATAATTGTCTTTCACATGAAGCAGGTGTATGAAAACATGAATAATACGTAGCAGTTAAATCTATCTGACTTTTGCTGTCTTGCTCTCTGAGGTAATTTTTTGGAGGAATATTTGGCTGTGTGTACAAGCTTTATAATTTTCTTCTCCTTCCTCACGTCCCTTTCCTGGTTTTCAGATAATCTGTAAAATGGCCTCTATGTTGAGCAGAGCAACAGTTGAGCACATGCTGCTTCCTCGTTTCTGTGAACTGTGCAGTGATGGCAAATTGTTTCAAGTCCGAAAGGTTGGTGTGTTTCCAACTCTTAAGCTACCTAAAAATGAAAGTTGCATGTTGCTGTTCAAATCCCTTCCTAAATAATTTAGTCATTACTTTAGCTGATGAACTCTGAAAGCATCTGGAAGAGCAGTTTTTATTTATTGGCACGGTTATAGCTTCTGTGGTGCAGTAAAGAAATGGATAACAGACCTTGGTGAATAGCTTTGGTCCAGCAGTTAAACTGGTCTTGCACATTTAATAGTTTTGCACAACTTTTTTTTTTAAGCTGCTGTGAGTGGTTATAGGATGCAAACAAATTACCTCATCTCTACCATCTCATTTAAACCAGAAATTCAGAAATAACAGACATTTGAGACATCCTTCCTTTAATTTTTTTTTTTTAAATCTGTTGCTATTGAAAGGAGAAATCCCAGAAGTGTAATACTTTAATTCATGTTTGAGTACAAAAGGAAACTTGTAGCATAAGAAGTCTTAAAATATTTGAGTAGTTTTAAGGGTCACGCAGAGCTGCAGCTTGGTCTGTAACATAAGCTGCATTTGTTGGAATTTGAGCTGCATTATAGCCTTGTAAATAAGCACATAAAGTGAATAAAATGAGTATTAACACAGTCCTATCTTAATTGATTTCAGGTTTTGGCAACATCTTTTTAGAGCATGAGGGGATGTCCCTTTTGCCTTAATTATAGCTTCTCTAATGGCCTGGAAATGGCACTAACTTGAGCCCTTGATTAAACTTTGCCTCAGCAAAGTACTTAAGCCACCTTGAGCCAGGATAGTTCTGTCAGTACACCTAAGTCCTGACCCTGGTATCATGTGTTACCCTGCTTTGGGTTTGACAGCTGCTGCTCAAAGTAATTTAAACTTTCAAGCAGGCTTATTGTCCCTTCTGTGGTTACTGAGGTGGATGATGCTCTTCATGCAGAAACCTTTGTCACTATTGATTTCCAAGGCATGTGGTGTGTGGACACTGCGTGGAACAAGTCTTTGTTTGGGATGAGTTAATGTTACACACTGTAGTTACAGGGCTGAAATTTGAATAGTCCAAACACGTGCAGTTGTTTTGTGGGATAAATAATCCATGGGGAAGTTGATGATAATAAAACTAATGCCCTTGAAAGAGACACAGTGTTATTAATGGCTTTTTTATTTCTTAGATTTGTGCAGCTAATTTTGGTGACATTTGTAATGCGGTTGGGCAAGAAGCCACAGAAAGACTGCTGGTATGTAAAACCAAATCAATTTACAAGACCTGTATTTCTCAGTTCAAAAAGTTTAATAATGTGCTCTTTTATTGTCTTGTCTATAAATTATTTAACATGCATGCTTTTTTTTAATTGATTAGGTTAAGGCCTTGGTTGCAATTATATAGCAAAACTGGGAATGAAGAGAAATGCAAAGTTCTTGTTTTGCAAAACATGTTTAAAAATGTAATTGTCAGCAAATATATATATTTTTATATACATATATACACACTTTAGAATTACTGACTCACTCTTTTTTTTCCCAGAACTAGATAATCAATCAAGTCATGATTTCAGGAAAAATAGACCATTAATAATTTTCTATTCTTCCTTATTAGATATAATTATACATAAAATCCTAGTGGATTAAATGGGAGAGAGCTAGGGTTTTTTCCCAATTCCTTCAATTAGTATATGTATTTAACCTGTCCCTCTTTCTTCTGTTCTTCACTTTGTTCTCTCAAGTTGTGTTTGTGTCCAGTTTTCAGACAAACACCATGATATTGCTGCAGACTGTCTTTAGCCTTTAATTAGTCTTGGGTTTGCTTATTTTTGGCAGATTCCCAAGTTCTTTGAGCTCTGTTCTGACAGTGTCTGGGGGATGAGGAAAGCCTGTGCTGAGTGCTTCATGGCAGTGTCCTACACCACGTCCCCAGAGGTTCGCAGGAGCAAACTGTCCCCCCTGTTCATCAGCCTCATCAGTGACACCTGCAGATGGGTGAGTAACTCACCCTGGAATTGGTGCATCTTCCCAGACACATCCTGGGAAAGAATGGGCAAGTCAGAAGTGTGCTCTGGAAGTGCCCTGAGGAACATTTGCTGAGATTGGAGTCTAATGTACTAAAATCTAATCTTTTCTATTAAGATAGATCTTATTTTTCCTCTCTCATTACTTTTAAAGAACCCTGTTGATAGAAATTCTAACTGTAAATACATTTCTGAGAGAAGGTTGCTTGTGTTAAATACATTGAAGTAGACAGGGATGTCCTTCAAATTTGTAACTTTAAAAAGATTTCTGTACAGTGATTGTAGCTACATGATTGATATTCTAACACCCTTTGCTTAGGTGGCACTTATTTGGTACTTGGTTGTATTTTGTATTAAATGAAGCTGTTACAGTAAGAACCAATTGGTTCTTCCTAAAAAATTGCAGCAGATTTTCATTTTTCAACTCTGTGGGAGCTGATGAAGCCTGACTGTTCTTGCACCCCCCCAGGTTCGTCAGGCTGCTTTTCAGTCTCTTGGCCCATTTATTTCTACCTTTGCAAACCCTTCAAGTGCTGGGCTTTACATTCGAGAAGATGGGACACTGAGTATCCGACCACCAGCACAAGATGTGAATTCCAATTCCTGTCAGCCAAGCAACAATGTCACTTTAATGTCCTCCAGTGCAAATGCTGCATTGTCCAGGTAAATCGTGGGAAAAGGGGTGGTGTAATGGAAGGGATTAAAAGAACTTAATTGGTTTTGTTGCTTGTCAAGGCTAAAGATCTCAGCTTGAGAATATAGTTCTAGAAAAGAAGTGAGATCACACATTTGAGTGTAGCCAGTTTATTGAAAAATTCACTTTGCCTTCACCAGAGGGTAAAGGGAAAACTGGTGCAGTAAAGCATAGTGGTAGCATAAATTCTGTCTTTCTGTAGAGAAAAGCTTCTGTTGTTGCTGGTGTCTTTTATGAATTATTTTACTGAAAACCTGCTGTTACAGAGTATTTCAGTAAGTGTGTGTGTCTGTTACCAGCTCAGAACAACCAATGGAAATCAAACCAGAAGCACCAACTGAGGAGATTTCAGCAGAGGTGAACACAAAGCTCTCTGAGAACCTGCATAAAGACACACGGGAAGAAGGTTCAGATTGTTGTGCCAGTCCTGGAGAAGATGTGTCTTGCCTGTCTCAGGGTGCCAGAGCTGGTGCTGGTGTCCCTGAGGTGACCAAGGACAGCAGTATCCCTGGAATGCCCTCGAGGTCTGGTGAGGACGTGTTCAACACGTTCCTGTACTGGCGCCCTCCTCTGCCTGACATCACTCGGGAGCTGGAGCTGTTCCAGTTCAAGACTGAGAAGCACAACGAGAGCTGTTCCATGCCATGCAATAACTGTGTTGCTAGTAGTGAAATAAAAAAGGTTCTAGAAAGCTTACAAGAGCACATAGATGATCCAGATGTTCAAGGTGAGACTCTGTAGTAGTAAAATCGTGTTTTCTCTGAGCGGGTTTTCTCCTGGCCTTTACAAAACCCCTGACTGCTTTTTAATTGACTTGGTGTTCACAGGGTGATGAGCCTTCCTTGAGCAGTAAATTACAGTAGAAAGTTATGCAACAGCCTTTTTCATAAGACCTGAGTTATTTCTAGAACAGCTGGAGAAGTGTTCCTGCCTTCTGTTGGCATGAGAAATAAATTGATCTAACTACAAAAGGGTTGTTAAAGAGACAAGAGCTTGTTAAAGACAGTTTTAACAGGTTCCAAATACTGTAGGTACTGTGGTTTTAGTGACAGTGCTGCCTGTGATCAGCTGAATTCATCTAATTCTTGGCTGAGAATGGCCCTAGTTCCAAGTTATCCCTCCACAGCCACCCAATACAGGCCCATTGTGGAACACATTGAAGTGATAATGGCCTGGTAGTGGAGTCTGAGGGTGTTTCCTGGACCAAATCCATCTTTTGTCATCCATAGTCAACTCAGTTTCTTGTTTCACCAAGTCTCTTGAGTGCTCCAGAGTAAGAGGCCTTTTTCTTCCAAGAGCAAATGTTTGTGAACACACCATTTCTGTGCAGCTCATACGGGGCTTCTTTTTTCAGATGAGTTAATTATAAGTTTAATGCTTTTAAATGCAGAAGGGAGACTAAATAGTTGTTGTTTGTGTTATACAGCTCAGGTCCAAGTGTTGTCTGCTGCTCTCAGAGCTGCTCAGTTTGATTCTGTTGGTGACTGTGAGACCAAAAAAATGGAAGAAAGCAGTGGCAATCTTCAGAACAAAACCATTTCAGATGAAGCAGCTGTTTCAGATGCTGCCTGCACCCAGGTGCAGGAGGACACTCCCTCATCCCCTGCCTCCCAGGAGAACTTCAGTGACCAGTCAGCCACCAGTCTGCTGGAAAGCACAGTAAGTAACTTTTGTGCTCCATGTGTGAAAGGAATTCCTGCCTGCACGAGTCCTGGGTGGGTTTGTGTAGTCCCTGCCATAACTGACCCACTTCTGATCCAAAGCCCTTGAACATTACTAGGCCACAGCTATCACCTTCTACTTACTCTGATTAAAAAAGAAAAACCAGTGAGGGCTGTCATTTCTGTTTGCACCCAGATGACCCAGGAGTTAGTTTGGCAGGAGTCTTGCAGGATTTTTCCTGATCAAATGTAGCCAGTACAGACTCACCTCTTCCTGTAATGGATCTAATTTTAGTCTTTTATCTCTAGACAGGAGACTGAATCAGGTGGTGACACACATGCAGTTCCTGGTTACTATTTGTTGATTACAGCATACAATTAGGAGTAAAAGGAATTGTTTGCACAGTATTTAATCATGCTGGAGCTAAGGGTGAAATAAAAAGACAAGCAACTTGTCCATGAACAAAAATTGGACATAAAACTTGCATGATCAAAAATGTAAAATACTGTGAACTTTGGAGCTTTGTGTGGTTTTGTTCTTTTAGACTTTTAGTTCTTTTGAAGGTTTTTGTTGATATTTGAAGAGAAGAATTCCCAAATAACAGATTTGGGAATTTCCATCAGTTTGTCCTAAAATATCTTTTAAATAATATTTTTTTTTTTATTATGGTCAGAATTAGATTAAATCTAACTCCTGCTACCCTTGTTGCTGCCATGGTCTGTAGTGTTTGCCTCAGTGTACAACTCTGTTGTCTCTTTGTATTTGCATAAACACACTGAACAAGGCTCTGCCTGTGCAAGGCTCTGCCTGCAAAAGGCTGTTCTGATCTGAGCTGCATTGTCCTGCTGTGTGATGCTTTGAAATATCCCAAACAGCACCAAGTCTCATTCATTTCACTACCTAGTATCTCCTTTTCCAGGACTCAGAGGAACAACACAGAGGAACCAGTGTATTTTTAAGGAAAGAGCAAGAAAATAATCCACCTTTTGAAGATGACAAGTCAAAATTCCAGGTGATTAAAATAGCATCTAATGGCTTTAGTGCAGTGCTGGATGCAGTTCATCTTACCCCTAATGCAGTGATGTGCAAGGGATCAGTTGCAGAATGTGAAGGAATGCTCTGGGATTTGAGGGGAACCTTGTTTTAAATGAGAAAATTAGAAACATTGTTGCCTTTTTGGTGCCTTTGAGGCAACCTGTGCAGCCAAGGCAGGCACTGACTGTGGTGTGTTGTCACTGATTTACTCTTTGTCTTCAGCAAAGAAGAAATTTTCAGCTTGGTTGATGCAGTGTGCTGATACAGTAATAATGACTGTTCCTTGCTGACTGCTCTGTCCCAAAGAGAGGAGAAAGAAGTGTTGGGGTCGTGCCCTTGGGGAAGCTCCCCCATGCAGGGGTGCCTTGCTGCCGGTGGGTTGGGAGCAAGAGAACTGGAGCACAACAGGTGTGTTTTCTTTCTGCCCTTGAATTCCCATGTGTGTCACTGATTCCCTGTCTCTCCATAGGATATCATCCCTCAGCCCTTGCTGGACCAGTACCTGTCCATGACTGACCCTGCTCGAGCCCAGACTGTGGACACGGAGATTGCCAAGCACTGCGCCTACAGCCTGCCCGGGGTGGCCCTCACACTGGGCAGGCAGAACTGGCACTGCCTCAAGGACACCTACGAGACACTGGCCTCAGATGTACAGGTAAAGAAAAGGAAGGTTTGTAGTGATAAATCAGAAGTTTGAGGAACTTTTTTGTTCGCTTTGCTGCACTGAAGTTATTATAAGATCATCTAATTTCTTATAAGGGATTAAATATGCACTAAAAATACAAAATTTGAGACTTAAATCAGACTTTGTACTGCTGTGTAACCAGCCCTGTTTGTTCTGCTCTGTTGATCCCCACACAGGTGTAGTTCAAAAGCCTGTGTGTTTGTTTGGTGCCTGATGTAGTTCCCTTGTTGCCCTGTTTGCAGTGGAAGGTGCGTCGGACACTGGCTTTCTCCATCCACGAGCTGGCAGTGATCCTGGGGGATCAGCTCACAGCTGCTGATCTGGTGCCAATTTTCAATGGATTCCTGAAAGACCTGGATGAAGTGCGGATCGGTGTCCTCAAACATCTGTATGACTTCCTGAAGGTAGGGAAGTGCAATTAATTTCTTCATGTACATTTTTTTCTGACTCCATTATATCAAGAGTCTTCTAATGAGCTCTGCACATATCAGGATCTAATTAATGTTTGGTTTTGTACAAAGCTGCCATTTTGTGTGTGTGTCTATTCCTTTTTTAATGTGCCTCACTTCTCTTTTGTCTCATAACCCAACAAAACATCAAAACTGAAAACCCTTTGTAAATGTGGTTGTAAATGCTGCTGGCTGTTGTAAAGGAATTAGTATTTTGGGCAGTCCAACTGGAAAGTTGGCCCAGTAGCAATTTATGTTTGGGGCTGGGAGAGAAGAGAGCAGATCCTGGTGGGTAAAACACATAAATCCTTAGTTTTCGGTGCCCAGAGATGGTGTTTTGATGGGTGTCCTTGCCAAAGGAGTGACTTATTGTACTTTTTTGGGTGTCAGTCTTGTGTGTCCAGGCACTCAGCTGATTGTGCACAGTTTTAGGAAGCATCTTGTCAATGGTCACTTGCTTTCAAGTAGGAAAATGCACATAGGTGTGAACAGAGCAACACACCAGAGAACTGCAAATATTGAGTTTTCCCAGTTTTACACTAGTCATGTTTCTCCTTTAGCTACTTCATGCAGACAAAAGGCGAGAGTATCTTTACCAGCTTCAAGAATTCGTGGTGACTGATAACAGCAGGAACTGGAGGTTTCGTTACGAGCTGGCAGAGTATGTAATCTTATTAACTTCTGGTTTTTAATCTGTATCACTAACTTGGAAATAGGCATTACATTCAGAAGTTAGCACGTCTGTTTGGGAGCTAAAATTTAAACCATTCTTTAGTAGTGAACTCAATTTAAAAGCCACTGGCTGTTAGGGTTGTTTTGGGGGAGCTGGGAGTGTTTGGGTTTTTTGATTTGTTTGGTTTTTGGTTTTTGGTTTTTTTTGTTTGGGTTTTTTGTTTGGTTTTTTTTGTTGTTGTTGTTGTGCTTTTTTTTTGGGGGGGTTGTGTTTTGTTTTGTTCAAGTTGTGTTGTAATCAAGTGTGATTGAAAGTTAAATGTCTGTGATGACACTAAAGTGGAGATCTGGTTCACTGACAGCTCATGAAATATGACGATCTGATAGATACTATTCAATGAGGTCTCAGAATTTATTTAGTTTGAGGCTCCCTTGCAAAGATCAGTGAAATGTATGGAAACAGTAATTTTTCTCATGTGTGAGAAAGAAAAAACAGTTCTTAAAAAGTAAGTTGGTTAATTTGGTACTTCTAAATGGCTGTATAATGAAGGTAGAACAACATCCCACAGTTCTTTCTCTACAAGCCCTGTTGAATTTGCAGCACCTTGGTAGGCATAGGTTGGGACTCAAATCTGACCTTCACATTTGTAGTGTTGGTGTGTTTGGGCTGTTGAGGCCTCGCTGTCCCTCTGTAGTTTGTCACAACAAACAAGGACGTTCCACAGCAGTGCCCTGACCCCTAGTGGGGACCTGCTGCTGTTCTGTGCTGGCAGTGCTGTGACTGCAGTGAGTGAGCTTCTGAGGTACAAATTATTATCTGAAAGGCAGATTTCTACACTGAGGCAAATAGTCAGTGTTCACTTTGCAAGAATGTACAGGATATTGGTTTGAAGTTGCAAAAGAAACTTCTTGTTTTACTTACGGTTCTAGCTTTTGTTGTTATTTGGGATAATTTTGATATATCGATATATGTAGTTTGGGTAACAGTTTCTCTTGGACTCCCTGATGGATTGAAGTGTGTGAAGAGAAGAACAAACTGCTCAGGGGCTCTGTAGTGACTGTGGTACCGTAGTGCTCCTTCCCCACGTGGAACAGATGCTGAATGGGAGCAGGCTGGTGCTGCAGTTGGGAGAGTTAATGATTTCCTTTGTGTTGCAGGCAGCTGATCCTGATCCTGGAGCTCTACAACCCCAATGATGTCTATGACTACCTGAGACACATTGCACTGACTCTCTGCTCCGATAAAGTCTCAGAAGTTCGGTGGATCTCCTTCAAACTGGTAGGGGATTGAGTTCACTTCCTGGCAGGAGAGCAGGAAATGATCCTGGAGAGGGGTATCTGCAATCACTGTTTTTTCAGACAAGTAGGGTGAATTGAGACGTGTTTTGATAAATATGGTAAACAGTACAGAAAAGGGTGAAATTAAAAGGTTTTATAAAATATTTTGAGTTGTCCCCCTGCCACAGATATTAAAATCTTCCTCCGTGATTGTATGTGAATAATAAATCTTTTCACCTGAATGAAAGCCAGCATGTATAAGATTTGGAAGAACTTCTTCCAGTTCTGGGGGAAAAAGCCACAACAAAACACAGAACAACCAACTACTGATCTTTCCTCAAAGTTGATTTAATTTATGAAATTCATGGCAATGCCATCATCCCATAGATGTCCTGAAGGAGTAGAAATATTCCTTCAGTCTCTTCCTTTTCTTCATGGCACCCTGTAAAGGGGCATTATTTTACTACTGGTTTTAATTCTGGTGGTTTTTGGTTCAGGTGAACAAACAGCTTTTCTAAAGCTTGGGCTTTTTCCAGAATAAGCACAGGAATTTATTAAAACCTACAAGCACAGCTGACAGCGCTGCGTTTGGTGTCCCCTTGTAGAATTCAAATGAAATTATGGGGGGTTTTTTAACTCTAAGGGCTGCAATTGAAGTCTCATCTCTTCTTTTTGTTCCTTTTCCCCTTGCTTTGCCCTCACAGGTTGTAGCAATCCTCCAGAAGTTCTACACAAACAATGCAAATGCCCTGGGGTTAAATTTCATCAATGAACTTGTCGTGCGGTTCCGTCACAGCTCCAAGTGGGTTGGAAGACAAGCCTTTGCCTTCATTTGTCAGGTTGGAACGTTCTCTCTCTGTTTCTGTGTGTACTGTTTCATTTGCAGCTGGTTTGGGCTTTAGCAGCAACGTGGGGAAAAACTAGAATTTGGACTCCCAATTTGTTTTGTCATTTTTGGGCTCTGTGATTCTGTGGGTTGACATGGCTGGTCCAGCTCAAGCTGTGTCTTTGTCTGGGGCTGTGCCTCCAGCTGCAGTAGCTGAGCCTTGGACTTCTGGTATCCCAGTGGCAAAGTCAAGAATTAAGTCCCAAACCAAGATGCATTTTTTTAAATATTTGGCCATGCAAGGATAAAGGGTGACAAGAGCTCTTCAAATTACCAAGGGGTGCTACATGCCAGGAACTATTTCTCTCTTTATTGCCACTTACCCACCCCCTCCAAACCAAAAATGCTTAATTCAGTAGCAATGAGGAGCAAGGGTTGAATGTTCAAAGGCAAAAGGGCAATGACAGCCGAGAGAGAAACATTTTCTAAAATATACTTGAAAGAAATTTGCTGTTGTTGGATCATCTTTGGCTGAACTTTGGAACAATAAAACGTTATCAGAACAGGAGTTCAAAGGCTGTGCTTATTTCACCAACACAGGGTAGGGTGTAATTGTTCAGAGCTTTTTTTAATAGGCCAAATTAAGGACAGGATGGAAAGAAATGGCACATAGTGTCTTTTTAACACAAATCTTGCTTTCCTGTGCTGTGTCTGTCCCTAGGCCGTGGTGGAGGAGGAGTGTATGCCCGTGGACCAATTTGTGGAGCATTTACTGCCCAGTCTCCTGAGCCTTGCCTCAGATCCCGTGCCCAACGTCAGGGTCCTGCTTGCCAAGGCCCTCAGGCAGACACTGCTGGAGAAAGGTGTGGTCATGAATTTCCTTGGAAAGGCCCAGCATCTCAGGAATGCTGCTTTTCCTCTGCTCAGTTCATTGCAAGGCTCTTAAACAGGATCATGTGTTGTACTCTGGGATAGTGCATTTAACTTCGGACTGGAGAGTGTAGATTTAGGAATTTTAGGAGTGGCTTTGCAGCCTTGGAATATGGGATGATTATCCCTAGAGGGCCTAGAAGTGGCTTTGTTAATCCAGCAGGACCCACTTGGGGGCACTGTGGCCTCGCCAACAGCGGCCGAGGCGGCTGCAGGGTTTGGGATCCATCGTGCTGCAGTTTCCTGAGTTACAATTCCTTAAAAACGACAAAAAAAAAGGCAGCTGATCCCTGATTATTCAAAGGAAGATGCACAGAAATCTCCTCTCCTATCTTTTTTTCAAAATCAAGTATGGAGAAGGTTTTGGATTGCATTGTACAGTGGCAGGTTCCTGAGCCTGCTTTTGCTCAGGGACATTTCTGTTTAGGACTCAGCCAAAAGAATTTATCTTAGAAGTATTTAAGTACCTAATAAGATGAGTCAGAAGCAGCATATTTCTCCTTCTCTGTCAGCTTCCTTGGCTTCCTGTAGTTTCTGTAAGGAGACTATAAATTGAATAAGCTGCCCCAGATGTTTTTGGCATCCTCTGGATTTCTGCACTACCTATGCCTAGGGATTGTTCTTTTGGATTTGATTAAAATTGTCTCTTTTCTTCCCTTATTCTAGCTTATTTTAAAAGTGTTGGCAATCCTCATCTAGAAGCTGCAGAAGAGACCATTCTGGCCCTGCAATCTGACAGAGATCAAGATGTGTCTTTCTTTGCCACCATAAAACTAAAACAGGGTAACATGGACAATATTACCATTGAAAAACAAAACTAACAAGTTGTTCTGCAGCAGGGGCTGAACAGCAGGACAGTTGTTCACTTTGTGGTCGTGTTGGTGTGAGTAATGTGAGCAGATAAGGTGGGTTCTGTCACCTGTTTGAGCAGGAAATGTTACTGTCTTCATTTCATGACCTCGTTTCCTCTGCCCCACTGTTTGATTCCCATGAGTAATCACTTCTGGTTTTCCCTCTGTAAATGTGGGTGATAACTCTGATCTCACCTGCAGTTCAGTATTATCTGTAAAGTCTTACACCACACTCTGTGTTTCAGTGTTAATTGGAATTCACATTTCATTTTTTAACAAAACATTTCCAGGAGCACAAGGCTGCTACAAGCTTAAAATGGTTTCTGAATCTTAAAACCTGATTATAACAAACTTCCCTGAAGCTCTTCTTTCTTCACTTATACTGTGGTTTTTGTATTGTTTCAGTTGTTACATTTATTTGCAAAAAGTGTATATATGTGAATAGTTTTGAATTGTAACAAAAAATTAATGAACTGAATTCTGTATCAGTGGAAAAAGCTCATAAAACATTTCATTTTTTAAAGTAGTTACACTGCTAGAATTAAGGCATGGGTCATTTTTACTTAATATAATGTGATATTTTTCAAAGCACAGAGAGCTCAAGATTCTTTGTATATTGTGACATTTCCATTAATTTGTTACTTCTGAGCTACACTCTTACAGGTGTTAACAGTCATAACAACAGCCCTGTTATTTCTTGACCACCCTCACAGGTCAGTTGGTGTTACTGCTGACTCTCCTGGGGTAGGGAGACTGTAGATTTCCCAAGTGGAAAGTTCCTCATTCTGCCCCAGCAAAGGTCACTTGAGGGATTCAGTTCCTGCAACACATCCTGTGTCTGTACAGGGGTGTTACGGAAGGTTACAGGCTTCACTTTGTTTGTTTTACTCACCTCGTTTAACAAACACCTTTCAACTTGCCTGGTGTTTAAATCCCAAACAGCTTTTCCTGAGAAACAAAGGACCTCTAAATTCTGAAAACCCCCAGATCAGAAGTGTTCCAGGGAAAGGTGTGACACAGTTTGCTCTGTAACTTCTGTGGATTGTTTGGGAAGGTTTGGGGCAAACCCCAAATGAAGGTTACTGAAGGTAAGGTGAGGCAGGATGTCTTCTGTGTCCTGAGACAGGGGCTCTGGAAGAAAGATAAAATACACAGATGGAGCAGAGTTGTGTTGGGAAAACTGAGTAACTTCAGACAGTTGGAAAAATGATAAAGCCAATACTTTTGCTGGGCCCTGTCTTCTCCTGGGTCCCAGATCTGCAATAATGTGCGGCCTGGGGGGGGAAAAAAAAAGCCATTTTTATAGTGGGGATTGAAACTATCCTGTTCCAAAACTAATGCTTGAATACTAAAGAAATGGCTCCACGTGGTGACAGTTACTGGCTGAGGAGGGTCCTTTCTCCTGCACAGACCTGTGTGAGTGTCTCCCCTCTCACCCACGTCAGCCAGAGTTCACGTGGGGAAGGTTGTTACAGCAGTGGCTGTTTTGGTTGGGTTTGAATGGGGCTTGTCTGCAATACAAGTAGGTTCCTCAGCTGGGTTCTGTGTTTTGGGAGGGCTCAGTTTTGGGTAAGTTAACTGCTCATGTATTATATGATCTGTACAGTATTTGTAACAAGTGATTTCCTTGTGAGATCACAAACTGCTCTTTGGGAGCTGCAGGCAGAACTATACCACTGCTACTGCAGCAAACAGTGTAAACTCTGTAAACTCTTTAATGTTCTACATTTAATTTTTTACAGGTTTTTTTTTATAATTTAAAACAAATACTTCTTCAGTACAGACTTTTTATGATTGCTATTTCTTAACAAAAAGACCCCTCAAGTTAATTTTTTCTAGTTCTAATATCTTTTTCTAATGCTGGCATTATACTGGTATTTTCTAACAGTTCAGATTTTCTAAGGCCTTTCTGACAAGGTTTGACTTCTGTTTTTTATTATCAGTTCCTTAAATTTCTCAGCACTGAACAGATTTTTTTTTTTTTAAAGTGTGTGTATATGTAAGTATGTTTGAAATATACTGTATATAAATTAAATACCTTGAACATAACCCAACCCAGGTTTCTGTTTGTCAGATCACCTTAAATAGTTTCCTTGACTTGCAATAATCCACTGGAAAACACAAGCTTCCCTATGTTTTAGCATGTTTGGTTAGTGTTCACTGGGAGTTTTTAACCAGAATGTGTGTAAAGGGTAAGCCACCAGCCATAAAAGTTCACTAAAAGGCTAAACAAAGCTCCTTGTTTTTAACAATATTCTGGTACCTCTCTGGCTCCCAGATTCCTGTCAGTTTTGAACAATATGATTTCAGTGGAGAGTTTTAAAACCTTCTTTTGCAACTTTACACTTGCATGTACTAACGGGGGCCATCACAGTTTTGGGGTGGGGTTTTTTGTAGACTGTGCAGGTCTGTTAAACAGATTTACCCTCTACAAGTTTGTCTTTTTGGTTGAGTTTTAAACTAGAGATGGTTTCAGCATGACTAAGGCTGCACTTTACGTCTTGTACAGGACAAATGTGTGCAATGGGTCCAGGGGGGTGTTCATGGAGTTCTCTGGGCTCTTCAGTTATGCGAAGAGATGCGTTTGAAAAGCCAGATGGGGCAAAGGTAGAATTTCACAACAGCAGTAAGAAATGAACTCTCCATTTCTAGCTAAGGAACGTGACAGTAACAGTGGTGGGTGCAATATTGCTTGGATGCTGTAGGAAATGGTCAGGCCCTTGTGATCCAAAGGATTCCAGCCCCCTGGTGTCACTGGTCCCCATGGCATCGCTCGGCTGTGTCTGTGCACGGTGGTGTTTAGAACCCGGTTAAGTGGGGACGCTCTGGAAGTGTCTCTTGTTTGTCAGAGTAAAGAATCTATGTAACTTTCTATTTGTATTTATCTCAATAAATCTGTGACTGTTTTATAAACCAACCTGTGGTAACCGGCTTTTGTCATGGGTGAGATGGGAGTGTATTCCCTGGGTTAATGAAACATCTCTCAAGTGTTTGACCAAGGCTGAATGTGGAATTTTTCATACTGAGCAGTAAAAAAAAAAAAAATCCATTAGATATCCAGAGATGTTAATTAGCTCTCCCTGCATTTTTTCCTTGAAGTGAGTGTGCCAAAAGTGCTTCAACTTATCGTGATGGCTGGAAAATACTTGCATTATTTTAATTCAGCTGTCTGCCATTTTGCATTTCACTTTCTCAACCAGATACTTAATCCAGGTGGTTTTGTATAGATAGGAGAAACAACATGAAGTATGCATAAAATCCTTTTTCTTGGTTATCTTAAAACACCATTAGAAGGTTGAGGTTGTCTGTTCTTGGGTGTTCCTGTGAGGCTAAGGGACTTGTCTGTGTTAAGAGAATCAGAGGCAGAAACTGTTTCATATCCCTGTGTATTAAATGTTCTCCCTACCAGATGTAAAGCAGGAAATGGAAGGATGTGCCCCAAGAACCAAGGGTTCTTTGAAATGAAAGGTGTGTTGGCATAAGAGCCCCACAGAAAGATTGGTGACACTGTTGTTTTTTTTTTCAAGTAACCTCCCCCTCTTTATTTTTAAGAAATAACCATTTAGCTTCCTCTTACAGCTGAGAAAACCACTGTGGAAGATGCAGCCCAACATGGAGATGGTTTTGCAGGAGGAACAGCAGCATGAGCACCTGACAATTGCTCCTAAGAGACCTCTCAGCAACACTGCAGAACTGATGTTTGGGTTTATTACCAAAAAAAACTCTTCCTTGGAAGGATGTGATACAGGACTGTTTCCTCAGGTAGCCTGGGTTTAGGAGCTGTCTCTGGAATCGAGGCCCAAAGTCTTGGCTGCCTCCTGTGGAGTCTGGGCTCACGTGGCCAGTGCTGTGTGTCCTCTTACCCCAAAAGCTCAGGTCAGCTTCCAGTACATTTAAGAGAAGGTCAATAACTGTAAAAAGGAACGATTTCTAGATAATTTTGTGGGACTTAATAGCTACAGATGAAAGGAAAAGCCACAAGAATGTCCAATCCAAGGGGTGGCTAAGAGTAAATATCATTAGAGAGTAGAGAATCAAGATGGGGCAGAGTAACAGGAAACAAGCAGGGATGATGTAGCTGATCCAGGGGGATTTATGTAGTGTGCAGACACCCCTTGGTTGATACCTAAAAAGGATGGCACTAAAAGGTCTGTGTTTATTCTGCAGAGCCCACCTGGGAATTACTGAGGACTTCACAGGCACCACACAGAGTTCCTGGGAGCAGAGCAGAGCAAGGGACGGGTGGTGCTCAGAGCTGCCCTGGAACTGGCTGTGGCCAGCACAGAAGTCGTGTGGGAAGTGCCAAGTTTCTCCTGAGACATGGTAATAGTCTTGGAACAATCCTTCTCTGGCACAGCAAACCCCCTTCTTGCTTCCCAGGCCACAGAATTGCCCCCAAATGGCCTCGTGTATTTGGTGTTTGAGGTGGGGAGTGTGTTGAGCACAGCAGTGCTGAGGTGGGCTTGGAGACAGGAATAACTGAGGATCTTTTACAATGAGCCATTTATTGATGGGACTTCCCTGCCTGTGGGGGTATATAACTTGTTAGCTCAGGGAATTTTTGAGCAGAAAGAAAGAGAAGCTTTTTGTTGTACCTGTTCCATATTTACCAATAGACACCAGTGGTGCAGAACACTGACAATCCTTACATTCTCTTCTTAAAGCGACCCATATGGACATAAATTGTTAAATGCCAGAGGACTTACAGCTTGTGAAACCCAACAGACATCAGGAAACTGGTACTGATTGGGCTCTTACATGTTGTTTTCCTCTTGCTTAGGAAAGAGAATTGTAGTCAGTTTGCAATCTCCCTGACATTGTTCATAAAGGAAGCAGACAAAAAGTACCAATGAAACAGAAGGGCTGCAATTTAGTTAATTTATGCAAAACACAATCAGCATTCAAACTGGGAGTTATCAGTTATGTAAGCAGATATGTATTGATAGAAAAGCCAAAATATTCTCTGTGCATAACTTGTGAGATGTTAAAACAGAATTTCAAGAGACTCCTGGAACTCCCATAACTATAGGCCAGAGAAGATGCAGCAGTGAATTCTACCACTGCCAAATTCCTGAGGAGTGCAGAGGCATTGATTTAATCCCTGACACCTCAGGCTGGACCAGCTCTGCTGGGACACAGGAGCTGGTATCAGTAAGGAAAAACAAACAGCTTTTTCAGGAGAGGGGTTAGAAGGGAGGGTGATTGCTTATAAAACATGCTTGCAAAGAATCCCTGCTGGGGAGAGAGAAGAACAGTGAGGAGGGAGTAAAGGGCAGAGAAATGGGAGGAACTGCAGGTGGGGAACATCAATCTGAGGGTGGTCTGTCTAAAGCACAATCACTGCAGCAGAACCCTCTGCCTTCATTTCTGGACTTTGCAGTGTTCCTGAGTTGTGACCACAGCGTTCAAAGGCAGCCAGAATCCGGCAGGGAGCTGTGCCTGAGGATCCTGCTGACCAGGAACGTTTAGAGAGGAAGGTGGTTTGCAGAGGGGAGCCAAAAGCTATTAATTTTCTCCTGTGCTTCCAACAGCCCGTTTGGGTTGGTTTGATGCCTAAGCCAGGCTGCAATTGAGGTCAGTGCTTTGGTTTCCCTTTAAGCTCCAGTTCTCTATACACTGTTCTGTTTGCACCATTTGCTTGACATGACTGTCTGCTCTGGGTTGATGGTGTTTTTCTAGAATTCCTGTGTGTACAGAAGCTAATAAAGGAACTGTCAACTCAGAAAGCCCCTCTTAAAATACAGTTCTACTGGCTTGGGGTAAGAAATGCACAGATCCCTTGGCCAAGCCTCCTCTGTGGAATTTGTGATGCCATTGCAATTCCTTTGGTTTCCAGTAGCCAAACAACCCCTGGGGTCAAGCAGAAGTCAAGGTATAAAAATGGATGGCTGTGAGCCTCCTTACCTGTTAGCTGCCATGTGTTAGAGGGATGATGTGGACTGCAGCAGTTCTGTTCCCTCTCCTGGTGAGTGTTTGTGTGCATCATTCAAATGTGTGCGTGTGTTTGAATTCCAGCTCTCATTGATTGAATTGGTCTATGATAATAAACAGTATAAATAAATCAGGTGGGAGTTAAAGCACTGGGGAGGGGAAAATTAAATTCAGTGCAGTGACCTCGAGCAGAATGTAATTTCAAAAGTGCCTTAAATATGCTGATGGCATAAAATAAGGCTGAGGAAGTTGGAGGGGCGGGAGAGTCGGGGAGAGAGGAATAAAACAAAATTACTTGGATTTATCAGGATTACAGGCAGATATGGTTTATGCAGTTTATTGTAGGGGAGTGTCATTCATGAGGCCAGGGACCAAAAGTGATCAGAGAGCAGTGGGAATGAGGGCGGTGTGGATACGGATCCGAGCATGTGCAGCACCAGGGGAAGGCTCTTCCTGGGAGCAAACCAAGCAAAGCAGGGAGGAGGATGGGGGGATACAGCCTTGCCAGCAGGAATTACAGGGACAGTCAGGCCTTGTCTGTTGGTGTAAAACATGCAGGAATCCTCTCGGGCTGGTTTGATGAAGCAAAAACCTTCTGGCTGTTGCAGATGAAGAGAGGAGAATCCAGCTTTTGATGTTACAGGAAACATGGTCTGTAACTGAGCTGCCTAATAGTTCATAGTTAGTTCATCACACTAATTTCAGACTAGAAAAATAAAAAAATACTTTGTTTTGGACTAATGACCACCCTAACAGCCAGAAGAAAGCAAAGAAATTGGTGAATCCTTCCAGTTGGCTCATGTAGAGGTAGATCCTGTGGGTTTGAAAGTACTTGTTTTCTTCTGGTTTTCTTTCCTTCTTTTTGTTTATTTTAATTTTTTAAATATTTGATTTGTCCCTTAAATTGTAACCTTTTTTTCAGTTGTGGCCAAGGAGCTTTTGAAACCCAGTCAAAGGCAGAAGCACTAAAAGGAGAACTCTGTGCATTGAAGTCCATCCGTGTCCTTGCAGCTTCTGTTGTTCTGTCAGATACCATGTTAACTGTCCTCGTTTAAAAGTGCTTTCTCTACCTTGACCCATATCTCTAAATGTCCCTTTTATACATCTTCTCCTCAGAAGAAATTAGATATTTGAAAATATAATCTTCCTGTCTTACCTTTTAGCACCCCAGTTTCATTTATATCCAGAAAGATTCCCAATAGTTGATAATTTCCAGTATCTTAACACCTAGGGCATAGCAATAACACATGGACCTCTCTTTTCCTTTGAGTCCTCCCTGCTTGGTGCTGCAGCACATGAAATCCATTATTCTTTGGAAGCCACAGCTTGAGTTTGCCATAGCTGAGTAAGACAGTGAGGACCTACAGGGAAAACTGAACTGGGAAGGGCAGAAGTGAAAGCAAGTCACAAACAATTTCCTACCTAATCCTTGTGTCATATCGGAATTAAATCATAGGGACTGGTAAAAGAATCCTTGGGGAAGCAAGAGATGCACTTGGAATTTTCCCTTTTCTGAGTCTCTTCAGGTTTTGTGGTCTCTCACTGATGTGCTGCCCAGTTGAGTGTCCCTGCCCAGGATTCTGGGAGCAGGCTGGATGTGCTCTGAAGTGTTTTCTACCCCACCAGTCACGGATCTTCCTGTGACTGCTTCTCTTGTTGCAGTAGTGGTGACAGAAGGCTGACCTCCACGTTTCTGTTATCCCTCAGTTCTCCACAGCAAACAGTCAGCAGTAGCTGGAATCTGCATCCTTGGAGTTGTGCTGTCAGTTTGGGCTGTTGTCACACACTTAGCTAATACCCTCCAGTAATTTTATTTCTTATTCACATGCACTTAATGTCCTTCGTCATTAGACTGAAAAATGTTAACCTTGTCATAGTTAGTGACTGGAAGCAGAAAAGTCCTTTTAATTCTCAGGGGAATGAATTCTAATTTTCTGCTTGTCAGAAAGTGACATTTTACATATTTTTCTCTTTTTTTCCCCCACCAGTTTAGTGCTAAATTTAAATGTGTGTGTCATAGGAACAGACCTTTAGTCTGTGCTAAACACCCCAAAAGCCTTGGCGGGTGTCCAGTGCATGAGAGCCTTGACCAAGAGCTGCTGCTAAAGCTCATTTCATGCACTGCAGAGAAGGGGAGGTGAGGATGGGAGGTTGGAGATAAGGGGTTATCTCAGAGGGCACATTAACATTGCATGTCAGGATGCATTTTTTTTTTTTCCCCTAGAAAATATGGATGGATGAAAAGCAGCTCATCTGGAATAAAATGTCCAGTGAAGAAACAAATTATGTTAATCAAGCAGACTAGTATTAATATTTGTCATAAAGATGTGACACCTTCTATTTAATGTCACAAACTACTGGGAGCCTTTGAAAAATGTACTGGTGGGAAGGAAAGTTGCCTGCAGATACTGAGTTCACTGTTCTATGAAAGGGAATAACTTGTCTTGAAAATTAGATGGCATTTATGACAAAGAGAAATAATCCTCCCACAGATTACAGCTGTTCACTGCATTGTTGTGCTGGTGGTCTTATCTCATCAGTGGATATTTTATAAGGTTCCTTCCTTTTTCTCTTTTTTTTTTTTTTGATACATTTCCATAAGCCTGTTCTGAGGAGGACATTGTGTGCTGGGAACTGGGTGTATTTTGAGAAAGGGACACCACTACAAAGAACTCTTGAGTCTAAATTGCAAAGATGGGTGAAGTAAAAATGAGGGATGGTTATTTTGCTTTTTACAGATGGGAGCTGAAGCAGGGGAGGTGACTGTTGTGGCCAAAGTCACCCTGGGAGTCCGTGGAATTGCATCCTGATCTTTGAAGTACAGTTCCAGTATTTTACCATATATTGTCTCTCTGTTCCCTTACTGATGAATGTGGACTTAATATGCACATGTGTGATGAGCCAGACATGTTCTGCATATGTTGAGCCAAATTCTGACCTAAGGGCCGTGAGGGGAGCGCTCCCTGGGCTGGTAAGGAGCGTTTGCAGGGCTGGGCTCAGCCCCAGGACTGCACAGTGCTGGCATTTCTAAAGCCCCTCCTGGGCTGAACTTTGCTCCCCCTGCCTGTTTGGTGTTTGAGCCAGTTTGGGGTTCTCTGGAGTTCTGGAGAAGCTCTGGGTGAGGCACTGCCTGGCTCCTTGGCCGACCTCGTGCACTGCCTGCACACCAGATGCTGATTAATGATTAGCATGTAACTAATTAATAAATCAATGCCACAAACAAATAAACCATCCATTACAGTGACTTCCCAAGTCTCTCCCTTCTGGGAGAGAAGGGAGACTTGCAGGCATTCCACCCTTCTCTGTATGAAGGTGCCTCTGGACTGTGTGCTGTCTCTACACCAGGCAGATCTGCTGTGTGGATGAGATTCATTGTATTCCACGGGTAATTCAATATGTGCTGGGGAAAAAATGGACGTTTTTGGTTTAGTTTTGTTCTATGCAGGGGAGGGTGAGTGGTCAGCACAGTCAGTGTGGGCTCAGGAGGAACAAGTCCAGTGTTGTGTGTTCCTGTAAGGCCCTGGCGTCTTGCCCTGAAGGGCTTCATCCACACTGACTAATTTCTGACAACAGCCTTTGAAGTGTAGAGATAAAATCTGATTGCCCAGGCTCCCTCTGTAGCTTTGTGGAGAAAGCAAGGATCCTGTGGGGTATCATTTAAAGGTCTGAATTTGGACTCCAGTCCTGAATCATGATCAGAGCTTAAAATTAATCCACATGGCACATCAGACATCAGTGACCTGAGCCTGTCTGAGCCAAAATCAAGCACCAAATCGAGTTACTGTGTTGTCATCATCAGGCTGTCAGAAGCACAGAAACTTCTGTGCCTCTGGCCTTATTTTTCAAAAATAAAAACCATTTGAAGGTGTCATGATGTGTTATGTAATACAGCTAATTAATGCCCTTGTAGCAACTAACCAGAGCATTCAGACAGAATTTAGAGGTGGTTTCTGAATCTGTTCAAACACCTCCAAATCCAGAATGAGATAAGGGAGGAAATAAATTCCTGATGGGCATGAGTGATTTTTCCATTCTTCTTACACAGAAACTGTATGTACTTGTGTGCAGTTCTTGGGGCATGATTTATATATTGCAATAAATAGCAAGTGACTGTGTACATAATTTAAAGGGACAATAAAGAAAAGCAGATGATTTAATTGAATTGTGCATAATAAAGCTGTAATTTTTCAGGGAAGGCTGAAGTCAACCAGGTGACCAAAGTGACCTACTGGAACCTGAGGGACAGGACAAGCTCTGCAGTGTGGCTGTCACTGCCCTGATGGGGACTGGTCAGTAGGCAAAGGCTTACATGGCAATGCTGTGTATTTATCTTCTTCTCTTCTCCACATAAAAGTTGTGTAAATGATCATTATAGAGCCCTTCTCCGAAGCAGGAGATCCTTCCTCACGGGGTTTGGAGATGCTTTTCCACATCCATGACCATTAACTGCCTGTGCATTACTGGGCTCCAGGACAGCACCAGTGCCAAACACACACATGAAATGAATGAAGAACATATTACAAATAATGGCAGTATTTATGTGATTTGGTGTCTTCTGTGTTGCACAAAGCCTCAGGAGCTGGTTCTCTCCAGCAGTACCAGGGAGCTGATGGGCACACAGCAGTGCAGGGTCTGGCTGCCCAGCAGAACCAGCCTGGTACTGCTGCCAGGTAATGACAGAGCAGCAGTGACTCCAACAGTGCGAATGAAAGGAGAATTAAAAGCAGATTTAGGCAATCCTTTCTCCTCCTTGAGTCCTCTAAGTGCAAAATATACTTCCTATATGCATGCAGGGCACTTTAATTGTGATTTATTGAGTATGAAGAAGATTGTTCCCTCTCAAGTTAAGTGCTGGGCCAAGGTGAAGGAGTTAGTCTCAAGCTGTCCATTGCTAGTACCTATCCCAGTGAAATGCTGATTTTCTCAGCACTCCTACTGAAAAAAAAAACCAGAAGGGTAAACAAACACAATGAAAGACCTGTTTTGGTCAGACCTGTGGTGAGAGCTGGTGAAAGTTTTCTCATTTGGACATAAATAACTCGAATTATTATGGACACAGCTTCTTGGAGAACAAAATAATAAACACTGTCCCTCCATGCTTCCTCACCAGCCTGTCAGTTGTATCTTGGCTTCTCCTGAGAGACTGTAAATATGTGGGGTTTGTTCGTTAGCACTATAATGTTAAGATGGAAGCTGTAATGCACGTGATGGGAGCACAAGAAATTACTTCAGCTTTCATTGAAACAAAGGACATGACTGTGCTCTGGCAATAGGAGCATAATGGCTGTTTAATTTTTCCAGACAGGGACTGGAGCTCACTGGGGGTTTTTTTGGGCTCTTGCTTTGTTTTTGTTTTTGCTCCAGCTTTTAAGGATGAGAATGTTGTGTCTGACGCGTGTCAGCAAGCAAAGGAGATTCACTAGCAGAGCTGGGTCCGTCTTGCTCCCCGGTGAGGAATAAAAGCATGAGCCGTCTCTCACTTCGGGAGGAGAAGGGGGGGCTGTTTCCAGGCTGCGGGAAGTGCGAAGGCATTGTCAGGTTTGGGTCAGGCGGAGCCGGGGCTGTGCTGAGCTCTCAGCAGGACCCATCAGCCGGGTGTCACTCGGCAGCCTGGAGGCATCTCCGGGAAAAGCCAAGACAGAAGCGTGGGGGGCGAAGCTGCCGCCGTGTCTTGTGGTGGTGCAAGACTGTTCTCTGTAACAATGATCTTTGTGGAAAGCAGACACAAAAATGGATAAAAGAATAAAGAGCCTTTATCAAGGAAGCAGAGAGAGAAAATGGCCACTTCTACACTCCCCACACTTAGATGCTAAATAATGCTGTTATCAAAGCTGTTGAAAACTGCTGAACAGGAGTTGTGCCCACATTTAATCCCAGCCTGGTACCTGCAAGGCCTGATCCTGCCCTCAGCTGCATCCAGGGAATCTGATGTCAGTGGGGCCACTGCACTGAAAAGGATGGTAGAGAACGAAGAACTGTTCTGTTTATTTCTTCATGGTTGCATCTGGTTTTGTGCTTTGAAGTTCTCAGATTTATTTCAATCTTCAGGTTTATTTTCACTTCTTTAGGGAAGCAGATAAAGCAGGGAGGGGGAAATATGAGGGATGGGGCCAAATTCAAAGTGGAGTCACTTGGGCAACATAAACAACCTGCAACCCCAAGGTGTAATTTCCATTGGTAAAACCACCTTGAACCAACTAATTGCTTCAAAATTACAGCCAGATTTCAGCTTTGTAACTGCAGAGTGCAGTTCACTTGAACCAGGACAAGGGTATCACATGAGGGAGCTTGGAAGAGAACCTACTGAGCTGCCTCACAGGAAAAATGGTAAAGCTGCATTTCCCTTATTGTCATGCATTTCCTGGACCCAGGTTTATTGGTTTAATCCCTTCTCTCCATTCCAAAACAATCAAATGAATATATACAAATTTAAAAATCCCTAAAACAGTAGCTTGCCTCCATATTGCAATGGACATTGAACAACAATAGATTTAAGGTCCTTTGGCAATTTTGGGTGGGTGAACTCAGTTTTTGCCTGTGTTTGCTTGAAAATTTGGATAGTTGTTTTCCCAACGCTCCTGATTTTGTTTTACATTTAGTTCTCAGTAGTTTAGTCCTTGCTGTGTATGACAGAGCAGATTGAGGGTGATGTTATGTTCACTGGCAACCTGACCAGTTTCAGAGCACAACAGTATCATTTTCCAGCACAGTTAAATTTATTGCAGTGTGGTCCAGTGAAATGGTCTGACATGCTTTCAACTATCCAAATAACAATTTGCTGGGATGTGGAAACCACAGGAGTCAGGAAGAAGGTAGTAGTCTGTGAGTGGGTCTTGTCTGTCTTGCTACAGGGACATGGTTACCTGGGGAAGAAAACACAACATGTTTAGGACTCAGTGCAAGAAGTGCCCTGGGCTGGGATTCACTTGGGGCAGCATTTCTGGTCAGGTTGTCACTGACCCTGTTAGATTAATGTTTGTCACTTTGGTACTTTGTAGAATGTGGAAGAAACCGCAGTGAATCCTTCACTAAAGGGGGAAATAACGTGTGTGAATGGGGAGCCTCAGGTCTCTGAAAAGGGTTTTTAAAATCCTCTGTTTTGTAAGGCAAACAGTCTCAGAACTGGAGTTACTTCAGGCTGACAGAGCAGCCAATAGCAGGAACTGGAGACAGGAATTTGGGCTCGGAGTTAGGAGTGCAGTGGGGATCATTAGGACAGTCACAGCATGTAACTGCAGAAATGTAGAAATGTCTCTTGCAGAACAGTGATTATTCTCCAAGCACTCACCTTGTACAGACACTGCATCACTTGCCTGTGCACATCCTGTGGTTGCTTTTCATTTGGGTTCTTTCAAAATGTACAGCAGCACTGGTATGGTGACTGCATTCTGAGTGCTATTTATTCAGAATCACCATTTCAACTGGCATCTAATCAAAAATCTTTATTCTCTGATGCAAAATGCATTTTAAACAAATAATAATCTTTCAACTTTGAGTTCCTGGTAAAATATCTTATATTAATGAATTTATAAATAGCAAGTGCCAGTTCTATGCCAATTCGAACAGCACAGAAAAGAAGACACTGTGAAGGAAAACACACCAGGTTTTTGTTACCCAATTTTGTTGTTTGTAATATAAATGCTTGTGAGAAAGATAATTCTGATTTCATAGTTCTTTAGCTTAAATATGTTGTCATTTAAGCCTCTACTCTTATTCCTCCAGGAAGCCAGGAAAGCATCTGCAGGCACAGAGCCAGGGGGGCAGGAGCTGTGCCAGACCTGTTTCCATGCCTTGCTGTGGCGACCGGGTATCAAATCCAGTCGCATTTTTGCGTGTGCAGTTCTGAAAGCACCACCCAGAGTAACAGGAGGCTGTTGCCAAAGAACCAGTTCATCTGAAAACAACACTCCAAAGCCGAGCTGGCTTCAGCTCCCTGACCAAGTTCAGTCAGCTGAGGAGGAGTTGCTGTGCAGCCCCCTGTGCTCACCGAGAGCTGCCCAAGGGACGACACCAAATGAGAGTTGGGTTGAAGCACAGGAGACATGTAAATATACTGGCACCTTGTTTGCACATTTTGGTGCTGGGTCTATGATTTTTATACAGAATTAAAATTTTCTTGACTTTTGCTGCATTTCTGAAGTCGTTTCATTTCGTTTTGAAGCATTTGCTGGTGTGTGCACTGAGTTTACTAACACTGTCCTGACCCTGGAGATGGTGTGGTATTTTATGGTGTGCAGTGACATTTATGTGCCCAACTTGGCTCCCATAAATAGGGTAATTACCACAAATTAAAGGCCAGGTTTGAAACATTACAAGGTGATGTAACAATTCTGTATTGGCCTTTAGGATTCTCAGTGGGGCTGATGACTGGGCAGTCCTTTGTCAGCTGCAAATCCACAACTTCTACACAATTTTTTCAGGTATAGTGGTAAAACTGAAAGTGCTGAGAAAAGAAACATTGAGGTTTATAGTTTCACATAACATCAAAACATTGAATACATGGAGCACTTAACAACTGACATATTTATGCTAGAGGAATGAGTTCCAGTTGTAGACAATACTCCTTGCACATCCCAAATTAGGCTGTATCAAAGTATGTCCTGAAGTAAAGGTACCTTAAAATGGTAGAATGTATAATAAAAACCCCCTTGTTGTTAGTACAGAGTTAATATTCCAAAATCTCTAACTGCAGATGCTGGACAAAGAATTTATTTTGGTTTTCAAAATCTAACCATGGTTCATTTGGATTTCTCTTCATACAAACATCCACTGGATATCAGGTGCCAGCTTTGGTTATTTAATACAACTCTTGGAAAACCAGTAGTCTTGAAGTTCCCCTTTCATTTGGCCTGAATTAATGTAATTTTGTTGTTACTAAATTACATACCAATCATTATTATACCTGTTTATATAAATCAGATAATAAGAGGATCTTAGGACCTTAAAATAAACTGAAGAACCACATGATTAAAATAAGCAAGAGATACAAACCTGGCAATGACAAGAAAGCACACATTTAAAATACTGTTCTTACGATGATCTTGGCTGTTCAAAGAACAGTTTACACAGGTTATAGTTAGTAGCTAAACTGCAATTTAGCTTAAATTTCCAGAGTCTGATTCCAAGTTATTCTTTATTCTGGTTTTTAAGTAATGTGTCTGAAGTTACTCCTGCTATGTGTTCTCATTCTTGGGTAATCCTTCCAAAGGATATGAGTCACTTCTCCATTATTTGTAAAGAATATGGAAAAAGTAAAATATTATTATTTTGTGGGCATTTGGAACTGGATTAAAAAAAAAAAAAAGGTGGGATGTTGATCATTGTGAGTCATTTCTTGGGAAGAAGGGAAGAACAAACACTGGCTGCTGACTTACTGCTATGAAAGCCAAGCACTTAGTGCTGACTCAAGAGGTAGCTATTGATGGCTGCAGAACACAACGGAGATCCTGCAGCAGGATTAAAAAGCAAAGTCTTTCCTCTTTAAGTAGTAAGGAGTTAGAAGGAGCTGCCTGTGTTGACTTCTTGGAGGCTCCTTTTAGTTTAAGCAACCTTCGAGTTTAAACATGTTGGCCAATTAGAATTACATCCTGCTGCAACGCAGTCTCCTTCAGGTTTCCAAAAATCCTGGCAAACCTGCAGGGAATGAAGTGCAAGACTGATCTCCACAGCACGGGGGAGCTACACCAGTAACTCCCAGTGCAATCCTCTGCTGTTCCTGAGCATTGATCTGTCCTGGTTGGGACAAATATTGGTACACACAAAACTGAAGTGACATAAATGCCTCGTAACCCATTTGCATTCTGATCAACTAATTTGAAAAAACCCCTGATTTGATACCAAAACTGATTTTTCAAAGTGACTTCATGTCACTGTGGCCCTTGCAAACTATATTTGTGTACTGGGAACTACTCAATTACTTATGTGTGTAACTACACAGAATACCTGCAAAGAGCACACAATACAAACCCCAGTGTATTTTATAATTATGACTTAACTACACTTATGGTTTGTGTGCTTTTTTCGAGCTCCAGTGGACACACAGTGATGAAGCCTAGTAATTGTTTTTTTTCTGCAGGTGTTTTTTGTTTGTTTGCTGTGTTTTGTTTTTTAATGAGGAAAGCTTCTTTCCAAATGCAAGGATGCAGTCCCGTGGCAGCTTGAGCCGACTGAAGTCACGCCTGACACCCTCCTCTGCATCTTCTCATCCTCTCTGTACAGAAGAGATGGTTTTGTGCCAGCACAGGCACCTGAGAACTCAACAGTGGCCAGGTCAGTGCTCATGGAAAATTAATTCTAAACACAGATTCCAGCAGTGGTAAGTGATGAATTGGGAATGAGCAGTACAGTTGGATTGTCAGGAACACAGCAGTCTGTATTTATATTTGAAGGATGCTGTGAAACTGAGTAGGAGTAGAGGATCTCATGGAGAAACAATTATAAAAATTTGCTCTGTCATTCCAACTTCCAATAAGTATTTTTAAATTATAGTCTTATTAATGCAAATAAAAATAGTACCTGCTTTGTGATCTGTATCTGAGTGTATTCGTTGTTATTTTGCAGTAAACCTGAAGCTGAGTTAACAGCTTGGATGCCACAGGTTTCAAATAATCACTAACAAGCAAAGTGCTCCATGAAAATACATTTACCAAAATGATTGTGGATGTTTACATAAATCACGTGTAAAGCATAAATATTCAACAGTCCACCAGTCCACTGTGGGATGTGTAGCCAGGACTGCAAATGGATCTGTGTGCCTAATCTTTGTTTCCTGTCAGTGGGAGGCCCCCGGGGTCAGTTCAGACTCCTGCAGAGGGCTCCTTTGCAGCTCCGGATCTGATGATCGATCTCCAGCTCCAGCCCTGGCACAGCTGATCTCCAGCCAATGAATCCCTGCGTAGTTTTAGGCACTGGAGGAGATGGAAGCACCTAAAATAAAAGGGACATGTAAAGCTGAATGATGAAAGGGTTTGAGATGGTAATGGCTGTCATGCGACATCATCTTTTGTGCCGTCACGTGGATGGAAATGAGAACGTATAAAAAATAGTGGTTCCAAATGTAGTTTGCTGAGTTAATATCCTGAAAACATTGACATTAATGAAAGGAAACAAGGACTTTGAAAGACAGCCCAGGTGCATGCAAGTTTGATTTATAACACATGATAGTTTATAATTTAATTAGAATAATTTAGGTGCCATTCTACAGCAAGACACAGGGAAAGAGAGAAGTACAAGGGCCAAATTCCAATGAAGCAACTACCTTTCATTTACCACCCTTCTAACACCAAAAAGCAAATTGTTGTTTAGTAGTGTATGTTACCATTCTTTTTTTTTAAAGTTTGGTTCAATCCTAAGGGCTTTAGTGGTTTTATATTCTTAGGAGAAGAATTTTATCTTTGTCTTTAGCTTTTTTTCCATACAGAATCATCATCATCATTATCATCATCATCATCTTTAAAACTAATTAACTTCTCTAAACAGGAGAAATGGTGTTTACTAGTTGCTGTAATATATTTGGTAGCAATGCAGCCACGGAATAATAACTTTATGTCCAAATGCTAAAGATGTTTCTGACCAAGCTGGCTTTTGCATCAAGAACTACTTACTCATTCCACCTTCTTTCTACTTGAAAAGATGGGTAAGGAGCAAGTTAATCTGCAACTAATCTAGCTAAGGAGGAAACCAAACAAAAGCCAGCAGTGTCTGTTCAGTGACTGCTGTGCTTACTTTGGCTGAATCATCTCTGTTGGGCACGTTCTATCATTTTAGCATCTGGGGACTCAGTAGAGCAATACACAGCAAGAGAACAATGTTTCAGTTCTCTTGCCAGAGTTGCTTCACTTTGTTCTTTGGCCAAGATTAGAAAACGTTTATGATATTTAGGTGGAGCAGTTCCTCAAAAAAGATAATTTTTTATGGCCAAAAGTGCCACCCACCGAGCAGGATAACAAAGGGAATCATGTCCCACTTTCGATCTGGGGGAAGGGACTATGAAAAAGCTTTTACTAATCTGACCTAGAGAGGAGAAGAGAGATGACTATTGCTATGGAGGTAAATGTGCAGAAAGACATATAGTTCTGAAAAAGGAGGTGAGAAACTTCACCCTGAACATGTAAACACAGCTAACCCTGATCTTCCTCCAAATCCCGAGGCGAATGAAGCTCTGATCCCTGTTTCAGAGTGCCCCAGGCTCTGCCCGCTGCTGGAGCCGCTCACAGCTGGGTGACTGTCAACACCCCAACCCCCTCACTGCTGAAACGGGGCTGAAACTGTAACTTCACTAAAATTGGTCTTTGAGAGTCTCCAAATTGAACAAGTAGCACTGATGGCAGAAGTGATGCCATTTCATTGCTTTGCCACACTCAGCACTAGCACTTAATTTTTGTTTCAGTTTAATCTCAGTAAAAGCTTTTACAACTTCCTTGCCTTATCTTCCCACCCTTGGAATCCTTTGAAAGAAAGCTGGTTCAGCAAGTAAGAATTTCCAGTCTCCTTTGTTTCCTTAATCTTCTCCAAGTGGACTAACCTTTTTTGTTAGCACCTCCTTACCCTTCTATGAATATATTCCTCTCCCAGTGTCACTGCTTTAGCTGCCTGTATAGTTACCCTATTCATTGGTGATTCTCACACAGTATATTTAGAAATTAAACCTTCACATTCTACTGTCCTTTCCAGCTGTTTGATAATGTCAAGACACCGAACATATATATAAATCATATAATATAAAATAACTATTACTTTGCACATTAGAACTGGCTTCCTATTAATTTGTGCCACTAAAGAGGACAGTGGCACTGTCTGTGCCAGCAAGAAGACTCTCTTAAATAAAGGTAGAAATATTACAACCATATCCAAAGGGCAATTCCTTGTCTTAAACAAATGCTTTTAAAGCATTGCTTGGGTTGCAAATGCAGTTTACTCTGACCTTTAGTTAGAGACCCACCTCTACAAGACAACTGGTTTTTAGAGTTTGTGTGATTTTTTACAAGAGATATTGTTGTATTACAATTTAAAATGTAATTTTCTAACCTTAATGTATTTTTCCACAGGTGTCACAGGGCGAATCCGCATGTGTTCTGGAAGCTCTATCTTGGGCTTTGCATCTTTTTTTTCATCTCCTATCAACTAAAACCAAAATAATTAAAATTTGGACTCTATATATTCTGAAATTTACTGTTCTTTGTGTTATCTGCACCATTCCCCTCGTTGCAGCTGAACTTCCTGTTCTTTCCATCTCAAGCTCTTATTTCAGTGCTTTGGAAATTACTGGATTTTTTTTGTTTGTTTCAGAAGGTGATGTAATTCTGAATTTCAGGTGGAAGGCTAAATATTGCTGCTACACCATGGGTCCAAAAAGAGCTAGAAATACATCTTATATATGTATATATGTCTTATGACTACAAAGCAAAGATTCATCATCACAGCAACTGTGCAAAGCTGGTACATGTCACAGACCACAGTCACCCAGGATGGATAATGAAACCATGAGGACCAGGTTTCAAAGGTGCTAATTTGGATGCCTCCAGGGATTTTCTAGAACTCCTAGAACAGATTACTTCTACACTTATAACCATGCAGGGGCTGCATCAATCCTGTCCTTTAGCAATGAAGTACTGTGATTCCAAATGGAACATTATGTGCTACTATATTCTAATAACATCACTGAGAAGAGACATCACTCCAAATATTTTCGTTTGTTGTAAATTCCCCCACTGACAATTTAATTAGCTGGAACCTTTTCCCCTAGATTTTTAAACTACCATATGGATAGACAAAGGGGAAATATTTTCCTGTCAGTGTGCATCTAGTACTTGTTAACACTACTAGGAGTCATGTTTCTCAAGAGAAATATATCAGAATATGCACAGCATATAAATTACCACTTGCTGTTATTTTATTCAGAGGAAAACTGAGGATTTGAACCCAGTGCAGTTGTTACCTCGGATCCCAGCTTAGCAAAGCACACTCAGTACGTTTCTAGTCTTTGGAGCTCTCCTAATTCAGTGTCCAGATAAATTTGTGTGCAGTTAGATTTCATGTGTTGCTTACATGCCATTCAATTTTACCTCCTCAAGAGGTGTTTTCAAGAACCCCCATTTGTCAGACCATCTTTTCGCAGCATCTCCTTCCTTTTCGACGCATTTTTTCCTGAAACCAACCAAGAAATATTAAAGATTACTACAAAAACTCGCATTGAAAACCAAAAACCCAATGCACAAAGCCAACTACTAATGCTACAAAGCACAGCGGTTTAGCAGGAATATTTAGATATCTACCTTGAAAATAGCTTTTACCTTATTACCTTAACTTATAACACCAAGTTTATGTGTGAGTTACCATTGTCTGACTCAGAGGTAACAGGAAAACATTTTCCATAGGTTTGAAACAGCACGTGTGAACGCAGCGTGTGAGGAAGTGGAGGAGGATGAAAAATAAGCTGCAATGTTCTTTCATTTACTGTGGACTGATCCGATGCCCCACACGCGGCGGGGGATGGAAGCTCTGAAAACCTCGATTTTTTTACCAAGGCACGCTTGTGAAAGCGGGCACAGTCTTTAAACACACGTGAACTCATGAACAACCCCTTCAGCCCGCGCCTCAGCGGAGCCGCGGGGAGGGCAAGGCGGTGGCGGGAGGAGGAGGTGGAGGGGAGCAGCGGCGGCTGCCAGGGGCGCGCTGGGGCCGTTACCAGTAGTTGTCCCGCGCTATGAAGTTGCAGGGCTCCACCTGCCCCCGGTCCCGGTGCGCCATTGCCCCGGCCGGGCCCCGCTAGAGCCGCTCGCGGGCTGAGGGACAGCGGCGGGGGGGGGCGGTGCCCGTGTGGGCGGTCACAACATGGCGGGAGGGGCGGGCGCTGCCGGGGGCGGCCACAAAATGGCGGGGAGCGCGCGAGCGCTCCGTGAGGGGTGGGGTGCCTCTGGCGTTCCTTCTTTTTGTCCTTCGGCCGCTCAGCTGTGACAACACGGCCGTATCTCAGGGGAAAAAGTATCAGTTCCCCACGCCGTGTTTTGTTGAGGCACCTAAGGAAAGCGCGGGAAGCGCGCTTGGTGGTTTCGGGTTTTTTTTTTTTTTTTTTGGGGGGTTTTTTTTTGGGGGGGGGGGGTTTTTTTTTTGGGGGGCTTTTTTTTTTTTTTTTTTTTTTTTTTTTTTAATGCGCCTCTTTTTTTTTAACGTTAGTAGGAAAACACGTTTGGGTTAAGCTGGTGAAAAGCTGGTACCTGGGTTGAGGAACCAGCGGTGTGTCAAAGAAAGAGGTGTTGTCTGAGCTCTTAGTTTAGGGATTAGCTGGGCTCCCCTCAGCAGAGGAGAACTGAACACTGAGCTGAGAGTCTCTTTTAAACCTGGACAAAGGGAGTTGTCCAACAGCCAAAAGCTTGAAGTTTTTTAATCCTTTGAAGTGGACATGAGAAATATTTGAAAGATGCTGGTTTTTATTTTGTTAATCAGCTTGTCAACATGCCCAATGCTCAGAGCGTATGTGTTATGATGGATGTTTGCTCCTGATCCCCAGTTTTTTATTCCTGGTTCCTCTTGATACACACCAACACTATCTTTTAGTAATTGCAGCGGGACACAACATCAATCCTGTGACATACAGTATCTTTCTGATCTCTTTTTCTGGTAAATGTTCTTTATGAGTTACATACCTACAATAGAAGTTCTGAGAAAGACCTCAACACGCTTTATGGGTTCTATGTGACAATCCAAAAAATATTTACAGCTTGTAAAGAGTCCACTGTGTTCCAATACATTAATATTTTTGGCTCTCCATCAATTTTTTGGTAATTTTAATTTCTTGCAGTTCTTTTATAAACCATTTCAACAATGAGTGCAGCCAACTGGCTCTTTGCCCTCGTGGGTTTAAATAGTTCCCTGACCTCTTTCTTTCTGTCTGGAGATTGACTTGTGCAAACACACTGTAAATAGTTAATGGGGCTCTCTAACACCATAGGCGGCTATTATCCTTATTACAAAATAAATTCAGAAAGGTTTGGACTTAAGCTGAGTGGTTTATAGGCAGTGTGTTTGAATGCTTAATTACTAGCTTTTTTTTTTTCATAGAGCGAAGGATCTAAAGGCCTTAAATACTTAAGTATGAGAAGACTATATACATTTATTAGTCATTACTCTATTTGAGTAAGAGGAGAATAAAAACTCCTTCAGTAGTCCTAAAATAGCAATTAATACTGCTCTTCTGGATCTATAAAATCATTAAAGTATCAACAAATGGAGTATTTCACTTACATGCCATTTCTTGATTCTCTAATTGATAATTAGACTAGCAATTAAATCATCTGAGTCTCGTATCACACCCATAAATGCTTACTCATTGTCCTACTTAATTAACTCCTGCTGCTTAGTCACATTTATCTCAGGAGCCCTCTTATTGCACTGATGCTTTCTGTGAAAAAAAGTAATTTGTTAATGAAACAATCAAATTTGTAGCTTACTGTGTCAGGGCTTAAACTGCAGTAGCATTTGTCAAGAAAGATGAAACTTCCTGCTCAAACACTGTGAAAATAGAACTTTAGAATGTTCAAGCTTTTTTCTGTACTTAATTATTTCTCAGATGAGGGAATGTAGTAAATGAGTAGTTAGTTTTAGATCCTAAGTTCTTATGAGCAGAGGGCAGTATTAGAACTGCACTTGCACTATGAGAAGAAAGTGAAATAGTTTTTTAATGAGCTAATGACAATACTGAATGACAGGAATATGGGTCCCTTGAGATTCCAAAATCATTTGCTGGAAGTCTGGATCTTGTAGCTACAAACAGCAGCATTGTCATCACCTGACAAATGTAGAAGAAGATACTCCATTGCTTAATGTATCATATTTAAATAGAATAAAGTCTCAATACTTGGTGCTTCAGATCAATGACCCCTTCCAACTCAGAATATTCTGTGATTCATGAGTCCTAGATCTTTAGTAACTGGTGTTGTCTCTGAGCACAACTCCCAGCCCTGGTTGAAGAGAGCTGGCAGAATGCTGCCCTACTGCAGTTTCCAAGAATATGGCCCCACTTGTAGGCTGCTCAGGGTAAAAATATCTTGTAAATGCCAGTGTGCAACACTTAACAGAATTCTCCTGCTGCTCTGTGCTGAAGTACCTAGGCACAATATGAATTAAAGATGAAGGAGAAGGACACAATTTTAAATTTTTGTTGCATTGTATACATTGAAATAAAACTCTTTGTGGTCTTTGAAAGTATTTTTTGTTTCAATACAGTGCATGTTTCAAATCAGAAAGCGTCTCCCTTTTTCCTTTTGCCTGAAAGGCAGGAGGTCTAGGACATTTTAATAGCTTTCATATCCTACTCTGCAAATATATTATTGCAGCACAATAGTTTCTTTGCATGAGAATTGCTTAAATGATTCAAAAAGGATTGAAAAATATATTTCAAGTTTTAATTTTATGCACAGAACATTAATGAGCAGTGCCCCTTAGAGACTTGCTGTCAGTTTAACATATTCACAATAATCTCAACACAGATGTTATTCCATCTAAATCCTTTTAGAGGGAAGAAACCAGTAATTTTTCCTTGAAGAATGTCAGAAAATATGTTATTGTTGAAATTACATTTTGATCCCAGAATGCTATGTGAAAAATCATTGCTAGGAAGAATAAGTGGCACATTGTTTCTGAGGTAAAATGCATGTGAAAGTTTTTTGAACCTCCTGTAAATTTTAAACCAAGTCAATGTTCTGTTAGTCTCATGCAATTTTGCTTCCCTTGAGGGTGATTGCAGGTGATGATGGAATATCAGCATCTAATTGTATTCTAATTTGAGAGTATTTGCTATAAGTTCAGATTTCTCTATTTGTAGCTGCAATGTGATGAAATGATTGTCTCTTTTAGATACATTTCCCTGTGCATTCTCTGAGTGCATAAATCAGAATACTTGCTAGAAAGAAAGTCCATACTTGCAGTAACAGTTTTTGTTGAGAAATGCTTTAAACTCTCTCCCTGTTGTGTGTTCTGTGATATGCCTGTATTTGCTTTATTTGGTGCTCTCACATTGTGCTCTGCCTGTCTGAGCACAGCTCAGGCAGTGAAATGATGCTGATACAATAAAAGGGGTAAGGTTGTAAATATTATGTTGAGAAATACTGGAGGAACTCTTTCTGTTCCACTTAATCTCAACCAAAGTTGATCGTCAGTGGAGAAGCTGTAATGGGTTACTGGGACAGAGCCTGGCCATGTATAAGGGGTGTGTAAATAGTGTGAAAAAGCACATTTAGGAAAGTGTTGGATGACTCAAAGCAGTGGTTCTGCAGTTTTCCCAGGTTCTAAGAACTCTTCTGTTATTCCATAAATAAAAGAATAACACTTAAGAGTTGTTGACAGCAGAGTGCACAGTGCACCATCAGTTCTGTGCAAAGAGAGCTGGTTGGGGTGGGTCCCATCAGGTTTTTCTGAAGCTCTTTGGTGGAGAGGAAGGTGAAAGATGGGGTTGCATGACCAAAAAGCAGGAGAATTGCCAGTTCCAGTCAAAGAAGTGTTTCAACCTCTTCTTGGGAAAGAAATGCAGCTCCTACAGCCACTGTGGGTACTATTGACAGAACTGGAGGTTCCAGTTATGGAACACAGAGAGAGAGATCTCGGTTTCAGGGCTGAAGAAACTCTGCTTTGTGAGCCCTGATGCACAGGATGGCAGGAGACATGACTTGGGGAAACTTCAGGATAGTGTAGTGGAATATCCTTTATGACAATATATTTATTTTGTAGAAGCAGATGTCTTGATGCCAAATAGCTTTTCATTTCTCCACTTTGCTGTTAAGGGTGCTGCAGAGAGAACCACTGTTAATATGGTGATATAAAATAGTTGCAAAACTGCAAGCAAATACAGAAAAGACAAAACTTCCAAACACAATTGCTGGGCTTAAATAGGATATATGTTACTTGAAGTAACAAGCCTGGAGAATGAAATTCCATTCCTGTGTAGAATACCAAGAGAAAGAAATGCATTCAGCAGCAATCTGTTGCAATAGTAGCTGTAGGAGGTCTTGGGATTTAAATTATTCACATTGTCATACTTATGGCTGGGTTCATCCTGTTTTATACTTAGGTGCATTCCAAATGCTCAATATTTAGATGTGTACACTATAGGTAACGTTGCCATAGTGCAGAATGGCTGTACAGTGACTGTAGGAGAAAATAGACCAAATAAATCTATTTTCCCAATATCAGTAGTTTTGATATTGAGAAAATATAGGATGCTGGTGTTAAATTTAGATTAGAGTTTTGTTACCTTTGTTTATCCTGAAAGCAGAAAGTATTTTTTTTGTTATAGATTTGGAAAAATGTTTATTGTTATCAACTACTTTATTCAAGGTTTGGTAGCTTCTTTGATTTGCTGCTCCTTATTTAAACTGCACCTTTAAAATTATCCTGAGCAGGTTCATTCCTGTAAGGAAAATCAGTGTTTAAATAGGTGCTGTAACATGATATATACAATAAGAAGGCAACTGATTAAGCATCTTAATGTAGCTATAGACTTTGGTTTAATAGTTCTTTGACTAACCCAGATTATGACATATAATTTGACACATACACATCCCAATTCAATGAAAACCTCTTTCAGTAGCATGTTAAATAGTGCCCACTCATGCAGACTTTCACATTAAAGTAATTATGGGGGAGGGGGAAATTGTAAGAACAGAAAGAAAGTTTACTCTTCCTCTTTATAGTGAAAACAAATGTGTTTTTCTCCAGAATCTGCCAAGCCTGTGTTTTAATGATTTAACAGATGGAGTTGGCACATGTGAACCTGGAAGATGCATCTGTCTGATTTTTCCAGTCTGAGGATTTTTTAACTGCATTAATGGCACAGACAATGGTAAAATATCACCTCCCCAGGCTGCTTTGCTCTCCTAACACATAATGTCTCTTAAGGAAAAAAAAGTGCTAGGAGACTGGGGTGAGCAAAAGGCCATGAGAGAAATGATGATTTGAAAAGTTTAATATTTTCTGTCTTCACTGCATTAGGCTTTTAAGGCTTTCACTTTGAATTTTATGTGTGTATGGTGTGGAAACAGAAATTCTACCCAGACAATGTTATCTGTGATCTCAGGGTTCTGTTAATTAATTAATGGTTCTAAATAAACACAATTTAAATAAGGAGACCAATAGCCACTAGTGTTTTGCCTTTTATAATTGAAATGACTGTTGCATTTCCAATTTGATAATTTTATTTTTTTTTTTTAATTAGTTCTTGCAAATGTCCTGCTCATGTATAACCTTAGATTTAGCAATCTCATTTAGCCACTTGTACTGTTCATTAAAGCAGGCAATGCAGATGCTTGACTGTTTTAGCTGCTTGGAATGAGGGCCTTAATTTGAATTCCTTTTAAAGTGGAATCCTTAGCACTCACCTGGATTTTCTGCTGAAACCAATGAACTGCCTTCCTGGATAGAATCTCTTGGTTAAATGCAATGGTTATTTGCAGTGTCCTCTGGGATGACCCACTGTGGTCCCTCCCAACCTGACCCATCCTGTGAGTCTCTGAAATGTCTCAGCAGTGCACAGGAATGGACTCAATTCTGCAGGTATCTCTGTGAGAAAGTCCCTCTCCTGAGAGGACAATTTTCCTATTTTCCAAGGGCCAGGTCAGTCCTCACATGAGCTGCCCAGGTGGTTGCACTGACACTACAGACAAACACTTTCTTGCATATGGAAAGGCCCCTCATCCTCCTTGTCCACAAAAATGTTGGGATAAAATGCAATTAATCTGCACTGGGCTGTGAACTGTCCAGTCCAGGCTTTAACAGCACCATGCTTTGCTTCAGCTGTACTTTACTGCTGCTGAGAAAGAAGATTTCAAGAGGAACATATTCCATTGTTAATGAAATTAGCACAGATATTGCAACATATTGAAAATGTTTAAAATGGCAGTGAAAAGGGCAGGAAAACTATTGTAAATGCTCTAGAGCTGCTTTTACTGGAGGGAAAAAGTGTAGTCATAGAGCTGGACATCAGAAGTAGCTTCACTTCTCTGTGTCTCTGTCTCTGATTCCACACATAACACACTGGGATTTACTGATTGGTCTAATGAGAGGTGGTACCTCTGTCCATGAGCTTTACCTTGCCAGTGTTATTACATGATGTGTTTTCACTTCAGGAAGCTCAGTTCAGAGTTGATGCAGATGCTCCATCTGCATTTCCTGCTAGGTAAATGTGGAAGGAGATAGAGCCCCATGGATCTACAGGTGTCTTGTCTGCTTTCTTCCATCTTCTCCCATTTCTGTAGTATTCCAGTCTTGATGTCACAGACCTGTGAAATTAGAGACACATTAAGTAAACTTACTCATTGAGACAACTTCTCCATTTCCTGGTATTTTGTAGAGCTTACATTGCCTCAGTTTATGTGCCTAAAAATTAAGTGTGTAGATGAAGTGAGCTATCAGTAAATTCCACTTGCCCTGGGCTATCAGCCAGCACAGGATTCAGCACCCTTTGGAGGTGCCTGTTTCCTTTGACAGCAGCTTAGGCTGCCAGCTTCAAATAAATTCATAGCTTCTGGTTGTAGTTAGGTGGGTGTAACACTACTTTTACTATCTCTCATGTAAAGTAAGTATATAAATAGGAGGGTTTCAAAATGCCTTCACACAGTTTTAAAAAAAAGATTTGAGCCAGTGCAGAATCAAACAAATTTATTTGAATAATCGGATCCCTGATTCATGTAGATAGAAACAGAATAAATCTCTTCATTTTTAGAGAATAGGAGAGGAACACTAAAAAACTGCCTTCAGAAGCACTCAAGTCCGAGAAAGAAGGTCCCAGTTTTCTGTAAGTCTGGGACACTGAAAATATCATTGTGTTGACCATAGCAAATATCACTAGAACTGTTTGTTTTCTTAATGCCCTTTCATATTTTAACAAATGGCTGTGATAATTTTCTTCCTCATTTTAAGGTTTGATTAATCAGTTCATTGTGTTCTTTCTTCAGAAGTGTGTTACTGATGTGTGTTACAGAATGTGTTACTGATATCCCTTGGTATGAGTGACATATGGGTTCCACTGAAACCATAGAACGTCCTTTAATTTAGCAAAACAAAAAGCTGCCTGGCACTCTGTTCCTCTGGGCTACTATTCCAGCCAAATTTAATTTGCAAGAGTGATGTGGCTTCTTTGTCATTGGCTGTGGAGACAGAACTTCATGTGGATGAGCTCCTTCCTGCTTGTGAGGCGTGGTCTGTAGGGCAGAGGCAATAATCACAAAGGTGACATTTCTCTTTTAGGGCAAAGATTTTAATGTGGCAGCTCAGATCAGCCAACAAATACAAAGGAATGGAAATATCTGAAAATGTGAAAATACCTTACATTGACAGAGTTCTTTCCTTCCTTTCTATGTTTTCCTTTCAAGTTTTCTGCTGGTTTTTTTTTTCTTTTGAAAATTCTGCTTTTTTTTTTTTTATTGTCATCTTCAAAAACACAGTAAGGTAAAATCCATGCTAATGGAAGTTGCCTCGAAATGCAGCAGTGGAAATTACATACCCTCCAGGATTCAATCTGGATAATTCCAAAGTTTTTCTACATGCTTTGCTATGTGTGAGAAGACAATCCACTAAGATCTTTTTCAAACCCAAAGCCTCCTCTCAACACATTGACAATGAACATGATACTCATTGGTTTTTATCATGCTGAGTGTTTATTCTTTGTCACAGCACTATTAATTATGGACAAATATTTTAGGGACCCTTTGAATGTCATGTACATTTTACCCCTCCAGCATATTCCAAATTGCAACTGTGTTGCCAGTTGAGGAATTTTTATTAGCTTTTATCTCCTTATTTAATTTTTTTTCCTGAGCAGTGATAGGTAGGGTATTTTATTCATTTACACTGGCAGTAGAAAGAGGAAGGTGATGCTCACTCACAACCTATTCCATACCCAGCAGGCTGGATCCCCTCACACTCTGTTTGCAGGAATGTCTGCAGTGCTGGTTGGTGACCAGGAGCTAAAAAGCAGGTGAATAAAATGTCTTTGTGGACAGGCTTATTGCCAAGACTCGGTTTGAAAGTCTAGTTGTAGCAGAAACTCAGAATTTGAAGCAGAATGAAAAGACAGATACACATGTGAGAATTTTTTAGATGAAGGAGTTTCCAAACGAAAACATTACAGAACTTCGAATTTTCTAGTAATCAATTCCATTATCTGTGGAAGTCAGCGAGACTTGTGGATAAATCCATAAACATCATCTGCATCTGACACAGTAGGTGAAGTGCAGCTTTTAGGAACCTTCTGAGAGATAGTGCTTCTGTATTGGGCTGTGCCCAGATGTCCCTGGTAGTTGTTCAGAAACTGTTTGTTCAGAAACTGTTTGTACTAAAGCACGGATTTAGAATTTTTTTTTACTAATCTGTTTATTAATTCTTTCATTGGAATAGAACAATTTATGTGGAAAAAGAAAAGGTTATATAACCATCAGCTTCCACAATTTTACAAACCATTCCATTAGGATGATGACAGCAAAACCAAGTTCAAAGTGATTAAATTTATGCCTCATATATAGACCACACTGACAGGATTTTTTTTTTTTTTAATAGCTTATATCAACCTTAAAGTAATCCGTGAGACAAGAACTAAAAAATAAAAAGTAATAAAAATTCAGGTATTCAGGACAGGAACTGTCTTGTGTTTCATAAAATCTAAGTGACAAGGAACCTGGTTTCAGAGGGGACAGTTGGGTGTTACTGTATAGGCTGATAATCAATAACAAGCAAAGCAGGCACTCAGTGTCCCAGTCCTCAGTGTTAGTAGTTCCTTGTTTTAGTACCAGGTAAGCACAGCAGCTCACTCTGCTTTTAGTCATAAACTGTCACTGCTGTAAGAGAAGTGAACAACTCTTTCATGATGACAATTTGGTTGCCATCTCTGTGGTGCTAAACACTCTGAGAAGACAAATACTCTCTGCAGCACCAAGTGTGACTGAGTGCCTTTAAGGAGTACAAAGTGCTAAATGACCTTTCATCACTTTAATCACTTGACTGGGTAGAAAATTTTTTAATGAAGGTCATGACTGGAAAAATATCATAGATGAGAGTGTAAGTGGCATCTTCCTGACTCTTATGTGCTTCTCCTGATGTTGATCTAAAAATGTTCTCTGAAACCAGCCTCTTTTTCCTTGAAGATAATACTTATAGTAACAGAATTTTAATGTACTGTGTGGTTTCAGATGGTGAAGACTGGTGATTCTTTAAAGCAGTGGTTGGTGTAGAAAAAAAAAAAATCAGAATTTAAAAACTTTCTCTGTGCCAGTTGTTTTTGTAGTTTGGTTGGATGCCTTTAATCCTGTTCCCACTGTATAAAATAAATCACTGGTATAATTACTAGTTCTCCTGAAGGCTGGTTGTGGCCTTTAGAAACTGGGCCAGAGAACATAGTCAGTTTGACTGTACACTGCTTTTTGAAAATGTGGTGACTTTGTTGGATTTTCTTGCAAAGTCAGGAACTGCAGTTACATCCCCACCTTCCACGTTGGTTGCTTATCCCTGTAATGACACTGTGAAGCCTCCTGGGCGACTTTTCTGTGGGCATGAATCAAGTGATTCTCTCCTCCTCATTGAAAACAGAAAAACTGTGAGTGGGGAAAAAAGGCGAGTTCCTCAGTGAAGAGATTAAGTTTTCATAAGAGGCTGGGAAGAAGCCATATAATAAATTTTAGGCTGATGACCTTTCAAAGAGAGGCTTGGAAGGAGAGTAGAGATTAGAGGTTTGGCTTCACATCCAAGTAGATTTGCTTGGTGTAATCGTACAGGGAATAAGTGATTGCTCACAAGGGTATTGGGGACTGAAGAAAGAATATGATATATTGAAATTATGTTAATATTTTTAGTTTGGGAGATTAGCTGGACTCGATGTTTGTCCTCTCCTCTGTAACTATAGAAGCTGAAAGCAAATTTATTCAACTGAATCATGGTTGTTTTTTAGAAGAGCAGGGAGTTGTCCACTGCTGTCAAGATGATGATAACCAAGAGTAAAAGATAAATCACAAGTTAAATATTCAAGAGTAACAAATCTAAGGCAAGTTGACATTCAGTTTTCAGGGATGGTTGAGATCTTTTTTTGTGCAACTCTGCAACTGGAAATACTAGAGACTGTAATGCTGAGACCACGCTGTTTTCACACCTCTCCAACTCTGCTTTCCCTGGCATTCCAGCATGGGACTATGCTGGTAATTGCTGTATTTCTCTCCAGTTCCATGGTATATGTGTGCCTGCACTCTCCTTTGGATCTGCTCTTCTCTGATATTCCAGGACTCAGTTCACACGAGCTCATTTCACAGGACTACCCTCCCATGTACTTTGAGAGTCCTTAGACTGCAATTTGAGTTGCTTTGTTGCTCCTCTTCTAATTGGTGCAATGAAAGCAGTCTGCAGAGACATCAATATTAAACATCAGAAGGCAGTTTTCTAAGTAGAGCATCTGATGAGGCACGTGAGAGCATTGCAGGGAAATAGGTCTATGCTGGCATTAATAAATGACAACAGCCCACCCTGTTTGAACAGAGACAGAGGAAGCATCTGCATCCTGGGTGATTGGGATGCTGGCAAAGAAGCCTTGTTTGTCAGTCCTTTGACTTCAGACACTGTCTTATAATTTTCACTGAGAAGAGTATGTACCAAAGAAAAAGAAAGGCGAGGTCTGTTTTTTATTTCTTTGCATGTTCAGCGAGAGGACAGTGATTTGTATCCAGACACATCACATTGTTACTGAGGCAGTGCAGGACCGTGAAGTGTGATAGGTCTTGAAAGATGGAACTGTCTCTGTGGGACAGTCACTCTGGAGGAATTCATTTATCAGTTTGTATCCTGCCTTTCCAAGGCAAAGCAGAGCAGCAGAAATCCCAACATCTGTGGCGCGTGCTCTTACTTTTTAAAAGTCAAATATAAACATAAGCAGCAGGAGTCCTGTTCCTGAGCTGAAATCTATGAGCTTTGTCACAGTGTCATTAATATTTTGTGTTTTTGGGCACGTGTTGACTGTTGCTCTGTGATGTTTGGGATTTGGGCTTCAGAGGAGCTTGTGCAAATGTTGCCTTCAGTTTCTGTGTTATGTAAATTCATTCCTTTTGCATTACTTTTTCTTTTTTTTTTTCCCCCATAAAATTTTACTATCATTTGTAGCTTCTAGTGGGCCCGGGCTGAAAGTAAAATAAAGTGGAGAAGTAAAGTTTTCATCTGATTCTGCATGGAAGTCATGTGTACATGAATTTTTACAGACTCAGCTCAAAACTGTAAGGCCTTGAAATTTGCTTAAGTCACACACTTGCACAATGCTCTGTAGGATTTAGTGAAGTCTTTTTACTCAGAGTTTGTCATCTAATTTGGAAGTTTAATTACACTCCCGAAACTGCTGAGGTTATTATAATTCACCATGTTTCCTTAGCTGCAGGTGAGGCAAGGGATGACTGCAGAAAGAGTTGTGGTGAGACTTTCACTTAATATGCTGAGATCTTCCTGTGTTTTTCCCATGACAGCTTGTCTGCCAGTTTACATTCCTGAGCTTCAAATATCACTCCAAGCTAGACATCTCTTGAAACCTGACCCATTTATTCCATTCCTACTCATCACATTTGGGGAGGAGGCTAAGCTCTCATCTGATTGTAGTCTGCTGAAGGAAAACACAACTTTTATAAATCTTCACTGAAGGGGGATGGGAAAGCTGCTCTGCAAACTGGAAATTTTCTGATTGAGCACAATATTTTCAAATCTCAGGGTGCTGCAAAAAATGAGCATGAGAAGAACGAGAAAGAAAACAGTAAGAACAAAATTCTCATCCTTATGAAATCTGCTCTCTGGTGCTGCAGTGAAGTACTTAATGCAAATTAAAATCAGGTCCTAAAACCATACTGAGCTTTCAAACTAATTTTTTGTGGCCCCCAGTCTTGCTAGTGCTGCTTTCTGTTTGATAGTTAAATCTGGACTGTTGTATATGTGCAGTCTTCATGAATAAATGTAAGCTCTTTTTCTGTTAAAAAAAAAGGGTATTATCTGCACTCTTGACTTTCCCCAGGTTTTTAAAACTAACTCTTCCTTCTGTCATAGTAATGTCTGGAACCCTTAGCAGTGGATCAGGATTGTGTTGTCCAAGATACCTCGGGAGCACAAATGGCAGCTCTTGTTCTAAATAATTTCCTTTGGCCATAGGTGCAATCAGCTGGTTGTGCTGGGCTCTATGCTGGAGAAGCATTTCAGCACATGAAGTGTAACACAGAAAGCTGATGGGCCAGTTTCTGATTTCAAACATGGTTAGAAGTTGAGGAATTGATGTCTCAATTATGTATTTTCTACTTCAAGATCGAGAGGGTATCAGTGTACTCTGATGTCATTATATTTTGTATATTTGAGGTTTTGCTCAGATAACCTCTTGAATTCATATGGTGGGTAGTTGTAGTCTACCTTTTAAACGGAGTTTCTAACCTTTATAGCTACTGAGAAGTTGGAAATCCAGAGTAAAGTAAACAAACATTGCTTCATTTAATAAAACCTGAGCATCCTAAGCATCATGACTTCTGAATACATGAAAGACCTTAAAATCTCACTGTTTTGTTTAAGAAGGTCTTCAGATTCAGAAAGAGCTTAAATGAAGTTCATCCTGGAGCAGACACTCCAGAATGTACCTGTGTCTGTGCACTTGAAGGAGTCTGTACCTGCAGTGGAGGGTCCCTTTATCCAGCTCTCTCCACGTGGGTGGATTTTCCTGGGCTGTGTGTTATCCCAGCAACAGCTGATGGTGTTTTGTTCTAAAATGGAAAGTAACTTTAGAGACTCCAAGTCACTCTCCAGCTTCAAAGCCAGCTATGTCAGACAGGTGGGGGAATGGCAGATTGCTATAAATCAGTCTTTGATTAAAATCTCCTGGGCTGTTGAAACAAATTTGCAATTTTTACTAAACACAAACTCCCTATGCTTCATTGAAGAGAACAGCATGTATCTTATTTTCATGCCCACATCTCACTGAAAGCTAATGCCACCTGGCACCAAGGCTGCCTTGGAGCTTTTCTTCATTCAACACTTGATTTTGCAGTTGCTGATGCTTTTTAAGTGCCTCCTCCCCCCTCCAATTGATTCTATAACATTTTCTTATGATCTGCAGAAAGCAATGCTCCCAAAAGGAACAGGATGAGATGAGCCCTCAGCTGGATCTTGGAAGGAGCAGAACCTACAGGTTTCTCTTTGACTCTTAATGTCTTGTTCTGTAGCTTCAAACCCAGCACTGGTGAGAGAATGATTTTAAATGCCCCTCAGCCTTCCCAGGGAGGAGCTGGTGTAGTTCTGGGAAGAGCTGGGTTTTATTCCTGTGAGCCCTTTCACTGTGTGGCTGCTTCCTTGGCTGAGGGAACACACTCAGCTGAGCCACCTTTTTAAATTATCCCATGTGACAGCTGTGCTGCTGGAATTACCTGATGGTGTTTTGATAACACTGTGCTCTTCCACATCTCACCTGAAGGCTAGGCAAACAAAATGGCATCAGTAATATTATCTGATGCAAAAATTATCAGTTTGTGCAGCTGTGGTGCAGCTATTATGAAAAATCCCTGAGGATTTTCTGTAGGCAGCGTGAACTAGGATGGGTCTTGAATTTTCTTTAGGCATAGTCCAGCTGCCACTAAGAAATAACGGTAAATACAGAAACTGGAGTGAAATGTGAAGGCTAAATTAAGAAAAGGAAGGTCCACAGGTGAGAAACAACACTGTTCTGACCATCTGATGGAGACAGACATCAGCATGCCTGCATGCACACATTTGCTTTTCTGATCTGTGCAGTGTTTTTAAGTGGATCTTCAGTTCTCCTAGGAAACCATCATTAGGCTAATTGAAATGCTACTTGTACCTTTAAAATAACAAATGTCGTGATACATCTTTCAAACAATAGCATGACATTCATGCAGGATATCAGGTGCAGTTTATACAAACATTTCAAACACTGTGAAGTAAACTATTAATGTTTCCAAAGCAAATAGATTTTCCTTGTACTTAAAACTGATTTTTTTAATGATTTTACAACATTTCCCAGCACAGTGAGGGTAGAAGTAGGACTCAGTCCCACAGAAGTGACATTTTTTTCTAGGGAGTATTTAGCAATGGAAGTTCTTTTCTTCTCTTTAGAGAGCAAATGGTTCACAAGTAGTTACTACTACTGCTAGTGTATTCCTGTCAATTGAGATAAAGTTTCATCTTCTCATTAAATAAGAGCATGGAACTAATAATCTGTTACATCTTTGTGGAGCTCCTGCTCTTGTTGAATGTTGTACTCATTCACAACAGGCAGCTGAATTCTCTACTACATATTTGTGCTTTAAGATGGTGGGTGCACATGTCAGAATGAATTTTGGCCAAAAGTCAGAGGGGCTGAATAAGAAGGGGCTGATTCTTTTGTCCTATCAATAACTAAAAAACAGTTCTAACAGTAGCCTGATATAACTTCACCTGCAGGGTGGTACAGGATCTTAAAGGCTCAACTCACTGTTTCAGTGAACATTGGATCAATCTTAAATTAGTTTGTTTGTCTCTTTGCTTTTTACTCCCCATTTTTTTCAGCTGCATTCATATATCCCAAACCTCTTTTGCAACAGTTATTTCCCTTCAGTTCTTACCCTTCCACCCTCAGTTCATCATTTCTCCTTTGGAACACTTAAAAAAAATAGCAGGACGTTTCAGACCACTGTACAAATAATTGGTGCCCCTACACCCTGCTCTTTGTGGGACATGCTGGAAGTTCATAATTCCCTTGTATTTCCTTTGTGTGTCTCATACATACCCAGGCACGTGAGGTGCAGTTTGGTTTAGTTTTACATCTGTTCTGTGTGGATGCATTGGTACATCTGGTCAGGACCCACTTTGAGGTGTGTAAAGGCTCAGTTGCTGCTGCCAAGGGAGAGTTTGGGGTTTGTAGGCTGTGGGTGACTGTCCTTCTGAGCTGTGTTAAAGTCTTTGCTTTTTGTCTTCTTTCTTATCATGGGATGGGAATGGCATTGTCTCCCATGAGACCACCGAAAGTCCATTTGGCTTCCTCTGTGAGTAAAACATGAGCCCACTTTGAAAAGTAACATATTTCTTCTTAGAAAGGATGAAGTTTTACTTAATGGCTTAAAATTGAAACACATTTTTATCAAATTTGGTCCATTTTTTCCTACAGATGGTGCTATTTTCCCATGAAAAATCTTAAAAGTTTGAAAAGTCAAATGACTTCAGTGCAAATTCATTTTTAGCCCAAAGAAAAAAGCCAGGATGTTGCAAGGACTGTTAGACAGAAGTGAGGCTGCATGGCTCTGGTACTGGATGAAAAGCAACTGGAAGTTCCCCAGGAAGCTCCTCAAAGCTGTCCCTCCTGGTTTAGCCCAACCAGCCCCTCAATCTGAGCTACTGGAACAGACAGTAACATGCTGGGATAGATTCATACAGTGCTGGTATTTTAGTTTTATTATTAAGGGTTCATGCATGCAAACAAATTGAAAATACGGCTTCCAGAACTCTCTCTGTGTATTTCTGGATTGATTCTATCCATCATTCTTTGTCATGACTCACTCTTTTATTGCTTTTGAAATATCCCACAGTCACAGCAGGGGAGGTACTGGAGGCTTGTTTGTTCACCAACCCAGGAACTAAACAAATAGGACTGTTCTCTTGAGGTACAACTTTGATTATTAATTACAGTGGACAGGAGTCTTGTGCTGCTCAGTCCTTTCTCCTCTTCTAGCCCAGCCTTGCAGGACTGAGGTGATGCTCAGCCTGACAGTCTGTTCTGAATGGTGCATTTCTACCACCTTTTTCCTGCTGCCAGACCTTTGATTCAGTCTGTTCCCCTTAGAAACAGTTGTAGATATTTTTCTAGCACATAATGCAAAGTGAGTGATCCAGCTCATTTCATGAGCTGGTGGCTGCTGGGATCTCTGTTAGGCAGGTATAAAATTATACCTGAAGACACTCCTTTTAATAACAGTCTGTTGCCTGCTTATGTTACTCAGTATTTTTTCATTTCTATCTTGTTTTGAGTCTAAGTGGAGTTTGCAGTCTCCTAGATTGCTACTCATACAGAGGGCCATTATATGGGGAAAAGAAGGGAATTTGATGCCTGTATTAAAAAGTCCCCAAAAGGCATTTGTAGATGTAAAGTCAAAGTAAATTCTAAAAAGGCAGCAACAGCCCATATTGTGTTTTCTGTCACTTTCTGCAAATCTCATTCTGGGTGTGTGCTGTGAGCAGGTCTTGTTGCTGCTGATTCAGGCTCAATCTGAAATTTGTCAGGAGAAATTTCCGATACAGAACCCGAAATGTCACCAAGGCAGCGCCCATCACCGATCCTGGGAGGAGCTGCCCTTCTCTGCAGTCCCACGGTGGGAGAGCAGAAAGCAAATCTCATTTCTCCTCATTCCACACCAGTGAGGGTTTTGTTTGGGGTTTCTTTTTTAACTCAGTGTGTCACGGGCTGGCGAAGGCTGAATGTGTCCCTGTGTGGAGACAGTCCCTGCTGGAAACAGGCTGTCACCAGCAGAGTGTGTGACCAAAACAATACAGTTTCCTTTCTTTCCCATTTTCCTCTTCTCAGAACAACTCCTAGATGTTCTGTATACTGGCAGGCAGGAGGAAAAGACAGATGGTGTGACAGTGGGAGAACAGTCTATTTTAGCACTAATAAAAATGGGTCTGGAGATTCATGTACAGCAGGAAAATTATAAACTGGGCATACCAGGGATAAAGCAAGACAAGCAGTGACCTTTCAGTGTTACAGCTGCACAGTGAGGTTTTGTCTTGTGCACTTGAATGTTGCAGTTTTAGTTTTCTTCTCTTGCAAAATATGAACCAAAGCAAGGGTAATCCTGATGTACAGTTTAACTCCTTTTCAGATATTAGTGAGTAAAATTGGTTACAGAAAGTAAAATATTCTCATGTTCAAAAAGAAGGGCTTTTTCACCTGCATCATTCCTACTACTAACTGTCTGTTTTGCACATTTTCTATTCTTAAGTATAAAAAAAAAAGGAATAAAAATGGATATTGCCCCATCCTGTGAACTCCAGTGAGTTTCTGCCAATTCACATGTCCCAGCTGGAGCTGTCACTGGGCTTGTGCAGCTTTGAAGAATTAATAATGGCTGGGTAGGAGAGTGTCCATTGCAATTCCTTAGGGGCATTCTCACATGTGCTCCATTGGAGGTTTTTTTCCCCTTTAGCATGTTTTGCTGGGAGGGGATGAGTAACTGTAGTGTGGGCTCTCGTGGAAGGAAAATAATGGGATTTCTTGTTCAGCCAGTCACGAAGTCTCACCTCTTCCTTTGGGCTGAGGGTCCTGCAGCCTCAGGGATTTTGTGTCAGTCTGCAGAGTTGGTAGCCATAGCTGCTGGGGGGGGAAAGGCTGCCAAAATGAAATTATGGTGCCTCTTAAGAGAGCTTTCACAGGTCAGCATAGCTAGGCCTGTCTTAACTGTTTTCTTTGAAGGAATTAACTTTAAACTTCCCTGAAACTAGCACATCTGGCAGGAGGGAAGGGGGTATACGAGGAAGACAAGATGAGCTGCTAAGAAGGTACCACTTCCATTGCCTGATGCCACCAGTGTGTCAATCTTCTCATTGGTAGAAAGGAAAATATTTCCCCTCTTTTGAAATACAAACACAGATCATTCCCTGGAGCTATCACTTAACATCTCACAGATTTGACATCTGAAAACTAATTTAATTAATATTTGGGCTACCTTTCACGAGTGTATAGCACCTGCAACTTACAGAAGTGGCAAGCCTTCAGTTGATAAAGGCACTTGTTTCCAGAGTTGCTAAAGCTAAAATGGTCCAATTAAATCACCTTTCCTGTTTGCTTCTGATTTAGTTCTCAGACTAACACCAAGAAATGTTTGAGAAAAAAACCACTGTCACTTTTCTACACTTTTCTCAAAAGTGTCATGGCTTGAAAAGAAATGTCTGACTTTTCTGGACGGTCCCATCAGGGTCAGCCCAGTTTGAGCTGTTGACAGGAACAGTCTGGATGTTCCTGTGAGGATGCTCTGCCCTGCTGCTGCCAGGCTTTGCCTGCACAGACC
>NW_020884893.1:5248570-5469406 GCF_003945725.1 Corapipo altera | reverse complement strand
GCACAGACCCTGCTGCTGCCAGGCTTTGCCTGCACAGACCCTGCAGCCAACCTCTGCTGCACTTCCAGAAGTTTCCTGCACAGCTCTGTTAACTGGGTTGTAAGAACAGCTGGGTGTTGTATACCACTGCTCCCAAAGTGTCCTCAAGGATGGAAGAAGGGATATAAAAGAAATAGTGTGGAAGGAAGGAAGTAACAGAAGCCCAATTCAACTCTCATGAAAGTCTGCAGGAATTTTTCCGACGACTTCATGGGAACCGAATTAAGGAGTTGGTGAGAAGCCATGTTCAAAAAAACCCCTCCAGACCTCCTCTTCTATTCTACATCTGCACTGGATCTGTTGAATTTATTAGGAATAAAAACCTAGTTTACAGCATGTGGAAAATAGAGGGGGTGAAGGTTATGAGAAAACCCCAACTTACTGATGTGGGAGTGGAGACGTCTTGCAAAATAAATGGTTTCAAATGTATTAAAAACGTGCTCCCCCCCAGCACCCTCAGCCCTCCTGCATTCATAGTCACTGACTTCACCAGTTTCACAGCATTACTTTTCAATCAGCAAACATCATAAGCACAGGAAGGCAGATTTATGGCTGTTTATTAGCCAGCACCATTACTGTATTTACTGTAGTGTGAAAAAGGAAATCAGGGAAAAGTGCTATAAATCTCAGTGGCTGCAACCCAGATGCATTTATTTACTTACTGGATACTTCACTAGTAGCTTAGCAGATGCCTGCTAGTTTACACTTATATTTTGAGCATATCAGCAGAATGCTCTAGAGGGATGGGTGTTAAAATCCTGCCGGGGTCTGCTGTGGGCACTGCTAGGAAGGAGCTACTGAAATGTGTTCAGTTGAAGCAGCTAAAATAGTTACTGAAGAAACAGCAAGGTGATAACCACTCACTGCTTATTTAAAGGGAGTATAATTATAAATAGAGAAGTATATAAATATGCAGTCTTGCAATAACAACAGGAAGACAAAGATCTGGCTATTAAAATAATAGGAATAAAAGCAAAACATGTCTCTCGTTAACATGAGGATTTTCTCTGTTCAATCCTCAAATCTTATTTAAAGTCCTGGAGCTGTAATATTCCACTTGTGCTGTGTAGGGGGATGGTTTCAGATGGGAGTTCTCTTTTGGGGCAGGCCAGGCCCAAAGGTTGGACTTTCCTATTGGAGATGTAATTGTCATTTATTCCAAGACAGCAAAGTCATCTGGCCCTGGGTGACCTACTTCAAAATGTTGTTGTGTGTGGTTGTGTTCGAATGTGCATAAACGCACAAGTGCTTCCTTCCACAACGCTCCTGCATTGTTCTCAGCAAACTCTTTAAAATAAAGAGCGTGCCTTCAGCAAATGTTGCATTGTTTAGACCTTTTCTTTACATATTCATTACCTGCAAAAATCTAATTAATGAATGATAGTTAAACTGAATGTGTTTCTGAAAGAGTGTCGGAAAGATCTATTTAGTTTGTCAACTTTTCAATAAAAGCACAGTTTAGTTTATTTTATGCAATTCAGATTTGTGGTCAAATGCAAAAGGCTGGATCTAGTCTTGTGGTTAAAGTCCAAATGTATTTTTCTTAGGGGAACTCATGAATCCATTCAAGCCAATTGAAATATCTTCACCAATGTTCGGTGAACCAGGAAATAAGTTCCCCCCAAAACCTAAAGGGTTTTAATTGTTCCTTTACTATTTTTTTTTTAACTTACTGTTGGCTCTTATTGTTAATGCTGTTTTTAAAATGAACAGTAAAATGCAGAGAGTATAAATTATAAATGAACGGTTTCAATGAGGCTGTTGATTGCAATGACTGAAATCTAATTAAGCAGTTTAAGATCTAAGTGATATTATTATTAAAGAATTATGTTAACAGAGCATTTGATCAGCCTCTTAATTTGTTTTATGTGAATTATACTTAGGAGATAATTTGATTCCAAGTGACAAAAAGATCAATTCTGTTTCTTTCCTCTTTTTTAGAGAAAACTAATGTGCTGTATTTAAATTGAAATAAATTGATAGAGAGGTCTCAAGGAAACAAAAGCACTATTTTAGCATCTTAACTTACTTCGACTTCATGTAAGTACCAGTACTGACTGCTGGAATTTCACTGTACATCCATTCCTATGAACAACCTTTCCAGCACCTCAGTGCCTGCTCCTGTGAGGTTCAACCTTGTCTGTGTCCAGAGAATGTGACTCTTGTCCCACGTGCCACAGATGGTTTGGGGACATGTTGGTCAGTCCTCAGAGAATGAACAACTGAAGGAACAGAAAAAAGCAAAAGGAATCATTTTAAATACAACTGGACACCAGGAACTGGCAAAATACTATATTTTTGTATTGGCTTCCTTTGATTTTTACTCTGTAACTCTTTAGGTTTGTTCCTTGGTTACCATGGAAGGAAATCAGACAGGATTTCAGTCTTAAAATTTCAGTGTCGTTTAACTGTGGGTTTGTTTGAAACCAACTGTTACATTTCAGTGCACAGCCTGAGTGGTGCCCTGGGGAAATGGGCTCCATTTCAGGGAGACAATCCTGTTTCCAGGTTATATGTGTTGTTCCATGGTTACAGCATTCCCATTTCCCTGTCCACCCCTCACCACCTCTGTCCCATGGACATACCCGGGGTTCTTGAGTCAGCTCCTGGAATTCTCTTGGTAAACAGTTCTCTAGTTCTCCTGCTGCCTCTGCCCTCCCAGTTTGTGGATGTCCAGTGGTTTCAATGTCATTGAAATATTGTTTCAAGGAGTTACTTTTAGCAGATGGTCCCTGGCACGCTTTTTTTTTTTTTAAACCTTCAAAACCAAACAGGACAGGGGGTGGGGGAGCAAATTATGGAGAAGTCTGAGATATTCTGCACTTGACACAGAGGACTGAGGGTGCCAAACTCTGCAGAGGAAAAAGAGGAAGTCATGAAACAGAAAAGGAGTCCAAGCAAGTGCCTGGTTGATTGACTCTTTGGTGTGCTGTTACTCTGTGTATGTCAGAACCCACAGCAACAACCAAACCCTGAGTCCTAAATCTCTGCCCCCTTAAATTTGTGGTGCCTATTCCCATATGGTTCATTCTCTATCATTCCTTGAAGACAATCTCTAATGAGCCAAAATGTAGAGCATTGTTTTAAATCCTTTCTTGGTTTTCTTTTCATATCTGAGAGGATGGAAAATTAATTTTGCTCTTGATCTGGTTCAAAATCTTCCTCCCACACTGTGGAGCCTGGATGTGGTGTTAGAAGATAGTGTGTTCTGGCTGCAAGCATCAAAGGGAGATCCAAAGGGCAAGCAGCTTTAAATATTTAACTACTAATAATCTGGTTCAGAAAACTGACTGGGTGTTTATGGAAGAGAGCATTGCTACTTAATGCTATTGATCTAACAGATGCAGTTAATCCTGTATTTTTAGAATATAAAAATATGCAAAAGTGATTCTGGGTAGATAAAAAGAAGTAACTCAGCAAAGTGCTTTTAAATGTTGATGTCTCAGCAGTCTTGCTATCTGTCATTAGCATTTTTTTCTTTATATCTTAAATATAATCAATACTTTTCTGAGGTTATGATCAAGTAGCATAAAACATTTTACGAACTGTGTTTGCATGTGATATATTTTGTGTTCCCCGAGGGCTCTGATCTAATAGGTGATCCAGCAGCATTAGTAACTACTGACAGACTATGGCTTAAATTAAAGGTGAATGACCACTTTTGGTGCTTCAAATTTTAAGCAATAAACATATTTTTAAAGAGATTTAATTTTCATCAGTCAGAACTGAGTTCTTCCCAGAAATCAGGTAACTCCTCATGTTCCAAATCAACTTTTTCACTGGAAAGCACAAGGATCCCATAAGAATTTTCAGGCTTACTGCCTCCAAAATCCTGAGATTCTAAAGTTCAGGTACAATAGAAGAAGAATTGTTTTATTAGTGTGTGAGGTGACATGTTGATAGATAGGTACCTCCAGAATGGTGGTTTCATATTTTAAATGATGATTATCCAGAGCTCCAAGGCAGTGATTCTTTGAAAGGGCTTTCAATATTGTGGGAGTAGAATGACAGGGGCTGATTGCAGCTGAGCTGCTAATCTGCACATTCTTTGTTCTTGACAAATGGTATAAATGAAGTGCTGTGGGAGAAGGGACCATCCTGAAATTCGAGACCAATGCAGAGCTGGGCTGGGAGGAACCTGCCCCACCACACTCTGGGCCTTTCCTGCCTGGAGCACCTCCCGGTTTCAGGGACACAATCCACTGCTCCTCCAACAGCCTATGGGGGGAAACTCCTGTGAGTTCTCTGTGTGCAGATTGTAGGGGAAATCCATATCACAAAATCATGGGATGTAACTAAGCAAGGCGTGGGAATACCTTTATTGTTTATATAGACCACACCCACTCTCGTTAACTGAGTGGAAGAATAACCAAATGTTTCTCTTGGAGAGTCCTGGGGCAGCACTGTAACTCTTTCCAGCCCTTCTGTACCTCTTACTTCAGCTCCTGTTATCTGGGAGATCACAGGCAGAGCAGTAATTTGTACAGGAAGAAGAACAAGCCCCAGTCTGACTGTAGTACAGCTTGAACTTTTAACTTTTGTTTTTACAGAAGTATCAGTCAGCTGCACAATCCCTCTCCATTTTTCTCCCCTCCAAAGGTCAGATACCACTTTTCTCTTCGTTATCTTCTTCAGCTTTTATTCAAGCAGCTTCTGCTTGAAAATTTTCATGTATCACTCATCCATCTGGAGGGTGAAACATCTCTCTGAGGCATCAATCACTCGCCTGCGGTGACACCTGGTCATAAAGGTGACCTATTTCATATTAACAATCCATTTCCTTTCCTTGTCACCACCAGGATAAGTTCTGCCTCTCCCTTTCCTTGTCAGAAATGTAGACTTAGGGGTTAGACTGTGGATTCTTTGAAGGTAAAGGGATGGTTGTTTGATTCCTTGCATCACTGTATATTCTGTCAATTTTAGTTTAATGCTGAGGAAAAATCCCCAAACAAATATTACTTTCTGACAGAGGATACTGGAACACTGATGCTGAAGGATCACACTTTGTATGCAATTGTTTCCATAATGCAGAGAGTGTTACATGAATGTCATAAATTACAAGGCATAATAACGTGTTATTGGAGTTCTTTGTGGGATTTCAGTGCTTTGTGTCTTTTCAATTACTTGGAATATGGTGCTGAATTGTGGAAAAATTAATTTAAAAATGAATTTTAAAAAGAGATGTCTCCTGCATGTTACAGAAGTCTGTGTTACGCAAGAGAAACCAGTATGAGCATAACCTACTCTGTTCCTGCCATCAGTTTGAATTGCTGAGCAGTCTGTGTTCACACTGTAGGAGACACAATAATGCTCTGAAAGTTGCAGTCTGTCTTTGGGCAAATACAGTGCTCAGATACAAGTAGATGCCCACAATATTTTTGATGTGGAGATGCTTAGGGATGTGTAGCTCTTCTGATTGTTCTATTCACAGTATTTATTTATATTTGTATAATTCTAACTAAATTTCCATGTTCTAGTAGTTGTTTGTAATGAAAAGTGATTTGTACTATTCTGTGTCATACCAGGGTGAGACTGGGATATCTGACTAAATAAGTGGTATTACATAAACTTGGTTGTACTTAGGATTTTGAGTGTTCAGCTGCTATGAACAGCTAAGATGGGAATTTTCAACATGTGTTCCTAGTTAAAGTGAAGATCTATCTCAATACTTCATTATTAGCATTCACTCAAGTAATTTCATTCATTTTCTTTTTCTCTCTGTCTTTCCTTGTGTCTCATTCTTTCTTTTACCTTCAGGATAATCTCCACAGTGTTCAGATTGTGAATTTGCCATCTCAGCTGTCTTTGCCTTGTGCTCTGAATTGGGTCACATGCAATTTTGCAGTGGTACAATTGTCCTTTTACGTGAGAACCATTCCTCCTCAACTTGCTTCCTCTGCATCTTCAGGCTGAGCACTATAAATAAAAGATGCTCTAAAAGTAAGGCAGAATTCCTTTCTTTAGCAGTTTCAGGATGCAACATTCATAGTACTTTTCCAGAATTTTGCTTCAGGTTCCCTGGTTCTGAGGAATTTGAGCAGAAACTCAGTCTTCAAAACCCAAGTGTGACTCACCCAACGTGTATTGTTTTCTGTGGCAGTGGAGAAACTGCAGTTAAATGCTGCCCAGCTTCAGTTACTCTACAAATGCCTTTGTTGATTCCTGAGAACAAACTCTTCCTGTGGCAGGTACAAGTTTTGGAGTTTATTGTAGTGTGAGGCAACAGTATATCAGATGAAACTACCAATTAATTATGATGCTAAGACAGGAAAGGTACCATTATGCAATGATGGCTGTGGCCATCTAGTCCAACACATCCCTCTGACAGAGGCCAGTCCCACATGAAGAAGTTACCAGGAAACCCTAGAGCAGACAATCCTGGAGTTACATGTTCAAAAAGAGAGTAGAGTCTGCCTTACACCCTCAAGCAGGAAATTTTTATCTGTGATTTTTCCCTCTTCAGAAAGATTTAAGTACAAGACTTTCCACTCTCCTGGATCTCTCTCACTCAGTTGTTCTAAGGTACTGAGGAGGTGTGAACACTGAGTGTGATCTGAAGGGTGTCAGTGGGAAATGAGAAATTGTAACAAGCACTCTAACCAGCAGTGTGTGTGTCCAGTTTGGGTCCTGTCTCACCTATTGCAAGAAGCAGACTGAAGAACCAGATGATACACGTCAGAAAAATTAAGACCCTCGTCCCTTTGCAACAAGAAATATTGCTGGTTTCCCTCAGAATGTTTAATCTTGAAAAATATGTCCAACATTGGCTGCTCCTCTAGAAGTCTGGGCACTGTCCAGGATCTCAGCAATGTCAGCATGGTAAAAGATAGGCTTGTCTCCAGGGGGTTCAGAAATGAGGAGCCCTAGAGATCCCTTGAGGTGAGCCAAGCTCTGAGAAACTCAGGTACACAGCAGAAATGAAGATGTTCAGTCAAGCTGTATAAACTTTTAGCCAATTGCTAAATTACAATTATTCATTTCCAAACCTTTGGAGAGTCATTGCAAATCAACTTGTGCCTTTTGCTGAAAGTGTGACCAATGTCATATTTGTTAGACAAGAAAAAATGTTGGATATGACGTGAGGACAAAAAGGCACAAGCACAAAGGCAGTGCCTGAGCCCCGGCAGTGATCACAGGGTGGGCTCGTCGGGGCTTTCCCGACACACACCATGGGCTGGCTGAGCACTGCTCCCCTCGGGTGGCTTTCCCCTTTCTCCTTGCACCTCGTGGGAACTGGGACAGCTGAGGATCCAGACAAGGGCCGGGCAGAAAAGCTGGGCAACCTTTTAGCTTTGTGTGCTCGTTCTGCAGTTCAGAGGTGCCCAGTGATCCGGTGCTGATGGATGGGGGGAACACGGAACATGGAACTCGTGTGTTTGTGTGGCCTTTGGGTGCAAAGCATTCCACCCTCCTTGCTTCTGTCCTGTCTTTAAAAAAGTGCTTTTTAAGGCATCTTTTTGAGTAAAGGATGACTTGATTTCTCTCCTCCACCTTTGAAAATTAACTTTAAATGATGTTTCAGAAATAGGGAAAACACCCTACCTTCTTGCTTAGACACAGGGAATGTTTTCTTGAGGGATCAGATGTCTGGAAGCTTTCACAACATGCACGAAACAACTTCTGACAGAATAACAAGCTGCCCTGTGCCATCACGGCAGCTGGCACTGAGTCATTGCTCCTGGGCCTGTAATGCAGACCTTGCGTGTCTGGGAAATAATGCCCAGCCAAGTGTGATTGCAGGCTATTATTAAGGCTTTATTTGTGAAATTGGTGTAGCTGAGGTCAAACATCTTTCCCTCTGTTTCCACGTGGTGCTTTCAGACAGCTTTCGATAATGCTTCCATTATACCCCGACTATGAAGATATTTTATCTCTCATACAAATTGCTGGCTAATTACTGAGCTGTTGTTCATGTCTGATTCTGCTTTTGAATAAATCAGTATGACATTTGAGCCAGAGGCAACACTGATACAGAAAAAATGGTGTTGGAGCTTTAAACTTCAAGTTAGTACAAGAATTTCTGTAACACATGAATGCAGCCCGAGAGTTATTGTGGATACTGAAAATGTATTGTCTGGAAAGTGAAATTATTTAGAAGCAGTGGTTTACCTGCAGGGCTCCAGGTGATGTGTTATGTTTTATTTGCTTCCTTAAAATGTTTTAGGTCCATTTTATGTGATAAGGGGGTAGAGAATGATTTTACTTTTAATATCAACCAATTTGGAACTGTTCTCTGATTTATGGACTGTATAATGTCTTAACAAACCCAATGAGGACCTGGGAGCTGATTGTGAACAGAGGAGGATGAGGTGCTGTCCTTAATCTCAGGGTGGTTTCTTAAGGTCAAGGACAGAGAACTGGGAACAGGGATATTTTAAAGCATCCCTGGGATTACTGTCAGAGATACCTTATCTGGGATGACTTTCTTTAGAGGTTCTTATTTCTGTTCTTTGGCTGTAGAGGGGATCTGCCCAGTGGGCACTGATGTTTAGAGGGGACTAGTTAAGAGAAATACCCTTATTCCCTGTTTAAAGAGCTCAGTACCTTGTGTAGCTGGTCCTAAGAGATGTATTTCAGTCACAGAGGAAATCCAATAAGCCAATAAGAATATTAATGTGAGTCGAATTTGTAGGATTTAGTCCTGAATTTCTGCTGAGTCTGAATTCTTACTGTTACAAAAATGTTGATATGTCTTTTTCCTTACAAGAACTGGACAGAGTTGTAGCAAGGCACTGGCAAACATTTGAGAAAAGCATGTTGTGATAGTAACCTTGTACAGAAATACTGACTGCCAGTACTTACCAATATCACCTGCCAGAGAAAACTTGGCAAGCCTTCTAATTTGGTCAGTGAATATTGCTAAGGAGAAAATGAATTTGAGAGACTCATAGCTCAGCAGAAAGCACTGCTGGTCTCTCAGCTGTGTACTCTGGAAGGGGAATATTCAAATAAATAAAATAAACTCAGCATTTCATATTTACAGCAAGAGGAAAGGGACTCAGAAGGTCTTTTACAGTGCTAGTAATTCTCTTATTTACTTTTTCACATATCATTGCTTAGGGTAATAGTTTTTGTAAAAGTATCATGATGACTTTTATATCACTGAAACTGTTGACTTTATCTCTGCTTTACACTGTTGTGAATTAGGAAAGAATCCAGTTCTCAGCATTTGCTAGGGAAAGTTTGCACCAGTGTCAATCCACGCAGCCCCTTGTTATCCATGAGGAAGGATTTACCTCCTAATGAAGGAAGAAATCTAAATTCTTACCTCTGCATCCATCCATTCTCACCAAAATGGGTCACCCCAGCAGAATTGTCCCTAAAGGATTCTGAGGAGAATCCCTGAGGCCACCCAAGGCTGTGATGGGCTCAGAGCAGTTAAGGAAGGGGGTGATGGAGATGTGCCATTCCCAGCTGGCTTTGCAAGGCCTAAGGCTTCCAAAATCCTAATCTTTTGTTAATCCTTTATTACTTTAAATTCTTATAACCTGTTTGGGGGTTCTGGAGAGGTTCAAAATTGTCATGAAATCTTGTTTTCCTCCTCCATTAGTGTTCATCCTTTTTTCTTCAGTGGTAGCATTTCTTCCTGACTTTGACTGAATACATATTTAGTTCTGAAAGCCTTTTGCTTGGCTCCTAATCATGTCTGATGTGCATGAGCTGCGTTCTTTATCTCATTTTTATTTTCCCAGCAGTGGTTAATTTATTGCAAATAGTGTTTCACAGTGAAGAATCCATATTATTTTAAGGTAATTCCTTAGTGGATTCTCTTGGAGATAAACATATGCAGAGAGAAAGGGGCTCTGGTTAAAGACCATGGGCTAAACTATTTTTCTGGAGTAACTCTACTGAACTCCTTTGAAATAAGATTAGATGAAAATTTGGCCTTCCATCAGGAGACACCGTAAGTTGTTTAAATGCTAAACTGTGCAAACAGCATGAAGAAGATTCTGTGGCATGAAGGTCTAGTTTAATAAAAAACCCAAGAGATTTGTCTCTTCCTTCAAACTAGAACAAAAAGGGCTGGAAAAATCACAATTTTGGCAGGATTGCAGTTAAGAACCTTAATGCTGAACTTGTTAAGTCCTTGAAAAGCCAGCAGACTCCTGTTTCACAGAGCACTAACAAAAAAAATGAAAATTTGAATGTCTTAGTCAAACCAGTCCTGTGCAGAGAGGGCTGATTTCCCTTAAACAGTGACCTCGTGTGATGTCCTAAAACCCCTTGGCAATTGCAAGGAAATAAACCTCAAACAGAGAAAAAAAACCCCTAAAACCCAAACTCCAGAACAGATTGTTCAGGAAAGAGGTATTTCCATCCATACTGAATGTCTTAACCACCACTGTGCTCAAGGATTTTTGGAGTTTTCAATGTCTCTGTGCCCACAGAATTATCTTGCACTGCTGCAACAACATGGAAGTTGTTGTTCCAAAAACCCTGGGCCCAACTCCAGATTCATCATGTGAACTTGAAAAAGCCAACATGCTTTGGAGTTACAAAAATAGTGCTGGATTATTTATTTATGTAGCACCCATAAATTTACAGGTTGCTGTACACTCCAAAAATAAATCCTAGTCCATGGAAGGGTAGTGCCACAATGAATTCTGGCTGCTTGGTTTAAATAAAAAAAGAAAAAAACCCCTGCAATAAATCACGAGAATTTAAAAAAAAAAATTAAAAAAATCTTGTAACCAGTCTTTACCATCCTCTGTATTATAAATATTTCTGCAGTGAATTTAGTTTCTGGCCTAAATAAAATGCAGAGAAGAATTGCCTCAATATCTCCTTTAAAAAAGAATTAAAGCAGTGCCCTGGAAGGACAGAACTCAACCATCTGTTGCTGGGCTGGCTCAGCAGCATGTGAGAGTCATGGACAGAGCAGGGCAGAGGGTTTTGGTGACATCTGGGTGCTTTTCATCTGCTACACAAATGAGGATTTTGGGGATAACAAACTCTTAATCATCTGTGCTTGGACTGTGTATAAAATCAGAAACACCCCATGGTGTTTGCTCATCAGGTTTTGTGTCTTTGTCTTCTGAGGAGGGAGATGATTCTAACAGGATATAGAATTTCTTTACTTCCTTGATTCTTATTTCTGTCACTCATTTTCTTAAATGTTTGATAAGGTGGCAACTCACACATCTTTTCCTTTGGTGACTCATTCATTTGTTCCTGACATCCATGATCAGCTCTCCTGCCTGACATGGAATGGGTTTACACTTTATGGTTAGAGCTCAAAAACAAGAAAAGAAAAAAAGCAATAAACCCACAGTTGAATGAAATGTGGAGACTTGTTATTAAAGCAAACAACGGTCATATTTAATCTTCTTACTGTTGACACCTGCTAAAAATTTACAGTTCTGAAGGGATCGGTGGTAGTTCTGCATGACTTTACTGGTGTAGCAGTGACAAAATTCCAGGGATTTCATTGGGGAAATATTTAATGAAAGTTTTTCTTTACTTTAAAATTGTACTTTGAGGTACCTGAGGGTTGTGTGCTTTTGTTCTTCTTTCTTTTCACAGTGGCATAATTATTGGTCATAGTCCATGTGAGAAATCAATCCAAACACCTGCAGACAAAGGCTGTGGTTTCCATGTGCTGTCTGGGAGCTCTCAGAATAGCTCCTTCACTGTTATTCAGCTGTCACTTCAGTTAGGTTTGAATTTACGGAAAAGTGAGAGACATCTGGTTCTTACTTTGAATTCTCCATGGGAAACACAATAGCAATAATTTCACTGGAGGAGGCTGTCTACCAGTTAGTGATGATGGGACTATTTTGGGTTTGTTCAGCTGTACAGTGGATGCTTTTCTTCTGCAGGTAGTGGTGTCTCAGGTTTTGGTGGATGTTTCTGATCCTGTCCAGAGTCACTGTGTGAAAGAACTTGAATGAAGAATTCAACCATAAATTCAAAATACTGTGCATTTTTTAAACTTCAGTCAGGTCACTCATGGACCTCAGTTAGGGACAATAAAGGCAAAAATCAGATGGTTTTTCATTCATAATCGTGATTCTAGTTGCCATCTCGTGTGACTTGCTCTAAAGAAGGGCAAGTTTGTGAAGGAGTGAGTTGAAACCAGTTCTTCAGTCTCAGTCCAACATTTATACCAGGGACAGTTTTTTTCCCCCTTCATAGGCCTTTGGTTTTGCAGAATAAAAAGTGAGTCAGGAACCTCTGGAACTGGTCCAGTGGAATGAATATCACTGGCATTTGATGGTCAGTGTGACCTTTACCAGTTCTTCATGTCACTGACATAAAATGGTTGCTCACAAGACTCTGAACGGGGCCAGACTCAAACCCCCTCCACTCTGAATCATTCTTTATTCCCTTCTTGGAAGGATTCCTTCTTTGCTTCTTTTCTGATATCTGATGTTCTGTGCTCCTATGAAAATGATGATGATAAAAATGATATGATTCAGGGTTAAAACCTCGTGTTCTGAGTGGTTAATAGGAAGAGTTAGTACTCTGTGGTGGTGTCCTGGGCAATGGGATACTGAGGGAATGATGGACTTGGAATGGCTGATCTGTGTTGTCTTATTCTCCATTCTCTGGACATCTGAAATCATAATAAAGAAATGAATCACTTTTCAAACCTTGTTTTCAATAGGCACTGACATCAATAATGATCCTGTTGCTGGTGTGTTACTCACTGTGCAGCTCCCATCTGGCCCCAGTGGTGTTGCCATGGGGTCCATGTCTGACTCTCCATGGATTCCATTCTCCAGGAGGGATGAGAGGATGGAGGCTTTCCAACCAACAGGAGAAGGATCCCAGTGAAGAGTTCTGCTGATCCTGTATCTGGTGCACAGGACCAGCTGAGTCCTCAGCAGTATCTTGGTGTAAATGCAAAGAAAGTATTTAAGAGAGAGCAGTGGGAGATATTTTAGAGTTTTATAGGGATTTCCTTTAGAACACGAACAGTGTTCTGAGCAAATTATTCTGAGCCATCGCTGCTCCCAGTTCTTCCTCCCTGTGTTTCTTTTCTTAAACTCCTACTCTTTATTTTGTTGGAAAAGTAGAAGTTAACTGTTAGGCCATTGTGTTCTTCAAAATGAGTCAATTCTGCCATCTCCAGCAGAGTTCAGTTTGAGTTTAGCTTCTGACTAAGATGAAGTACAATTAAAATGGGGAAAGTGGCACAGTGCTTGGAACTCTGTCTGCTAATTGCTGCTGTACTTTCATTTCTTGTGACAGCTCTCCATGATGCATTATCACTCTGGTAGGTTCCCCCCACCTTTAGCAGCTTTTCCTTAGATTAATTTCGGAGTGTTGCTGCACATCGGTGTGCAGAGCACTTGGCACAATTTGCAACTATTAAGCCTGGTCCTGAGTTTGCTACTATTAAAGTTTCTATTTGATCTTCTGCCTCTTGTAATCATAGGAGGTACTGTGGCTTTGTTCCTGCTTTTATCTTCCCTCTTTCCCCCTCTTCTGTCTCTCCTCGTACCCTGCAAACAGATTGTTCCAACCTGAGGGAATTGCAGAGCTGATGAGGCAGGAGGGAGGTAAAACACAGGGAGAATAGACCAACAAAACAAAGCTAAATAGTTCTTAATGCACTGTTCACAGAATAAAAACATTGGTATTATTAAAGATATATGATTACAAAACGTGTGAAAACTATAAAGTCTCTTAGGACGTTGACTTTGCATTGTTACATGTCCCACAGTTTCCTGAGGAGTGCAGATTGTTTGTGTCGGGCTCAGGGGGAGCAGAGGTCGTTTGGGACTGAAAGGAAACAGAAAATGAAGAATGGAACAGGCAAACCCCTTTTCACTGCTGCCCTCAAGGAAAGAGGTTTGCATGGAAAGGAAGGGGGGAACTGTTTGCAGCACTGTTGGTACCCACTAATTGGTGTGTGTGCCCCCATGAGAGCCTGGTCACCACAGGGAACACATCTGCCTCTTTCCACAGAACTTTAGGGTCACGTTTGGGTGCTCACAGAAGTGGATGAAGACCCCAACTGCTTCCCTGAGCCTTTGCACACACAGGTGGGCTCTGCAGCTCTGCCTTGCAGTGTTTTATCTCAACAGCAGAGCTTTGGAGCTTCTGATTTGGAGATTGAGGGTCACCATGACACTGAGATAAGGGATATTATGCCTGGCCATGTGTTTTCCTGTTAAATCTCAGTTCACAGAGGAAAACAACAAAATACTCTAAATGTTGGTAAGTCCTCCCCTACAATTTGGAGGTTGATTCCCATGAAAAAAAAGTACTGTTTCTTGTGAAAACCAACCACACATGCCACTGTAATAGGGTCAAAATTATCAGTTAAGATTCCTCGATGACCCTGTATTTTTTTTTTTTTTTTTTCAGATCCATCCCTTGATTCTCTAAACTCTTTTCAACCTCTGGGTTTATTTTACAAATTTGTTTCCATTCTTATTTTTATGTTCCACAATTTCCATCCTTTTTTTTTTCCTTTAACAACTTTCCTGAACTCTTATTTTTCTCCATTTTTCCCCATTCTATGTCTTTCCATTGTGATTGGCAGAATTTGTTTCAGTCACTGTTGTATTTCTCATCTGCTCTTCTCAACAAATGCAAAGTTGTTCCCAGACATTCAGTGTTTAAAATCAGTGTTGGAATTCCAAAGTGTAAATCCAAAATTAAAACCTGCCGAAGTTTGGAATATTCAAACATGAGAAGGGAGAAGAATCTATTTTTTTATCTTTATTATGACCTTTCTCTTATTTTGTTGGTATTAGAGCAAGGAATTCCTACAGCTGTGCTGTGTTCTTGTGCAGTAAAACCAGTTTTGGGGTTTAATTCACCTTTATAAATAAAGCAGAAATAGGTAAAATGGGGAGATGAGGGATTATGAAGGTAAAATTGATTTATTTCTTTAAATCTTCTAGGAAATCTGAAACTAGATCTTTTGAATTCCATTCTAGGATCTTAGTTACCTTCTTTTCCTTCTATTTAGATCCCAGGTTTTGTGTCCACCTTCCCCCTTCCATTCTTTTCTGGACTTAAGAATCAGATAATCAGATAACACTCTTGAAAATGTATCCTTGAACTTTATGACCAAACTTGCATTAGCTCCAGGAATTAACTCTGCACTTGTATGGGAAGAGCAGTGATCTCAGGATTTGGTTGGAACAACAACATTGTTCAGTGAAAGCAGGAGCTGCAAGATCCCCTCCTCCCGTGGGCAAGACCAGCTGAAGAGCCAAAGGGTCTGTCCCTCATTTTAGGAATAAATACCAGGCCAAATTCTGATGTGTCTCTGCTGATTTTTGTGCTTCAAATTCACTCTCCATTAATGATTCATTGAAAGCCGCCTGCCCACATAAGTGCCTGAATCAACCAGTTATTCCTACACAGATTACAAATTTAAAATGAGAGAAGCAGGCATTCTGTCAATGGTTAAATGACTAATTTGACAGTAGGGCCATTCTTTGAGGAGTAAAATGCTCAGAGAGAAATGAGTGGGCTCAGAGGGAGGCTGGGGCTGTGCACAGTGCCAAGAGCTACACATGGTGCTCACATAAATATGTCCTTAATCGTTACTCTTAATACTTCATTGATTGATAGGTCACAAACTTCCGACACTGCGAGTGCAGAGATAATGAAACAAAGGGAGTTTCAGAACTGGAACTAAAGCCAGGGAATTTTTCCAATTCATTTTTTGAATGTACAGATCTATATTTCTCTTTGTTTACGGTTCAAATTCTCGAGCTTGCCAGATTTGTGACTAAGAATCTTTTGTCCCTGGCCAGTGAATGTCTTGATAATGTTCATGTTCCCCATGTCCCTCTGTTGATAACAGGAGAAGGGCTAGGCTAACACAAACACAGCATATTAGGAGTTTTAGTGACACGATCCACTTCCAAAAGGAAATTCAAAAGAGGCATGGTAGGTCTGTTTGAACACATCTCTAAGATACCAGTGGTGCACTGCTTGTAGGCAAGAATTAGAATGCAAATGTAATGAGTAACTGTGCTGCTCCCACTGTATCTGAACCATGGAAATATGGGGCTTCCAGGGTCAAAATTGAAATTAAAAATGTATTCCATTTAGGAACCCACATAAATGTCCAGATTTTGAAGAGTACATTTCAGTAAATGCTGGCTTTGACAGACAGCATGAAGCATTTTTGGAAACCTGGCTCTCCCCCAGGTGTTTGAGAGGGAGATGAGCCCCTTTGAAAGATGTGCACAAAAACATTCCTTGGGAAAACCCTTTGTCATACATGACTGACCCAATCCATGTTTTTCAGGTAGTACCAAAGTTTGTTTTATGCTGGGCTAAGACCACACTTAAACCTGTAAAGCCTTAAGAAGGCATCTCCAAACCACAGGATACCATTTTCCTGTGGAAGTTTTGTAGCTGCTGCATTTTGCTCCACTAGTTGTGTCTGCCTTGGGTTAAGAGCTTGACCTCTTTCTCTGCACCTCTTTCTGTCCCTCCTCCAAGGAGGGAGCTCTTCAAAGTGCTATTGGACAAATTAGCAATGACTGTATATTCACATTTCCTCTTGGATGCTCCCTCAGTGACACCCAGTCCTCCAATCGCAAATCTGGAGTCAGAATTTCTTGCTTTGTCGTTTAGTTTCTTTTCCTTCCTTGCACTCACAAAGCAAGAGCTTCAGACAGCTCTGCTCTTCCTGAGGTGGAACTCTTTCCAACATCTCTCCTTTTTTTTTTTTAATTGATTTCCCCTCTCTTACCAGAGATGAGGCACCAGTCATTTGCAAAAAGAGCTGAGCAGATGCTGGTGAGTTGAATTGTGTGTCATTTTCTGTGCTTCATACCTGTTCTCTTGCATTAGGAATTTTCCTCTCCCTGTGGCAGTGACATAACCTGTATTAATATCACATCAGGGAAACCTTTTGTTCTGCCATGGGAAGGCAGCAGGACAGAGTGCTGCTGTCACCAGCTGAGTCTGGACCTCAGAACGTGGGTGCTTTGCCTGAGTAGAGAAATGATCTCCCATGGATTTCAGCACCTAACATGGGTTGTTTGTCCTCTCTGGAGAGTGCACTGGCTGAGAAAGATAGGAGAGACGTTCAACCTGGGCATTGGGCGTAAAATCCCCCCGCTATTCTGCTGTGAAATCGCAGAGACAGAATTAAAATCCTGCTCATTAAAATGATGACTTGGGATCCTGCCCTGAAGTGCAGGGGAGCGATGCCCTCGGTGCCCACGCGGGGGCGGCCGCGGGATCCCGAGCCCGCCCCGGACTTGGCTTTTCCCAAAATCCCGGGTTTAGGAAGGAGCTTGACAACGTGCAAAGGTCCATCTGGAGCAGTGACATTTGCTCCTTATCACACGGAGCTGCTGCAGCTGCGTCAGGCTTTCGAGGGCTTTAACTCAGCTGCATTTTCTCTCTTCGTGAACTGGCAGTTTTAAAAATACTTTATAAATCTCAAATCTTTCCCTATATAAATTAATCTTTGATATCCAAGCAACCTGAATTCTCATCTATTTTTTTCCAACCCCATCTCCCCTTATTATGCCCTCTCATTAAGGCATAATACTTGCTAACTGTAGGACAATTTTTTTCCCCTTTTGGCCTCTCCTTTATTTGTCTCACCATACATCTTTCAGCACAATCCCAGTATCTGTTCTCAGAAACTCCTATTCAGAAAGACTTTTCTCTCCCATGCTTCTTCCTGTGTGCTATTTCCATGTGGTACCATCCCCCCTGGTGAGAGTATCCCTCTAGTTGACTGCTGTCAATGGAAGTGCAGGTAGTGCCACAGAATTTATCCAAGTATTTCACTCAAAGTTCAAAATAAGAGGACAAGGACAGCTGATGGGGAGAAGCTCAATCTTACAAGGTTTGCAGGTGTATTGCTCAGGCAAACCCACAAATTATAAATACAGCAAGGCTTCCTAGAACTTTGTGTTGCTTAAAAAGAGCTCCAAATTCTTCATGGTATGATGTAGGCTGTTGGGGTTTATTTTTTTTTGTTTTTCAGAGGCCTTTTCAGGTCTTAATTGTTCCTTCATGAAAGCACAAGACTTGGCTCTAAGTTCTGTATGTCTTTATAAGCCCACACCCTGAACACAAAATAGTGTTGAAGATCCCTCCCTTGTCTTATCCTGCCAAACACAAACTTTAAAGAGGTTTGGGATATGGATGTTCTTTTGTCCTGCTCAACAGGCCCCTGACTGAGATAATATCCTTAGGGTTATGAAGTATTATTGAAAGGAAGCACAAGAACACTGTGCTCTAGTTCTGCATGTGGTTTTAATTATAGATTCTCCTGAATCCTTTTCATACCTGCTCTTAAATTTTTTTCTTGAAATCTCTTCCACTCTGTGATGACTCTGTTCAAATGAGTTACTAAAATGTGATATAGGAACTAACTATACAGAATTAAGGGATGCTGATACTACCTTTCATCTTCTTGTTTCTAATTCAGCCTGACAAGTTGTGCAGAATAGCCTGAAGAACAGGGGCCTCTTCCCCATGAAAGCACCTATAAATTAAAAGCAAAGAGTTTGAGCTGCTTTTCGTTATCCTACATCCAATGGCTGAATTAACACACCAAACAAAACAGTATCATCATCTTACAGAATCATTTTTTGGGAAAACATATGTTGCAGAATGACTTTTTTGTGTGCACAGTAATAGCAGCACTTCATTTCTTTTAAATAAATATTTATACAACATGCACTATAAACCAGGAGAGCCTGGGGTCTGAGGCCCTTCAGCAGAGAATCTCTCATTTTCTATGATGATTTTTTTTCCTGAGCTGTTTTGCAAATATTAACCACTGAGGGAGTTAAGAACCTAAAAAAAATATCTTTGAATACTGCAAGGAGATCAGTTCCCTTTTCCTAGATGTGTACTTGGTGCAAGCTACAGCCTTGAGTAAAACCAAAGTGTGCATTGCCAAATATGCTGTAGAACAGCTGCATTTCTGAAATCCTTGGAGGCAGAGGAACTTTTACCCCTGAACTCCCTCTGGGTGCGTCAGAAGTTCCTGGTACCTGACACTATAAGGATATAGGAAAAATTCTGCTTAAAAATTGGATGGTAGGAAGGTCCTAGTTTTAGGAAAACACACCCTCTTCCAGCCCCTTCAGTTCTTAAGTACTTTTAAAATCAAGGAATTAATCTGAAGATGAGCTGGGAGCTCTACTGACCTGTGCCAGGTCAAACCACTGTGTCTGATTTGGTTTTACATCTTTGTGATGATGACACCCCATTAGGAGACTTGACCTTGTCAATAAAAGACCAGTTCGTTGCTCAGAACAGTGATTGCTGTCACATTCCAATCTACAGTTTTCCAAACAACTCCTGTGCCTTCAGTACCTGCTTTTACAGGCATTTATTATGTGAACAGTTGAGTCCAGGGGCAGATATTTTAGGATGAAGAGTGGCAGTTTCCAAAGAGCCCCAAGAAGTTGTGCTTCCAGCTGAAACTGAAGTGCATCACACAGTAAACTGATATTTTCAATATCAGTTTGGACAAGATAACTTGTCCAAAACTATATAGGAAACTGAGGCTAGAAACTGAGAAAAATTCAATGGAATTTTGACATTAATCCCAAAGCTGCTACCCTGGTGGACTACCTGGACACCACAGACAAAGAAAGCATTTCTGCAGCACAGCCCAGGAAAAGCTGGGGAAGAATTGGCCACCTGGAATTCTGGGTGGTCCTGTGAGCCACATGCTCGTATGATCAGAGGGTTTACCATCCTCCTGCTCCAAGACAATATTCTGGGATATAGATTTCTTTGTGGACAGGCTGTTGGGATTCTGAGAGTCCCAGATCCTGCACTTCGGACAGAGCCGGCTTTAGGGCAGACCCTGAGCTCTGGAGCACCTTTGCTTTGGGCAGAGAGGCCCCACGTGAGGGAGTTTGAAATGTTGAACAGCAGTTAAGTGCTGTTTATAATCTCATGTCTGTACAATCTATCTGTAACTGTTAGTTATTGGAGAGAATGATGTTGACAACATGGCAAAACTATGAATTATCCCGAAATTGGAACACAGCTCTGGAATGTAGAATGAATGAACGGGAGGACTTGTCAGCAGTAATCTCTGTGTGGTTCATTGGGAGCTGGCTGAGGAAATGTTGTATATAGGAGAATTTAAATGATAGAATAACCTGTAATGTCAGTAATTCACTTGCTGTCTTTTCTGCCTGATTTTATTTTAAAATTTTCCATTATTAGTTGGCAAAATGCCAAGTTTTGGTAAAATTTTGAAAGCTGGGGGTTACCTTCTGACCCCATGCTGTTTTTTAATTAATTCTTTTCTGTTCTCTGTCCTTTTTCATACTCTCCCATGACAACAACTGTGCTCCAGGAGAGCACTAAGGAAAATAATTCACATCTGTGACTTGAGGAGTATTCTCATCAATCCTTGAAAATTTTGACCACAGTTGATTATACAACTTTTATTTCAGCTTCAATGCTATTGTACTAACTTTTATTAACCCCCTAAGTCTGTACCACTACAGTTCCTCACTTGATGTTTCCAACATTATTGAGGAGCTTACCCTTCAGTCTGTTCCTGGAACTGAACTTGTTTGCTGAGATAAAACAGCTTTCTAAATAAAGTAAATTCAAAGGTATTCCTGTCCACAACCAATTCAGATGGAGTGCAAGAAAAATGAAAGGAAGATCTCCAAAGTTATTTCACACTCATTAAAGGAATTTTCCTTGCACAGTCCTGTGTTCCTGTGACACACTAAGAGAGAAATTAAGGCATGAAAAATGGCCTAAAACCTGCACTGTGAAGCTGTTAACCAAGGCAGTTGTGCCAAATTTGGTTGTTGTAGTTGGCTGGCTCTATATGTACCTTTGCTTGGTTTTGATTTGAGTTTTGGTTTTAACTCCATTTAGAACTGGGCCAGAACCACAGCTGGGGATCCAAATACCCACAAATCCTGACCCAGATCTGAATTTTTCATATTGGATTCATCTTGAATTCAAAAAAACCCCCAAATTCTCAGCAAAATTCTACCAAACCCACTAAGCTCCGCTGGCTGGAGCGCCAAGCCACAGCTCAGCCCAGGTTTGTTTGCAAGTGGCTTAAAACCGGTCACAGATTCTGCTGAATGTGATCCAGAGTTGAATCATAATATTTAGAAACTTCAGCAAATGAGCACAGAACTCAACAGTCGCAATAAAACCGAAATGGAGAGAATATTGTGAGGTCTTCATTTCTTTCTGTGGACATTTCAGGCAGTTCAGCAAACCCACCACGAGAACTGCTCTGATTCAGGGGAGCTGCCAGTTCAGGGAACTCGTGTGCTCCAGAGTAATTCTTAAAGAGCTGCAAGAAATGATGGAAATGTATCAGTTTCCTCTCATGCCTTTTCCATTTTTAGTGGAGTTGCTCTTGTTCAGTTCTGCCTTCTGCACAATTAAAATAAAAGCCTTTGAAGTGTCTGAATTTGCATATTTTATTTTTTTTCACCGAGACTTTGTCACAGCCTCTTATGGAAGTGATAGCATTAAATTGGAGCAGCACAATGAATTCCAGGAAGCGAGTAATCTTCATTAAGCTTGTTTATTTGCAGGAGCTCCATTAAATTAAGAATGCTTATCAGGATATGTCTGCACTGATAGAACTGGCTGGACTGTTTGCCTGAGGGATTGGTTCCCTACCTGACACCTCGGGGTCCTGGACTCCAATCACAGCTTTGGCAAACCCAGGAGATCATTAGTTCAACACTGACATTTCACTTATAGTGCAAGAACAGTCTTCATAGTAATTTTGAGACAATCTCCATTTGACAGATTAAGAAATGGGGGTACAACACAAGGCATGACTTCAAGAAACCTGGGGCAGAGTGAACAGGAACATCCCTGTCCCCTGGCTCTGAGTGCTGCCTTGGTTTGAAGACACTTCTCTTGTGGTGAGGGCAGGAGTGGTTTTGGACCAGCCCAGTGGGAGGTGAGAGTGCTGGTGCACTCTCCTAAAATCAGAGGTAATAGAGAAAGATTAATCAATTCTTAATTAAACAAATGGCAGAACCTCAGTCTAATGCCTTGAAAAGGAGCTCATAAAACACGAACCCAAATTTATTTTCCCACTAAGTGCATTTAGCGACAACTGTAAATCACCTGTGAGGTTTCTTCTCCAAATTATTTAGGCTGAAATTTACACTGCTGTGAAATACCAATGCAAATGGTTTGAATGTGTTTCAATTCTGCTGCACCACCACACCAATATTTGGAAATATTCCCCCCTCAGGAAGGGTAATTGTTGTGGTGAGTTGAACACATTATCAGCCACAATAGGAAGCCTCCAAAAAGAGGCCTCCCCATAAAGACATTTGTGCTCTCACTTAATTAACCCAATGGCATTTGGTTCCAGCAAAGCTGTTCTGCTACGTAATAACAAGAAAAATGAGATATTAGTGAAGATCTGGGAAGAGATGAATACACATCTGCTTATATTTGCCCTCCTGGCATGACCATGGTTGCCCTTTAGGACTAGAATTACAATGTAGGGAATTGTACATTTTGATGAAAAAACCCTTGTATCTTCTCCTAATTGTAGATGTAGAAAGACTTAATGAAGAGAGACTGAACTTGTAAATGCTTTGGGTTTGTGTTCCTATTGCAGGAGCTGTTGTGTGTATGTACCAATTATAAATACATATCTGCTTTTACAGTGACAGACTATTTTAAGGTGGCTCAGACAGTTATTGGTACCAAACTGCTTGATAATGAATGTCTGGAAAACTGTGATGACAGATCAAAGGATCAGCATTTTAGGTTTCCATTCCTGATGTATCTAGTTTAGATTGACTGTAAATAAAGTTCTAGTCAAGTTCCAAATGAGCAAGGCAGGGTCTTGCAGGGTAGGGTAGCATTATCTTGGGAATCCTGCTGAAACATCCTTCTGGAGGGGGCTGATCTGTGAGAATTGTGGAGAGATTTGTAAGCCTTGATTTGTAGTGAAAATTGCCTAAAGCAATATTAATTGAATATGCATCTCTCTGATAAACATACTGTACTTCTGAAACTGTTGTCGTCAACATGACAACAAATGAACACGGAGAAAGAGAATCCTCCAGCGAGAGGCAGATTGGCAGCTGAGGAATTCCACTGGGAAGTGTGGAGTTTGCCATCCCATCTGTGAACAGCTGCACCCATGGGGTGGGCCAGGGGGACACTGTTCGTGTGCAGAGGGGTTGGGCTCTGCATTTGTGACACAGGGAAAGGTGGAAGAAGATGAGAAGCGATGGTAACAAAATAAATGTGCGCAAAAGGAGGAATCTGATCCAAAGGAGAGCAGTAAGTTAGGAGATGACCCCCAGCCTGGTGTGTGCTCTTGCACCTCTGGGATGCTTGAGCCACTTGCTGGTAGGTTCCCTGCAGGGCAGGGTGAGCAGAGGGGCTGCAAACACTGCAAACTTTGTCTCCTGCTTGCAAATAAATGAATCTGCAGAGTGAAAGCAGAATATTCCTTCTCTGATCTCTCTGTTTTGCAAAGTATCCAACAGCTTTCATATGGAGAAACTCCCTGCTAGATTAAACCACTGCACAGACTGTGGCTGGGGATGGCCCAGAGCTACAAACTCGAGTGAATGTGACAAAAGGAGTAGGGCAATCCTAAATGTTCTCTCCTCTGGAGTGACAGCTCAAGACTTTCTACTTGGAAGGACAGACACTTGTGGGTTAAACTGAAAAAACCTGCTGAAGGACAGTGATTTTCTGCAATTAAAGGGTCACATGTTGCTCTTGACCGTGTAAGGGTTCTTTGTGAAGGACTGGGTAAAAGGACAGGAGTTGTGGGTTGTGGTTTAATGTTATGGACTAGTCTGTTACAGTTTATTTCCTGTTTAGGTTGTTTTTCTGGTTGCTTTTCTCATGGGTGGTCTTCACTCAGCAGAGCTTATCTCGTCTGCTGAGGGCTCCTTTTCAGCTGGTTGTAGAGAAGTTCTTTGGGTACATATTCTCTTGCTATGAGGATCTTGAATGATACTTGTATCTGAATTACATGAAGTATGGAGTTGAGAAGAATGCACTTATAAAAGTTTAGGTTTCATGCTCCTTTAAATTTGCAGGGGCTTGGTTGCACTGGTCTCCATGCAGTCTTCTAGAAAATATATAATAATTTGGAAATAAGGACAGAGAAATCCAAGCCTATACACTGCACTTGAGTGACGACTGTACTTACTCTCCCTGTTCTTTCTGCCTTTGTACAGATGTGTGTGCTGTAAGAGTTATTTATAGGATTCATTTAAATTCCACATTTTTCCCAGCGCATTTTCCACCTTCTTTTTCACAGTACTTACTTGTAAAATCAATACTCTCAAACAGCTTTACTTTTTAAACTCCCCCTACCTTCCTTTAAAGCTGTCTTGGAGGGCTCCATGTGTTTCCATGGAGCCACTTTTTAAGCAGATACAAACAAACTCAAGCACAAAAGTTCATTTTGGAGGAAAGCTGTTGCATACCATGAAGAGCCTAATCATGCTTGGCTGCTGCAGGTGCAGAGTTTAAAATGGAATTGTCAATATTCAAAACCTCTGGTGCATGTTTTTATTGCAGATATGGGTTCTACACCACAGCTTGATAAAATATCCTGGGAAAAAGACTTCACAGTCTACTACAGATTTGTTTTTAATACCTCTTTTCTTTCATATGCTGTTCCACAGCACCTAAGTAACAGAATTATTGTTATTACTGAAGCACCTAAGCACAGGTTCCTGTCTACAGGGACAGGTTTCTGTGTCCATCTTAAACTACTTGACAACCTTGAGGGTTTAGAATTGTTGAGCAGCCTGCAGCATTCACTAAGCAGATGTGAAAGGGAAGATACTGATTAGACTGGGAGCTGAGACCCCAGAGAAATGTTTTTAAGTATTTTAAATTTAAATGAGAAAAGTCAAACAAATTGAGGCAGATCTTGCTCTGCTGAGAGGGTTGCTGGGGCTCCCTGACTAGCCTGCATTTCACTCACTCCAGGCAGTGCTTTGGATCCTGCATTTCCAGGGAGTGCTGAGCAGGTTGACAGAAATCCCTTTCATTTTGGAATTTCCCTCCCTTGTGTGTGTGTGGCACTGCTACAGATCCCCTGGGATGGCACTGCCACAGGTCCCTGGGGATGGCACTGCAGAGGTGTCATTGTTCCTCCCTCAGACCTCCCCAGCTGTTGTGTATTGGAGTGAGTTCTAATCAAGTCCCTCATGGCTCTGTCGATGTTTCTGTTGTGATAATCCGGGCAGGTTGGGGACCATGAACAAGATAAGGAATTAGTGATCAGAGCCAGGACACTTGGCTGGGCCTGCTGGGTTCTGTCTTTGCTCTCTTTTGGCTCAGCTTTCAAAAAGGAGCAGCATGACCAGCTTTTTGTTTGCACTCAGAACGAGATCTGTGTCCCTTCCTTTTAAACCTTTCCATTTCTGTAACACCTTTTATCCCCAGTCTCAAAATTCTTTGCAAAAACAGTGAATTAAACCTCACAGCAAACCTGTACTGTAGAGAAATGTGAGATCTAATATTTGTGATCCCTTTTCACCGTAGTTAGAAAAAATCCCCCCACGTTAAAGTCAGATTTTCAGCTGAGTGTACTCCTTGTTCAGACCCAAAACACTTGACCACAACTGTGCCACAGAAATGGCTGGGGAGGGAAGTTTATCTTGCATTTCAATCTGAGCCAAGCTCATTTTAAAATCCCCGTAGGTCAAAGGCATGTGAGGAAAACGTACCTAAAGCTGGAAAAACAATGAGGTAACATCATTCATTAAAATCACATGAATATTAATGATGAAGGATAAACAGTATTTGGAGGTTTCTGTGCAAAGAGGTTTATTCTAAATATGGTGCAGGAGGTCCTTAACTGCTGATCCTCTGTTGAATGACAGTGGAACTGGCTTAGTTTACACTTCCTTAAGGTTTGGCCTTTTCTGTTCAGAAATTCCCACATAACTGACGAACAGTCACAAAACTGAATTTGACTCATAACAGAACCAAGATTTGTTTTATGATTTCAGATTTACCAAAACAGTGCTTGACACTTCCTTCAGTTCACTATAGATATGTGAGCTATATTCACAGTTGTTCCTCAGCGTGGGTTTGATTTCAACAATTCTGGAATTCAGAGCTTGTCAAACTCCTTTGTGTTTTGACTTAATCTTTTACAGGAGGATCTCATGGATTTATGGCTTGCCTTTGTCTTAAAAATATTTTCTATTTTTCACTTTTTCAGAATTTCCTTGACTAATGCCCTTACCAAGAAAAGAAAGCAAATAGTGGGATTCTTACAACTCCTTACAGCATAACACTGGGAAAACTTCAAAGCACACAGAAATGATTATGCTTGGTCTTTTTTATCTTCTTTTTTTCTCTCTTTTTTTTTCCTCCCTCCCCACATTTAAAATTGTATTTATAATTGCTTCTGATTCTCATGTTACTTTCTTCTTCAAGCTGCCAAAAGTCTTCAACTGTGGTGCCAGAGATTCAATGGCAAATTTCTGGCAAACATCACAGAGCTTTGTTTTCAATGAAGAATCAAATCTAGTCTCTGATTAACAGGAGAATCTCTTTACTTGCACCATCATTTATGCTCAAAAGTCTTGGATTGGTTGTCATTTGCACCTGGAAACATAACATTTGCATATTCAAATAATGCATTTGAGTGTCTCATGCTTTCAAAACAATGCGCAGGGTACAACACCCACACTGGTCTGAGGAACAAACACACAGAATCAGACTAGTACCTGGTGAAGATAAAAATAGGATAATTATGCCAAATATTCTGATAGAATCAAACCCATTATTTTAAATCTCTGTTGTCAGCAGGGTCAGCCATAAGACCCTTCTGTGCTGTTCCACTGGCCCCAGTCCATCCCTCACGTAATTCTGTCTGGGAGGAGACAGCACTGACACTGAACTAACAGCCTGGCTGGGCATCAAAGTGTTTCAGAACAGCCCTGCTGATTGTGCTGATTCAAAGAATTAATTATTTTGCATTTGCTAAAATCCAAGCAAGTTATGACAGTAATGAGAACAGGAAAGAGGAGAAGAGGAAAGCAGAGGGTAGTAGGAGCAGTGGACATGAGCACTGGTGTTGGTTACCCCACACTACAGGAATTGCTCCCTCAGACTCTCAGAAGTGCACAGACTGTGCATAGAATGTCTCTGCAAAGGGAGCTTTGATCTCCTCGATGATCTGACCTGTTTGCTGTGTTTTAAGCAGGCAGTGGAAACACAGGACGTGAGACATCAGAGGCAGATGATAGGAAATGGTCTCGGAACAGCAACCTGGGGAGAACACAGATATGCCCAAACGTGCCAGAAGTCTGCCTGAGACAAAAGCTGAGCTCCACATGTCCTTCCATTAAGATGTATTGAAATATTGCAGGTCAGGATCTTCTTCTGCTTTTTGTAACACAGGGTGAGAACAAACTTCTCTGCTTGCTTCCTCCTCTCCCTGCCCTGATGACCTGGAGAGGAACTTTGTTGCAGAGAGCAGAATTCTGAAGGGAAATTCATGTAGAACATGGTAAGGGGCTCAGAGGGGATCTTAGGTACACTGGGCTCTGGGCAGCTTATCTTGAATTTCCATGGGCAGATAAGATAGGGGAACAGTTTTAAACTAAAGAGGAGAGATTTAGATCAGACATTAGGAAAAAATTCTTCACTGTGAGGAGGTTGAGTCACTAGAACAGGTTGCCCAGAGAAGCTGTGGGTGCCTTGTAAGGCCAGGTTGGACGGGGCTTGGAGCAACCCGGTCTAGTGGAAAGTGTCCCTACCCATGGCAGGGGGTTGGAAGCAGATGGTCTTTAAGGTTCCTTCCAACCCAAACCACTCCATGATTTTGTGAATTATTCTGCAAGGAACAGGTCACATCTGATCAGAAAGAAGAGACCACAGTCACTGACTGATCCGTGCTCATGTTAAAGTGTTTTAGCAGCTTGTGGTTCTACTCAGTAAATCCCCCAAAGTACAGCTGTGGTTACAGGGAGGCATCAGCCTGGATACATCCCTTTGGGTTCTCTCAGTCTCTGTGAGCCTGGCAAAGCCCTCAGCCTGCCTTTTCCTGTGTGTACCACACCACAGGCCACAAAACCCTTCCCAGCACTGCAGATCAATAGGGAAAGAGCAAAAGCCACAAAGCACAACGTGCCTCAGGAAGGGAGGAGAGAAGATCAAGGGCAGTACCAACGTGAATGAAATGTCCATGAAAGAGAGGCGTCATCGCTCGGCTTCCACGGATTAAAGGAACAATTGAGCAGAAGAATGAAAAGGCGGTGCCAAGAGGAAGAGCAAATGTGGAGGAGGGAAGAGGGTTCCTCTGGTTAAACCATTCCAGTCACGTTCCTGGCGCCCAGGCAGGAAAGCACAGCTGCTTCACATCTGCTGCAGAGCACTGGAGCTGAACAGGCACTAACACAAGGATTCTCAGCCTGTTCAGATGAGGTTTTTTGTTTGCTCTGGTATGGATACAATACTTTTTGTAATTAGTAACATGGAAAACTATTTTCTGTTGCCACTGCAATAGCTGATTTGGCTTATAAATGTTTTCTCTCAAAGGTCAGGCTCATAGGGACTTACAAAGGCTAATTTTGTCACTAGAGTGTCAGACCTGATGCCCACCCTGAGAGACACAATAACCACTGAATTACACAATTGAAGTGTTTTATGCTTGTATCCACAAAAAACTCTGACAATTTTCTTTCATGTAGCATCTTGATTATATTTCAAGCTGTAAATCTCCCCAAGCATTTTAGGGCTTTGTGCCTAAAATGAGGTCCATATCCCTGGATACCAATGCAGTACAGAGATAACAATAATAATAATACAAGATTTCTTTACCTGATTTATAGTCTGTGATGCATACTTTGAGTATGGCACTGAAGCCTCCAGTTCAGCTAACAAGAGAGAAGTACATACACATGCAAACAAACAAATCCTAAATCCTAGCTCAGCATCTTTGGATCCAACACCCAGCAACAACCAGGAGGTAACAGGAACTAATAAACATATAAATTGATGTGACTGACTTAAATTAACCCATTCACTGACTCTAGTGTTAGAGGGATCATATATTTCAAACTCAGCCTCATTTTTTGTGTGCAAGTGAAGCTTCAGCTGGCATTGATAAGTATTTTGCCTGCATGAGTTACATGAATGAAGACTTTAAAAGATAAGGAAAATACCAAATCAAAGGCATTGTGTTATACAAACCAAAGCCTGGGACAGACCCCAAGCCCAGCTCCCGGGAAGAGCTTGAATCTGGGATTTTAGACTCACTGCTATCAGCAGGAACAGCTTTGAGTCTTCTGTCCTCTGCTGCTCCTCTCGTTCAGGAAGGTTCATTTAGTTTCGTATGAGCTGATAATACACCTGTGTGGGTGACAAGAACTGCAACTGTGATAATTAAGGCAGAGAACAGCAGTGTGTTCTTCAGTTTAGCTCCACACTGGGACTGTGAGTTTGGGATGTCACAGAGCTGTCTGCACCTCACACACAAGCACTGGTGGATGCCTGAGTCTTTCAGACAAGCACACGAAAGATTTGACATTTCCCAATGGCCTTATGAATATTTAAAGCTGGAAGACCATATTGTTAACATTACTTGGAGTAGCGACTGGTGTTTATTTTCAAGGTTTGGGACATGTTTTGGGGCTCTGTGTGTGCAGGTAGAACTGTAAAACAGGGAGTTCTGATCAAGTGGAGCAACTTTCTGTGTTTGTTGTAGCTTTAACTGCGTCTCAGCCATATGCCTTGTGCAGCATGTTGAACAAACACCTTTTTTTATAGTTCTTATATCTCAGGGGAAACACTGACAGGGCCACGGCAAACTGCTCATTCAACTAAATGTCGGTGAGGAGGCTGCTATGGATCAGTCTTTTGGAAAAGATTCAATGCCACTGTCTAGACAGAGGCAAGAAACAAGGGCTCCTTTTCCCCTCATCCCCTTGGAGCCTCATCACAGAGCTGTGCAAGTCTGCTAATTAATCTGGAGTTTTGCACTTCACCCTTAGGAGTTGCTTGCTTTAAAAAAGTAGGTCATTTGATTGACATGTATTCTTCAGCATCCTAATCTCCAGTGAGAAATGATGAAAAATGAGCTGTGCTGCAGGCAGACAAAACTGAGGGCTGCACAGAAACTGAGTGTTGGATTACATAAAAGGTTTAATAAGCCATAAACCACCAATCCCACATTAGGAGGAATAGGAATAAGGAGGAATAGTGCAGAAGGCCACATTTCTGCTGTGGTTGACAGAGACTGCTGTTATTTACTGGACAATTTCCACTCAGTCTGACGGAACACCAGGCTTCAAATAGTGGATGTGTTTCGTTGGTGACCTGTGACACTGGGGCCAGGCAAGAAATGAAGAAAACAAGGATAATACCTGGACATAGAAAGCTCAGAATTGGAAGTGGTTTCTTACTAAGACACAGACTGCCCAGTTATCCTGAGAAACCGAAGGAGGAAGGTCAGTGGATGTTTCCAAGAATTGGGTAATATCCCAGAACTGCTTGGTTTTTCTACATTTAGAGACAGGCCTGGTAGAACTGTGCACTGATGTGCCACTGGTTTAGGGGGTGTTGATGGAGTCCTGTTTGTATCCTGACTGCTCAGACACTCCCAAAGTTATCCAGGGGAAGGACTATGAGAGAGTGACTCTGAAACAGTGTCTTCTGTCAGAGATCTCTTCATATCAGAGATGCCCAGATGAGATTCTCCGTCATCTCCAGTGAGACTGTATCCATCATTTCCACTGTATTATAGTTCAGGAAAGGGATGGTGAATGTGCTCTAAAAGCTGCAGGAAACTCCCATTAAAAAGGTGTATAGTTCCCATCCTCTCATGAGGGACAGCTGGAGATTCCAGTTCAAAGTGAGTCACATTTGTCCCCCAGTGCTGATAGAAAGGACATTAATCCTTTCCTTACCTACCAAATGTAGACACACCTGCACTCATGGAGCAGAACATCAGCAGAGAGGTCAGGGAAACCAAGATGTGAATATAGACTTTTAACTGAATATTTCAGTGAGAACTTCCCCTGAGAGAGGATAAAATGATCAGCAGTAAAACAACTGACTAATATTCTTCTCTTTTCTGTCATGGGGATGTTGATCACCTGGTTGCTAAATAACCAAGACTGTGTTAAGCTAAGGACTCCAAAGACTATTTGAGCAACTTGAGGTTTTTTCAAAGTGGCTTAGGGGAAGTATGTAGTGAAATTTTCAATGGATATTGGCAGGCATTTGGGAGAACTGTTGAGCCAAGAGTGTGGAAAGACAAAGGGAACAAAATGGCTTGCCCAGTGACTAATTTGCACACCAAGACTTTAGTCTGTGCATTCCTGGTGTGTGTTGCACACACATCTGTGCAGTCCAGAACATCCTGGCCTGAAGAGCATGGGAGCAGCATTGGATTTTCCCTCTACTTTTGGTAGCCGTGTTCGAAAAGATCAGGTCCGTTATTGTCTGGACTACTGAGTGGCCAACATGTTCAGAAACTCTTACTGCTTTGGGATGCTCCCATTTGTGAATGCTCTTTTTCCCACAGCCTAATTTTCAGAAAATAGGAGCTGGGCTTTTGTGGAACAAAAGGACCCTCAAGTCACCCCAGATTGTATACTCAGAAATAAACTGTGAGTCACTTAAAAATTTAATTCAGTATTTTTATAAGAGGTTGTTTTTTTTTTTTAAATCTAACAATATTGATATTATTAAATTTATACCAAATGTGTATTTGGAAGTATTTCTCACTGATTAGTATAGAGACATCTTGGGTGTCACAGTGAATTCATGAGCGTCTGGTTTTCATTGTAGTGAGAAAGGATCCAAGTGAGACTGTTCACCAGTAAGAACTGAGCATCTGGGGTGAGGGGGGATCCAGGGTTCTCTCAGTGTTTCCTCTTGAATGACTCCATGCCTGGAGGTTTAATATATAACAGAACTTTTCCTCCTCCTAATGCCAAAACATGAAATTATTTGCAAGGTAGATTTTATTCTGGAAATCTGTTTCTGAGATTGGTTTCTAAGGTGGCATTATAAGGTGCTGCAGTAGCTTGTGGCCTGTTTGGGGTTATTTTTAAAACTACTGAAGAGAGTTGAAAAAAGACAACAGGGTAGTAAGGAAAAAACCTCTTTCCTCTGTGTATTCTGCTGTTTCTTCACCTTTCCTTGGGTGATTTTGTCTGCATCTGTGTATTTAGTGTAAATTCGTAATATTATGAGGAAGAGTTATAAAATTATTTGCATTAGCAAACAAACTGTATGTCCTTTGGGAACATAAAAATCCTGGCTCTCAATCTGTACTAATGCAGGGTTTAAAGCAAATGCAACCTGGCTCCAAACAAACCTAAGGCCTGGGTGTGTCCATGAGCACTGATTCTCCATGACCTTCCTTTCTTTCCCTAAAATCTCCATGCCCTTCCTGTACTTTTCCGTAGACCTTGTCTGATACTTCTCTTCAGAATAATACTTCCTTGGAAGGTTTAGTCAGATCATGTTTGAGAAGTGTTTGAGATCCTTGAGGAGAGGTCGTCACTGCAAGGAGCTGAGCTCTGGTGACATGACTGCAAAATTTAAAGGGGAAAAAAAAAAAGGTATAACTATGGCACAGCTAAAAATAGAGCCTGAAATTCCTCCTCGTTCTCAAGCCATATAAGGATCTGTGCATAGCTGTGTAAGGCAGGATCTTCATGCAAAAAGAGATGGAGTTTTGGCTGATTTACCATGGGAAGCATCATGTTCCTGTGTTTCCTTTGTGGAGCTAAATCAGAATTTTAAAGCTGTAAGAAGGCTGCTCTTTAAATTAGAGTAATTTATTGGTGTGTGTGCCCAAGAACAGCTACAAATGTAAACACAGGCACTCCCTTGGCTCTACCCACTGCACTTTTCCAGATCACTTCCAAGTGCAAGAGAAGTCTAATGACAAATGAGGCAACATTTCTCTGCCACTGACAATCAGAGGATTAATTCCTCTGTTCTAGTACCTCTAAACTGTAGACCAGAGCCTGGTCTTTGTCAAGAATTTTCAGGGACATTGCTGGCACTTCCAGGAATGTAAAAATACCTGAAGTTTCATGTGACAGAATGGTGAGTGAACTTGACCTGGCAAATCTTGCAGGACTGTTTGGTAACAGTCCCTGCCAATGTAAAATGGCAAACACCCACTGCAAGGTTCCCTAGAGTGGTTCTAGGATCCCCATCTGGTGATCCAGGGTTCCCTATTTTTTGGTGATGTTGGATGGAAAAGGTGCTCCAAGATGTTAACAAAGAGAAAGAGAAGTTCAGTTAAAGAAATCTCCTCCTGCTGTTGGCAAAGAAACATCGTAGGATCCATTTTGTGAATGTGCAGGTTTTGTTTACACCAATTTTGGGACTGATTTGTATTTGGACTGAGGTCCAAACCACAGTCACATAATCTCTTTTTGCCACCCAATATGTTCTCAAATGCAAAACAAATAAACAAGACCCCCAAACAAGACCCAACTACATCTCTAGTTTCTGTATCCTGTTTCCTATTTTTCTGCATTTGGAACAGCGAGTGCTCATCCCCACACAGACCAGGCTCTGTGGGCTCCATGTGCTCCATGGGTTTTCCTGCACTGCTCCCATTCCTGTCTGTCTCCTGTGTCCTCTCTTTTCATTGCTGTTTTGGATTAGCCCCAGCACAGAGCTGGGGATGGTTGTCATATGTTGTGTATCAGCTTAATAGCTCATCCTGCCTTTCATCATCCCCTCCTCCGTCCCACACCACGGGTCACTGGCATTCTTTTGAGGCACCAGTTTGCCTTTGCTGCTCCTTCTCCTTACCCATCCATAGGATTCCACTTGGTTTCCAAAGATCTCTGTCATTTTAGCGCAACAAACCCAGTTCTATTTTGGATGGGTGGTTTGCTGAGGGATATGAAGGTACCTGTATATTAGCATTTGATATCCAAGAGTGGAAGGCAGTGGTGGATCTGGAGCACTGTGGGAGGTTGTGGTGCAGCAGCCTGGGCTGGAACCCTGTACCTGTGGATTATTGCCATCATTTCTGTTTGTGTCCCAGCTCTGGTTTGGGCAGTGGTGGTGCATTGGCCCTTGGGGAATTTTGCTGCCCTCTCTCTCTTTTCTAATTAAGACCATTTTCCTGATTTGGCGTCTTAATTTCAAACTGTGCTGCTTCGTGCTGTGTGTTGTGTTCCGAGACTGGGAGTGATTCCCAAAGCTTTCAGGGCACACTTTGCTTCTCCATTAAAATCAATGGGAAGGTGTTAGAGAGACAGGGAGCTAAATTGCTTTTAATAGGAATTTTTTTTCTATATGTTTTAGAATATGGTGGCATCTCTTTTGCGCTGAACTTTTCTCTCTTCTGTGCATAAATCCTTTGCAGTTCTTTAGTCCTTTAATCTGTCTACTATTTTTATTACAATTCAGAAATGTTTGCAGGAAAGACAGGAGGGAATTATAAAGATCACAACTTAGTCAAAATGAGATCGGGATGTCAGTGGAATCTGAACACCAGATTTTCCAGCATACCCAGCTGAAAATACAGAACAGGGACAGGAATGTTAAAATAAACTTGTTCAGCTAAATCTGGCGATTTGGACTTCTACCTGCAGCCCCTAAACCTCTCTTCCTCTGTAATCTCCATTTGCCATACAAAGGAATGCTTTAAATTAAAGCAAGGGAGAAGGTAAATTTTCCAGGGCAATCTTGTTTGTCTCTCCTTGAGGATGCCAAACCGATGACAAGAACCTTATTATTTGTACATGTATATTTAAAGTTGATTTAATTAATGAAACCCATGGAGTCAAACCCCTAATCAGATGCACAGAAACAAGAAGCCATTTTACATTTGAAGGGTATAGAAATGAAAGGTTTGCTTTCAGATTTATTTTTAAGTTGGTAAAATATTTGTGTGCTCATAATATCCATTTAATTTTGGAGTTTGGTCCGTAAGGCATGTTGGGACAAGATGAAAAATAAATGTAGTTAAAGATGAGGTTTCTTTTTTTATTTATTTTTTGTATTATTTGTTTGTTTGCGTCTGGTTGGTGTTTTGCCTTCTCTGAGTCTCCTTGGGGCTGCCCATGAGTTGGCTCTTGATAGTTCACCTTCTCCAATAGTACTTTCATATTTACAGACCCTGGTTTTCCCGGCATGCCAGGAAACTTGGCCTTTGTGAAACATTTGCAAATATCCAGTGATGTGAAGGAGACTATAGGGCTTTAAATATTTCATTAATTTGCCAAGGAAATCTGGAAAACAGCTGTCTCCACTGTTTGTTCTTCTGTTGCTTTGCTTTTAATTATCCCCACCTCTTTTTAATGGAACATAAACTACCATTTCACAACTTTATAGGATAGACCACTCCATTGACAACTGCCGTGACATTTGCAGTCCCCCCGACTGGGCCTTCTTTTTCTTCCAGATGTCTCCTGTGCAAACATTTCCAAACTAAATACTGATTAAAAACAGTTTAAGGAGCAAACACAAACATGAAATACCATTGTGGAGGTCAAAACAAAACTGGTGTGATTTCTGTATGTTTTTTCTGTTCCATGGAAAGGGAAGGATCAAGGTCCACAGTGAGACTTGTGTTCACGTGTGGGCTCTGCTGCCTGTGCCTTTATGGTCAGCAGATGATACCTGGGACTCTTTTCCCTTCTACAGCAAGACAAAAAAACAACTGGGTGTTTTTTTCCATGAGTGGGAGCAAATGGATAATCCAAAAATGTAGCTGGGCAGGTGGGAGGATGGGGATCCCAAGTGTGGTTTGTTGGCACTGCAGAAGTCTTTCAGCGTATTGGGATTTTCTGTGTCAGATGAGTGGAAGAACAAGTTGCAGGTAAGGGACACACAGGAATAATGATGGAGATTGTTCTTAGAACAAAGCCAATCCTCATCTAGGCCTTGTCCTGCTTAGAGGTTGGAATTTGTTCAGCAGCTCCTTCTGTAATGTCTTTGTGCACAAGTAATTCAGGAGCAGGGTTTGTCTAATTGCTGAGATTTGCAGGATGTTTTTTTCCAGTCCCTGCACACTTACATGTATCATTGCAAGGGCAGGAAAAAATAAATCCACCTGCTTTCTGAAGCTGATGCAGAGATAGGAGATTACTGGTGACATCTGTTGTTCTTTGAACAAAAGAGTGAGCAAAATTGCCTTTTAGCAGTGCCAAGCCTGGCTGCAGAGAGCTGGAGACCAACATCTGCCACAGCACAGGCTGAGCAGGGCAGCTGAGAGAGTGTTGACCAGTGGGGAAGGCGCTGTATTTCAAATAACAATGACCAGGTCCTTTCTTCTTTTTCCCTCTCTCAGAAATCACTGAGACTGAATAATTTTTCCACTAATTTTCCAAATGCTGTCCCAGAGGTGTCTTACACCGCAGGCTCAGGGCACTCAGATGCTTTTCCTACAACACTGCAAACTGGACTCAAAGGATCATTTAGGTTGGAAAAGACCTTTAGTCAGCAGGATCTGCCTTTCCTAAACCCACACAGGCTGGGCCTGGTCACCTGCTTGTCCTGCACATGCCATGGGATGGCACTCGGGATGATCCGTTCCATTGGGATCAGCAAGAAACAAACCCAGACAAACAAGTAACCTGCAGTGAAATTTCCAAACTGAAAGTGAATAATCACATGGAACAGTGAGACAAGTTTCAATCGTGACATGTCTCAACATAGTTTATGGGCACATTTGCCCAAGCCCCCAAAAGAGAAAAAAAAAGAAAGAAAATAGTGCAAGTGGAGGATGAAAATTCCAGGAGCAGAGGAGGATCGTTAATTTGTATAAATAACTGTTTCCAGAGTCTGATTCTTGTGAGTATCTATTTCCATTATAAATACTTTTTATTAAGTAAACAAGAGAAAATGTTACTAAATGTATGTGGAACAGAGACTAAAAGGACAGGTTAGGAAGGTGTGCATGCTTTAGAAGTGACCAGTATGTCCAGAGCTTTCAGAGTGTAAACATCTGAGTATATTTGACTGTGCTGTTCAAGTAACCAAATCAAAAGGGATGGGACATGTGTCAACTTGTACCGAACAAACCTGGCAGGAGCCTGACCAGGGCAGGATACAGTTGGCTGGAAAAATAGCTGAGGGTCTTATGACACCTTTATGGCCAGAATGAAGAAGAATATTTTCCAAAACTGATTAAAACTCAAGTTGAAGTGGGAAGCTGAAGGGTGAAATGTGGAGATTAGACAAAAAGGGGGGAAAAGTGATCACAAAGGAACCATTTGTGGGGAAAAAAATGAGAATTTCTCAAGGAACTGTTGCTACATTCCTGATTTCTGAGGAGCTGCTTGTGTAACTTCTTCTGAATAACACCTAGAACAGGCATGATCAGAACATGATTTCACTGCAGTTGGCTCTATTATAAGCACTGTAATTTGGGAAAAGAGCTACTTTCACCTGAGAGTCTCTGAAACTGTGCTCCTAATTCTGGAATAAGATAGCTCTGGATCTTTGGCACTCCCAGGAATCATTCTGTGTGTGCAGAGTTAAAATTGTTTCCATTTGGCTTGTTCCCACGATGCAAATACCCACCTGTGTGTTACTGTGAAGAACTTCTTTTCCGAAGCATCTCTTCCTATGGGTCTAATATTGATTTAATTGTGGGTTTTGGCATTACTTGAAAGCCTGAAGTGTTTTTAATAGATAAAATATGTTGTGTCCTTTATTTGTGTCAGCACTCCCTGGGGAATCTCACTATTCAGAATGTTTTCTTAGAGGCATATACATACACAAACCCTTGCAGACGTCAGTTCAGGCCCTGCACCCAGGGAATAATGACTAACAGACTTCAGACAATGAAGAATCCAATTTAAAATCCAAAACTGGATTATAAAAACCCTTCGTGTTCTTTGTAGATTTCTGTAACAAATGAACTCTCTTTGCTATTCCTAAATATCTAATTATATTCATATTTATGTGGGTTAGTCCCCAAGACCACAAGCAAAGCAGATTGGAAAGGCAGTTGCAGAGCTCCCATCTCCAGTTCTCCTCTGAGTTTTGAAATGGTGATGTTTGTGTAGCTTGAGAACAGACACTTTATCAATGATGCCTCAGCCAATTCAAGTAACTTATTTGAGAACTTTTTGATTTTCTCCTTTCAGGCTGACTGCTCTGGACAGGGGCACTCTACAGATTATTTTGGGGGATGATTCAGGCCATTGGTTCATGGTGTACTATGGCTTTTTTCTTGTAATTTGCTCAGTGAAAATTTATAGGAAAGGAAAAGAGTATTGCAGTTGTCCCATTTCCCTGGTCATTGTGTCCTCTTAAATCCACTTCTGCTCAAAGGCAACGTATAATTCTGATTAGATTTTCAACTTTGATCCGTGTTTCTATTTCTGTCAGGTGCCACCCTATCCCTATGTATCAAATATGGGCAATATCTGGTTTAGGTCACTTAATGTAAAATAATAGTGATTTTCCTACAGGATTCTAATCCTGCAAAATAGAAGTGTGAGTGGAAGGACTCTGGATTAGCTCCTTTTGTTTACCTGAGATGTTGGAGTTAATGAAGTTGAACCTGTTTTTTGGGGTGAGCTCAGTAACTTCATGTCAGGGATGTTCCATGCTCTGTGTTAGTCTGTGTTTGTGCAGCATGGAGCAAAATTACTGCCTTTCATCCAGCTTAACCTTCTGGTTTTACTTAGGTATATTGCATTTTGGCCTTTTGCCTTTTTAATTTTAAAAAATGCATTTTTAAAGGCCTGGAGATTTCTCATAATCCTGATTATTTATTTATCCTCTATGTTTTTTCCTTCAAAGATTCTACTGTTTTGCAGCCTGCAAATAAACTAAATGAAACTATCTGGAAGCAACAATTTTGCCATAAAACCCTAGCTGAACTATATTTCATGTTAAAGATACACAAACAATGCTGATGTTAACATTAAAATGCAGTTCAATGCCGTTACCAGCACAGCCACGTCATGGTTATGGTCTGATAGGTTTAACTTTTAAACTCTGCAGATTTTCTTCTCTTTACTACAACACCCACACTCCTTTCTGGTTTGCAGTGGGGTGGGACTGTCCTGCTCCTGTCCCCTCAGTGCCCCTTCACCCACTCCACTCCCATCACCTGCCCTGGCTGAGGAGTGTCATGAATTTGGGGAGAGAATCCACGTCAGGCATATGGAAGTTTTCAGGCCCTGATGTGGCAGCGTGTGTTAAACTGAGATCTGAGAAGTTCACATGCAGCTCTGACTGTCTTTCCCTGCTGGAACAGGATCACTGGAGTGTGGGATCTGACCTGGCCCTCCCCACCCCCTGAGGGATGGAAAACCAGCTGAGGGGTTTATTTACTGCAGCTGCCCATGAAAGCTGGTTTAAAATCAACATCCAGAGAACAAGCCATGGGGTTCCAATGCAGGACAGAACCTACCAGAGAGGAGAGTATTGCTCTTGGACTGGGAAAACAACCACTCTGTTTAGCAAAGGGTTTTGAGGGTTTGAAGTGTATTTATTTTCCGATAGGAAATGACAGCAAGGCCTTTTAAAACTCTCTGAGACAGGTCGGCAGATACAGACCCCAGAGCTGTGTATTTTATCAAGGATGGGGCAATGGGAGGTTTAGTCCCATGTGGTGTTATTTCAGCTTTGGAATTGCAGCTTCTCCAGTTGTCTCCATATTGTACACAAAGTAATATTTTTTGTTCAAACTGGCGTATTTCTTCAAAATCTTCTGCTTTCTGAAAAAGTTTTCATGGGAAACCAGCTCTGCCTTGTATTCAGTGACCCAGAGAAGTTGCTGTATATACACACCTTGTCAAACAAATATGGCAATGCAGATGGCTTGGGACATGTAGGAGACGAACAGAAACGGTGAGAAACAGAAATCCCCCAATGCTGGATCGGGATTTGTGAAAACTCTACAGCATCTTTGGTTTTTAGAATGCTTTGCCACCTCTCCTTCAAAGGAACCTTGGACCTCTGAGTGAATTTATGGCCATATTTGTTTTCTCTCTATTATTTCTGGGCAAGTATTTTTTCCTCTGTAGAGGCGTGTTACTGCTTTTTGCTGGAGCTGAGTTTTCTGTATGAACAATCTTGCTTTAGCCATGCTATCCTACATTACTTTTTTTCTTTTCTTTTTAGATTCCTCCTGTCCCTTTTGACTCATCTGGTTCATTTTCAAGGCATCCTGTTTATTTTTCCAACTATTTGTTTGTAATACGTGTTATCTGACCTTTTCTGTCTGCTCTTTTGGGGATGTATACAAAGCTCTTCCTTTATTTGCATTTGCTTTTCCTTCTGCCCTCCACTGTGCCTCGTGTTCACCAGTGGATCCCAAGGAAAATGGGAATAAAAATCCACAAGGCCACAGAAGTTGATAACAAGCAAAGTTCATTTTCACTGTGCAGGTGTGGGATTCTTTGAGTCACTGCTGTTCTGGGAGTGCAAATCTTATACCAGGCCCAAAGAAACCAAAGGGCAAAATGCTGTTTTCCAACAAGCTTCCTGTAGCTCCAGTCTGTTTGCAATGGACTTACACTTTCTACCTGCCGTTTCACACTTTTCTTTGATCATGCACTGTTTAGTTATGGAACACAACCCTTTCCCTCACACTTTGGGCCAATCTAGGGCAGGGCCTGATGCTGAAGTCATCCACGGGCACATGGAAATGGATTGAAGCTGCCTCAGGGGAAGTTCACATTGGACATTAGGAAAAGGCTCTGCACTGAGCAGGTGGTTTTTCACTGGAACAGGCTTCCCAGAGAGGTGGTCACAGCCCCAGCCCTGTCAGAGTTCATGGAACATCTGGTTGACACCCTTAGTCCTGTGGTTTAGTTGTAGAGGGTTCTGTGAGGAGCAAGAGTTGGACATGATGATCTTTGTGGGCCCTTCCAGCTTGAGCTGCTCCATTTCTGGGCTGGTGTAACCATGGCAGTAAACAGGAGCTTGGTTCCAGGGCAGTGAGGGGAGGGATCTTCACAAGAGCAGGTTGACAGAGTACTTGCCATGTGTGGGACAGTTCCCAAGGCAGGAGCCTCAGGAGAATCAGCTCTGTTGCTGCTGGCCCGAATCCACGTGCCAAAACATTTCCCTGAAGAGAGCACACCCTTTGTAAAACATGCATGTTCTGAACAATGTTTGCTTTGAAAAGGCAGAGCACCACGGGGGGCAGCCTGTCCTGGGGGTTGTGTTGTGCTCCAGGCCTGGTGGGAGGGAAGTTTGGAGCTGTATCTGAGTACAGGGGAACAGACTGTGCGAGGTTACAGAGATCCCAACCTTGTGCTTCACTTCCACACCTCTCCCCTCCCAGTTTTGCTGTTCCTGTAGCAGAAAGTGGAGACAGAGCACAGCCAGGCCAGGACTCCTCTCCACAAGTCGAGGTCTGTTCATCTCAGCAAGAGGAAAACTCAAAGTATCCTGATGACCGTGGCCTTGTTCTTCCCATATTGTTCCTTCTGCTGCTTTGCTTTGATTATGGGAAATGTCCAGGAAAGGAGTAGTGAGAATAGCTCATGGCTGTTGTTTCAGCTGGGGAAGAAAATACCTAAGAAAATGATTTGGAAAGAAAAGTTCTATAAATTCACATGGTAATCCTTTCAAGTATGTGAAATATTTTTACTAGAATGGTTTTGTTTGTATTCTCTGCTTCAACTGTTTCGATAGGGAAGAGCACTGTTGAACCTACATCAGTTGTGACTGAGGTTTCAAGTATCACCTTCCTGATTTCCTGCTACTGGACCTTCTTTTTGGCTTTTATGTGGTTGCAGTTCCATGTGGTTGTATCAGGACCTCTGATTTTTTTACTTCTGATTTAATATTTTTAAAAAATAGCTAATGCCCTGACTGGGGACCTTTCACTTCCAGGTTTAAGAATCAAACTCACTGTAGCTGGAAGTGAGTATTTAATCTTTATCTGTACTTACATACAAACTCAGATTAACATTGCAACACTTTTTCCTGTAGTTAATTTTGATATTTTTCAGCCCTGAAACTGAATCACTTATGATTTTTCTGCCATATGTGTTTTAATGAAGTCTTTTGTTTTGGGGGGAAATAAGATTTTTTTTAAAAAGAAAGTGTCACGTGGTTCAACAAGCCTTTTTTTTGCCTCTGAAGAACTGTGTTACTGCAAGCTCTGTGAGGAGCCAGGACCTTTCAGTCACTGCCATTGGCATCAGGCCTTCCATAAGGGAAACCAGGAACAAACTCTTTTGGAGAGGGTTCTGTTCACCTCCTCTGGTTCAACTGCTCCAGAAGGTTGCAAGATGCAGTGCAGGAAGCAGAACTGCTCCATAAGAGGAATTACTGTCCTTGTCAAATCTCCTTAAGGAAGTTTTTGAGGCTGGGAAAAAATATCCCACATTGGTACCTGGATACAAATCTATAGGAATGATTTATTCCTGTTAAAATCAGATTCAATATTTTAACCTTGAGGTTAAACTTTCATTGTCTTTATAAAAGCATTGCTTGTATAAAGAACAGAGAAATTTAACCTTTGCATACTAGGTTTTTTTCCCCTCAGCTTATTGTGTGAATGCTTTCCCATCAACTTCATCTGCAGTACATAGAAAATGCTTTCTGTTTAATTAGTTACACTCTTGCCAAAATTAATTTCTGTTAGCTCCATACATCTTCCTATAAATGATAAAACATCTGGTGGATACAGCAAAATTCATCCCAGTCCTGTTCTTACTTTGCTGTAGACAGAGATTAAATCTTTGGCAGGCAGGTCATTGGGGATGTTTGCTGTAGTTACTGGCTGGATTTTTAATCACTGGACAAATTCTTTGCCTGTACAAACTCCTCCCTTCCCCAACTTCCAGGGCTGGTCACTGGGATAAATCAAAGGATGTTGCCATTAATATGGCACTGATTTCAGTCCTGAGCAGACATGTTTCTCTGGTGAACAATTCATGTCACTGGAATTTCAGACATTCCTAAGGAAATGTGTGGCACGTGTGAGAAATGGGTGCAGCTCATTGGGGGAAAACCCCACTCTAAACACTTCCTTTGGAGCTGCTTCCTTTCTCTGCCCAGTTTCTTCTCCAAATCTCTCCCTCTGGGCTCCTGCACAGCCCCTTGCACAGAGTAACACAGACTCTTCACTGATGTGAACTAAGTGAAACCATGTTCTGAGAGTTCTGCTCCCACCAGAGAGCTTGTGTTGTTTTTTTATGGAGTAGAATGGAATTGGTTAGGTTGGAAAAGACCTTTAATATCATCGAGTCCAACCATAAACCTGACGCTGCCAAGTTCACCACTAAACCAATTTTCTATGTGCCACTTCTACACATCTTTTAAACACCTCCAGGGATGGTCACTTGATCCCTTCCAATCAACTGGGACCTCCCCAGTAAGCAAGGACTGCTGATCCATGATTGTGAGTGGCTCCAGGAGCATTCCCACCAGCTCCCACAGATCCCTGGGGTGGATCCCTTGTGTGTGTCCAAGTGGTGGAGCAGGTCACTGACCTGCTGAGAATGGAAAAGTGCAACACAAGAGTGAAGGGAACAGGGGGGAATTCCTGAGTGTCTGATCAATGTTTACTGTCGGGTTTCTCAAAAACACAGGGAAGAGATTCCAGTGCTGAGGATGAGCTGGTGCTTAGGCACAGCAAAAATAAATATCAGCAGAAGAAATCTTTCCATGCACTGCTTTTTCCTGTTGAAAAGATGGAGGTTTGTTGGGAGAATGTTTTAAGATACTTGTCAGGATTAATATTCTACACTAGTTGGAGGTTCTTGACAAAACTCAGCTCATGCTTGTGTGAGTGTCTGAGTGGTGCTTTTGCTGGCTGGGGTTAAACCACAGCATCATCCAGAACATTTTTTGACAGAATGTGTTTTATCCATAAAGGGACTTTAGCAGAACTGTGTGATGGCTCACGAAACATGGCAATATGGAGAGTTCTAAGAGCCTGACTATTAAAAAAAGGACCAGACAACTTAGTGCTGTGGCAATCCCTTGGGCTCTGAGTGGGTGGTGTGAGAGGGATGGGTGATCTTCTAATGGGAATTTAATGATATACCTTCTAGAAATAATGGGAATCCAGAGACGATTAAGGAAGAGATGAGAAAGAAGAAGCATTTTGGTGAAATTTCCTCACAGAGAGAATGATTCATTTTGGGCTGTGCTGTCAAAAGGCAGCTATGGAAACTGCAGCTGTGGATGTATTAAATACGAGTCAGGCAGGTGCTTACTGGAAAAAATGTTATGGATGGAAACAAGCACCAGGAGGAGTGGGAGGAATCTGCAGAAGCAGCTTCCGTTTTTTAGTTACAGCAGAATAAATGTGTTATTCTGCATTTGCATTGCAGATACACAACAGTTCTCGGCCTCAGCAGATACTTGGTTATCATGGGTCTTCATGAACACGTGTCCAAGGGGCCATTCTCACCTTCACTAAGGTTTTTTGAAAGGAAGGAGCACATTAAATGCCAGGACGAGGGGAACAGTTTCAGAATGGAAAAGGTTGAGTAATGGTGGTGCAATAGAAAGCAAAATTTGGCCCAGCTAGTTTCCTCCAAGAGGACAGTTTTTTCCATCAGTCCTGCTGGCACTAAGGAGTATCTCTGACGTGGGACAGTATAGCAGAAGTTCATCCCTGCAGAGAAAGACAGAGATGGAGATGTTTGTTAGATGTTGGGGAGGAAAGCAGGAAACAACGGGGATGGCTCTGAGTATTTTAAGAAGAGGAGTTCAGAGGGCTTAAAAAGTTGCAGGCTGTTATTGGTGACATTTACCTTCGAAAGGAGAATCTGATGTTCTGCATCAAGGGACTTGTTGGAATGTGAGTCTGTGGTGAAACCAAAGAAACTTCCAATAATGCTCCTGACCCAAACCTGCAGGTTGCTCTTTGCTCTCACGTCTCCTTTTGCTTCTCTGTCCTGGCCTCTTGGATTCAGATTCCATGTAACTGCAAATGTTGCCATTGGTTTCTGTGAACTTGCTCCTATTTTTGCCAGAATCAGCAGAGAAGGCAAAGTCACTGGTCACAAAGGGAGACAATTTAGGTGCAAACCTCTAGAGATATTCCCTGAGGCTGCCACTGCTCTCTTTCCTGCTTTGGAGGCGTCAGTTCATTGACTCAGGGATCAGTCTGGATGCCTCTGGGTCATAACTTGGAATTAGTTTCCAGATTATCTCAGTGCAGTTCCATTACACCCCATTTCTCTGTGTTGTCCCACTGCCATGCCTGCACAACAACAGCACAAAGATAGCCTCAAAATACAGCTGTAATAACAAAAACCTCAAGGTTATTCCAGAAGTCCAGGAGCCAGACCCTCAGCTGGCTCAGATCAGCACAGATCAGTGCTCTGGAGAGACCCCAGTTTTACCCTGGATGAAGATTTGTCCCTGAGATTTCTTTGTGCAAATGGCACAGGGAGAAAGCTGCTGGAGGGGGCTGAGGAGAAAAACATCCTGTTTTCTTTTGGGAGAGTTTAAGACTTGCTGACTCAAATGCCAGCCATCAGTTCATTATCTCCTGAATCCTGGGGATACAATTTGCTAGGTAAAAACCACATCTGTTCTTCAGCTCAGTTTCCTCTCTTTGAAGGCATGTCCAAACTACCTTCCTAAATGTCTCCATAAAATTAGGTTTGGTTACATATGTTTCAGTGTGTGTTGCATGTTTCCATGGCACACTGATCTGCCAGATAAAGCAATCTGCAGCCTATTTAGTCTATCTTAAAGCCTTTTAAATCTGTCTCCTCTAAGCTTGAAATTCTCTCATTCCGGCATCCAGTGCTGTTGAAACCCCTGTGCCAATAATTCCTAATGACGTGTGTGTCTAGCCAAAGTAATTCTCCTCATTCAATTTGCAATTTTCCAAGTCAATCCTTTCAGCATTGTGACTGGAGCCATTTATTTTGCATTCTGAGACGTGCAGCTCCTAAACAAAATGATCCTGACTTTATAGGCGAAATGGTGTCTTATAATGAAGGGCAACCAAACCCAAAGTTTGTTTTAGAAACCAGGACCAGTGTGATCTTTGCTTGCTTGCTCTCCTGGGCTTGAAGCAAACTCCCCTCTGTGGACACAAACCTCTTCTCTTAGAAGGGACAAAAGCAGAACCATTTCTCACTTTGCAGTGTATTTCCTCCCTACTCTTGTTCCAAGAACCTGTTGTATCTTATGCCATTTCCCATGTTTAGAAGCATCTGCAGAGACCAGTAGAAGCTCTGCTGTCAAAATCTGGACTCCTGGTTTATAGAAGCAGCATATTTAGGGCATCCTGATGGAAAAAAGAGGCTTTTTAGTGATTAGTGGCCAACCTGAGCCATCTCTGAGATCTCAGTGATGGACTCAGGAAGGAAATTCTGCTAATAAAGAGAATTGCAACAAGATGGGTCTTTGGAGGGAGCTGAGGAGAAGATGACCAGGGGTTCTCATCAGAACAGAATTGGCACACACGTGGTTTTTATATTCAGGAACCATTATGACTGACATGCTCATTTTGCCCTGGAAAAAAGAAGCTTTTGATCCCCGCATGAGGACAATTTATGTGAGCTCAAGAGGTTTTCCTTTGGTCACTGCGAACAAAAAGAATTTATAAGCCTCCCTCATTTCATTCATTTATTTTTGCCTGTTTTTTAATACCTGTTGAAGGAACAGATACATTTAAGGATGTTTATTTTCAGTTGGTACTCTGGATTGAAAAGCTTTTCCATCTGTTTCTGCCCTGCATTGGATATAACATTTTGCAGATGGCAGCATTTATCAGAATCCCACTGCAGAACTACTTACTGGCTTTGTGCCTTTGGAAATGGGCCGTTCATCACCTCTGGAACTCCACTGAAACTGGTGGAATGACACCATGGGTAAATCTGACCCACCAACTCAAGAGCTTCCTGAAGTACCATTGTGTGCTCTGGGTGCAATGACTGTGTCTTGGTTGACTTGTTTAATGTAAATATATTGCATTATATGTAGTTTTCATGATTACTGGTTTGCTTTAAGAACCTCTTGGTTCTAATTTTTCCAGTCCATGAGTGATTTAGGAACAGCTTTGCCATCTCAAATTGCAGCCACTGATTTGGATGTACAAGCTACTTAAGCAGGCAGACATTGGGAAGGCAGCTGTTGTCTTGACTGAATCAAAGGAATGGTCAGTTTGGACAGTTTTTCTCTCTTTCTTTCACATATTCCATAAAATAGAACACCTCTACCACATTGTTACTGTCCACCCCTCATTCCCTGATTTTGTCAACATTCTCCCAAATTATGTGTTGCATAAATCCCTTGGGATGCTGGTACCAAATGCTGCCCTTAATCATGAGGCACCTTCCCTCTCTAGATGGTCTTGGTGATTTTCCTTGGAACAACATATGGAGTGTGGGCTTAAGAGTCACAGCTCCATGTTCAGGTCTCAGGATCAGTTCCCTCTGGAACAAGTGTTTTTTATTTCACTGTCAGGTTATTTATCTCTAATATTTTACACACAGAAAGGTGCAGAGTGGAGAGCTGGAAGTGACACAGGTCATGAGGACAAATAGCAGGTTCACTTAGGGAAGGAACATTTCCATGCTTTTTTAGCTTTCTGGGAAAAAAAATATTTTGGGACCAAGCCTTTCATACCACCTTCAGCCAAAATGTCACTGGCTTTGGAAAGTGTGAAGAAAATGGGTTAAGAACCCACATTAGTTAAGAGAGGCTGGAAGAAAAACAAACTTTGACTTTTTAAAGTAATTTTCCACCCTGCCCTGTTATATGGAAGGAGTGGTCAGGAGGAAAGGAGAATTCCTTGTTGGAAGTGCTCGCCACAGCAAAGCTCAGAGCTCTGTTTGTGCAGTGCTGCTGTGGGAAAGCCCAGTTCCCATTGTGCTGAACATTTGCATGAGATGACAAAATGAAGATTTAACTGCCACTTTTCCATGGCCCTGCTTTTTCTCTCCCTTCATTCATTTTTTTTTATGCTTTGACAGGATTTGGGAAAACACTTGTTTCTTCTGCTGTGATTTGATAGCAAGGCCCTGAGTGCCTGACTGGGGTCCCTCACTATTATTTCAGTAAACACTGTCAATAGTTGGTCTGGTCAGCATGTCCTAGATGGCATTTTGTGGGAGTTACAGGCTAGGTCTGGGATTGCAGCTGTGAACCACTGGAGTGAAAGGAGATTGTCTTCTAAACAGTGCCCATCCAGCAGCCAGTGCTGGAGAGCACCCAGGCTGTTCTCAGGCAGAGCTGTGGGCTGGGAAAGAACCAGAACTGAAGCACTGTCTGTGTCACAGCAGTACCAGAGAGCCTCCTCACTGCTTAAGCACATCTGAGGCATCAAGATGGAAAAATACTTGAGAGATTTTGTAAGCTGTAGGAAAAGTTCCAAATATTTAGTGAAGTTAATGCTGAGCTCTTCTGACTCACAGCACTAAAAAGCTGCTCCAGCCTCACTGCTCAGTCAATTAGCTCAGCCAGCACCCTTCCCATCAAAGTAACACCTTCTCTTCTTGCTCAGTTTTAAGATCTAATTCAACAACTTTAATAACAAGAATGCACAAAGCTCTGTTCTCTTCTGTACCCAAAGGTTGCTTCCATGTTTCACCTTGCCCTACTTGCACACTTCCATGTTTAGGTTCCCTTCAACCCAGAGTTTGGAACCTGTGCTTAGAAATCCAAGTCCTTGCAATCAAATCAACTCAGTTAGTATTTGCAGTCCTCCAGAGGAAATACAGTGCAGGGATGTTTGGTTGGGGTGGTTCTCAGGATCAGACACTGCTGCTGTGGAGGGGTTCAGTTTGTGTGACACAGCCAGGGCAGCTGCTCTGCTGACTGGAACTGCCCAGCTCTGCAGTCTCAAAGCTGCAGCTGCAGGGGCTGGACTAAAGTCTAGGGGGTCTGCAACCCTCAGCCAGCTCTGCATCCCCTTGGGATGTATTTCACCTCTTATTCTAAAAGCACCATTGTGCCTGTAACCTTCACACCCACCCTGGCTCTTGGTTTGGTCACCAAAGTTGTCTATGGTTCTTTTGAGTATATCCTTGATTCCAGCAGAATTTTCTCTGTGTCAGTAGCTCTGTTAGCATTTTTTTGGCATTGTAATTGTTGCATCTATCTTATTTTTGTTTTTCTAATGATTAATTAGTCAATTATATGAAATTACCATTTGCAATTAAAGCACAATTTAGAAAAAAACATTGAGCACATAATGCTCGTTTGTCATTGAATTGCTTGTAACTCAGGCTGTTGTACAGCGAGGTGTTCTAGTCTGTGCCTTTGCTGCTGGATGAACAACAGGGATGAAAAACCCCACCCTAACATAGTGCTTGGAGTGACTCAGTCTTGTCCTTCAATACTCATAAGGAAAAGGACTTAGATTTGCAATTTATGTTGGAAATAAAGAGCATTTGGGCTTTGGGAGGTCGATGCCGCTCTGAGCTGAACTTTTGTTACGTGGAGTTGAAAGGGCAATGGATGTAACTGAGTGTTATTTAAACTGTCACATAAAATGGAATCTAAAATACGGTACCTTGAAAGTTGTTTCTGTTCTGGAAAGGGAAGGACGAATCAGTTATTGCCTGGGTAATTGTTTAGTTATCCATCAGATTGCTGCAAACTGCATATGTGTACTTTTCAAAGTGCTTTGGTGTAGACAGACACAAACCTTTGCTCCTGAGGAATCCAATGATTTGCCCCCTGGGAATTGCTGGGCTTGCCGGAGTTCACTTAATGACACTGATGGGTCAATTCTCTGCCAGAGCCGACAACTCATCTTCATCATCTTCTCAACTTCACATCCACTAATGATCAGTCCTCATAATGAAGGCATTTTTCACCCTGCCAGGAGTCACAAGGAGAAAAATTGATTGACAGAGTTATCTGGATTGTAGTAATTAAATCAGGGCAGACAAATCCCTGCTCTCATTATATTTCAGACATGTCTGAACCATGAAAAACAGAGCTGAGGCTGATTTGCTTCCTGCAGTTCAAAATGTGGCATTAAATGCTGTGTATGATATATAGGGTTACAATACATGAATGTGAACAAATTAGAAAAGACACAAGTGATCTAAATATGAGTGGTAGTTTTAACCATCTTTAGTAAAATGTGTATATCAAATGTCTGGAAAAAAGCCATTAACGTGTTTCAGGACATGAACCTGAAAGGGTGCCGTGCTTCCGAGCGTATCCAGGCTTCCTGACACCCAGGAACAGCATTTGTGTGTTCCAGCAAGGTACCAGGGATGGTAGGTGGAGACAGAGACATCAACAAGTGACAAGTTGGACTGCAGAGAACAGGCACGGTCACAGGTTCAGAGCTTGCCCAGCCAAACACAACTGGGGGATCTCTGAGCTCTCTGCTGTGCAGAGAACACACATTTCCACTGCAGGAGCCAGAAGAGGATTTCAAATACTACTGGAACTCTTTTGTTGGTGAATTGCTTGTCGTGCAGCACTTGCCTTGGAGGAGGATTTGTGTGCAGATGTTCTTTGGGTGAAGCTGCAATCTGGATTCAAGAGTCCAGAGTCCCTTGATTCTTTTCAAAGAGTTTTTCTTCCCTCAGTTTGTGAAGCTGAGCCATTTTTCAGATGCTGTAAAATATTGTATCCACTTTAAACAGAGGAGGCTGCATGAACTTGAATTAACATTACACAGCTAATTAAGCTGATTTGATCTAGTTAATATTGGCTATATAAGATGTGCTTTTAGAGAGAGGCAGATTAGGGTTTAAAGCAGGAAAACTGAGTAAGAAAATCTGGTTTCAGTGGGATAGATGCTCAGATAATATAAATTGGTGCAAATTCATTGAGCTCAGTTTAAAGCACTGAGTTGTATTTAGGGGATATCTGGCACACTTATGATGCATTTTAAAACAAGCCTCAATAATTCAGAAATGCAGATGACAAGTTGTGCTGGTTTTGGATGGGAATTTAGGCAAGAGTGTGTCAAGCAGAAAATCCTTTCAGAAGGAGTGAAGATTTTGGGGATACAATGCCCATTCTCTTCACATGGCTGATTTTGTGGGTCTTTCCATAGGTCCTTCCAGTTTAGCCTCATGAGTGATACAATCCTCAGCTGGAATCTGATATCCAAAGCAGCGTGGAAATGCTTTGCCTTTGGTTGTTTGGGTCTGTAGGAGTGCTTATGACTTTCTGGATCTCAGCAGATACTGTCAGCACTGAAGAAAGGTTTTTAATTTATTTCTCTGCAGTGTAATGTTTTGCAAGACTTTAGTCACTCCTGACTTTCACATTTTTTCAACACAGGACTTTCACATTTGATATTACAGGATGTTATGTAGGACACTCAGATTTAAAAACAATCATGGTTGGGGTAAGATTCCACTGCTATTTCTCACAAACTGTTTTGCCTGTGAACTTTGATCCAAATTGACAGAAGTTCTTCTCTAAACCTTTCCAAGCAGGGTGTTAACTGGAGTAGGGCGCTGGGCTGGGAATCAGGAGATGAGGCTTAGCTCTCAGTCACTGAAATTGTGGAACAGCCAAGGACTACAAGAGGCCAGGAGAACAGCAATTAAATTCTCTTCCCAGTGCCCTGTAATGTGACTGAAAAAAAACTTTTAAACCTCCAGTAGCAATTTTTTTCCCACTAAGAATGGTCACCTGTCAAAAAAAACAAGCCCCATGTTGGGACAGTTCTGGTGTTTCATGGATATATAGAGAGAGGTATCTACAAGAAAGGTGTGGAGAGGAAAGTACCATGGGAACTTTGGTTAAATCCTGTTTGATGCTGGCACTTGTGAGAACCTTCAGCATTTCAAAGAACTTGTCAGTTTGATTTTTTTTTGCGTAAGACACATATAAACATTTAATATCTGCTTTTCAGTGTACGTGTTGTGTGAGTCTGAGATTGAGGGGGGATCACGTGAGAGTGACCTGCCCGAGCACCCGTGTTTGGTTACTGGGGTTCTTTTTTCTTATGCTCCCTGTCAAAATATTCCAACTTCAGAGCCAAGGGTAAATCTCTGGAAAAGCTAATGCTACTGTGGAAGCTCTAATTTCCATCTTGAACAGGTTGAGCATCTTAGGAATGACAGCTGGCATGTCATGACAGTTTCTGTTGATGAGTCCGTCTTCTAAGAGCCTCATTAGAGTTTTCACTCACATCCAAAAGGATTCTGGGAAAGAATTGTTCTGATATAAGTCTAAGAGATGTGCACATTGCAGTGCTACAATAGATTTGCCCTGTCATGTCTGTGGAAGGGAGATTCCCTGCTCTTGGCATGTTACTTGACATCCTTTATTGCTGTCCGAGGGTTGTTGCTAAAACAGTCCCTGCTCTTTGTATCAAAAGGGGTTTAGGATTATCCTTTTTGGAGATGTGCTGTAGTGTAGACTGGTCAACTACCAGTGTCGAGACCAAATTTCACACTGAGGATGGGAAACTTTGTTCATGTGGAAATCACTGTGTGGACATCTGGGGCAAAACGTGGGAGGGGATCGGAGAGAAAAGACGGGCGCTGTAAGTCAGGACACAGGGGGTGGATGTGCACCTGGGCTGAACAGTCAAGACTTTCATTGGACTGATCTAAAGATATCTTTAAAAAGGGATAATAACCTGGTGATAATGAGGGAGAAATCCAGGGAATAGTGGGTCATTTGGCTACAGCTCCAAATAGAGTTTGTAATCACACTCACCTGCAGGTATTAGGGACAGCTGGGCAGCAGAGGTGCTGTGTAAAACAGAAATCACATTCTACATTTACTTCAGTTATTCTTTCCTGTGTTTCCAAGCAGACCCTTTGAAGGCCTGGGATGTGCTGCCTCCTGTTTGGTTTCCATTCATCCCATGGGATACTTGACCTTCTCCTCTCAGTAGAATTCCATTAATTCTTTTTCCTCATTGGCTTTCTCTGCTTCTTCTCTGCCCACTCCAAAAGGTCAGCTACAGCTACTCCCTTTGGCACAACAGAACCTGTGAAAGTGAAGAATAAGAAGATTCTGGGAAGCAATAAAGTCATAAGATTTTGTTGTAAACGTTGGCACTGACTTCCCATGTGCAGCAGTGATCAGAGATGGGGCCAGCAGGTGTGGAGAGCAAGATTAGACTGCAAAGCACCTCCCATAAACCCTTCTGTAGAACTTTCCAAACACAGTGGAACAACAAACGGGTCAGGGGAAACAACTTCCACAACCTTAGCATGGAAAGGGAGCCAATGAAATCTGCATTTCTCCAGGTGCATCCCAGGAGTTCCTGCTCCTCTGTTCCCCATTCCTTGCCCGGGTCCACCCGGCCTTGCTTTGTTACTGCGACACAAAGAGGAGGAGAAAGGGTGCACTGCTGGGAGATGGGAGACAGCATGTGGCTCCCTCCCAGCCTCCCACATTCCAGAAAGGGATCTCTCATTTGATGAAGATCCTTTTTTCTGTTTAGTCATAAACAGATGAATCCCATAATAGCCTCTGTTTCCTCTCCTACAGGAGGTCTGTATGATTAATAAGATCTCCCTGTAGTGAATGCCAAGCCAAACAGATGAATGCAAGGCGCATCTGCTGTAGATTAAACATTTGGAAAAAACATTTTATAAATATTTTTTTCCACAACAACATATCCATATGGCAGTTAACTGGGGTATATATTTAAACCCTTGCATGTACAGTATATCCCCATGCATATGTATTTAATATACTTATTAAATAAGTACTTATGTTGTCACTCAACAGATAGCTTTTTGATATGACTTTTAATCTCTTCGAGATGTCAAATCAGACTGTTTGAAAGGACCACATGTGCTTTATCGAGCAAAACATGACAAGACACTGCTTCTGAGTGGGTGGGTTAGTGGGAAGCAAATCTTTTATTTTATTATTTCTCAGAAACAAGGATGTGTAAGATAATTACCTGGTTAGGATGAGGTAAGTTAAAATAACTTATACTGAATATGGCTGGAGAGATAAGGTTGTCCTGGGTACCATGAGAACAGATCCCGAGGAGACAGGAAAGTTAAACTAATCTGATATTTCTTAGCTGAAAATCCTAGCATATAAATTTAGCTTTACTAACTTCGAACCAGTGGAATTATATTTCATTATAATTAATATTTTAGATTTCCTTATCTAACCAGAATGGGTTAAGGGACTTTACAGAAATGAGAAAAAAGTAATTTTTTTTCTAATCCTTATTGATAATGGGGGATTTGTTTTTTCTTTCTGTGTCTCTGTGTCTACCTTAGAGGACTGGACCATAATTCTGGATTGATGAGAAATGAAATCTGACAATTTACCTCAAAATAAAACCAAACTCAGCAAGTGAACATTATCTATTTTAGCTATTGGCACTCTCACATAAGTCAGTCTTGTCTTTTATTATGTTGTTCTTGTAAAACTCAGCAATATTGTCGTAGGCTGATTTTCTGATGGACTGGGAATTTTGGTTTACTTGTCCTGAAACTGAAGATCCTGATAAGTACTTCAAAGAACCCGATTCCTGAAATGTTTCCTAAGACTTTTCCTACGTGGTCTTGCAGCCAGAAAGAGGAAAAAATCAGTCCTTGCAGATTCCAGATGTACTCACTTGCTGTCTGGTCGAGGCCTGAGACCCTCTTTGCGTGTGCACACGGAAAACTGGGGCACTTCTGCGAGGAGAAGGGCTCTGGATGTGACAGATCCTCCAGGAATGGCCAGTGCCTGTCAATCCCTGTCTGTCTGGGCTCTGAGGGTGCAGATTTCAGACCTTACAGCACCAAACTTGCAACCAGACGTGACGTTTCTTTTACCCAGATTGCAGAACAGAGGAAAATAATTGCCTACCTTTGTGTTTCTCACAACCCATTAGGTGCTTTGCCGACTCAAACAGGAAAGACAAAGAGCACCTCATGTTCAAGGAACTTGTAATATTTGTGCTCATTCCAGTTTCAGACTTTGCTGCCTAAATGGTTTGCTTTCTGATGTTCTTGCCATAGTTTTCCAGACACTTTTCTGAGTGTCCTGAGGGCAGGTGGGATTGGAGGTGGGCAGTTCCCTCACTTTTGAAATAGTGCCTTGGTGACTCATGGCTCATTCTGCTTTAGAGACTCATTTTTTGATGTCCTTGCTTTGCTCCTGAACTGAAAAATGCTGCTTTACTATTTAAGAAATTTTAATTCTTTAATCAAAATGTCTGTGAAGTCTTGGAGCAAATCACTGCACAAGATTTTCAGAAACCTCTTAGAAATGGTGGGGAACTGGTGGATTTGATCTGGAAAATCTTAGAGTGGTCCTTTCTGCATGTGGGTTGAAAACAAAATGCAGAATGTGAAGCTTTCCTGAACACATCTCATTTCCAGAAGTGTCTCTCCTTGGAGTCCTGGTGTGAACACTCAGTAGCTGTTTGTGGTGTTCACAGCAGGTTTTTTCCTCCATGTGTCAGAACCATACCTTACATTAGTTTGCAACTAGTTTTAGTTAAATGAGTTTAAAGAAAGCCACTCTTACTGTGCTTTAGCAAAGGATTATTTTAGACTGGTTTCGATTTGTTCCCACTGAATTAGATTTAAACTGATATAACCTAAGTTTATATTGATTTAATGGTGTCTCAGCCCTTTGTACTGGTTTAGTAGAACTGATTTGTAGTAAGTCCTCATGAATTCTGGATTCTAAAAATGGGTAACTCAGCTCTTCCAGCATTACTGTGGGGCTGCAGGACCTGGAGGGCTCCGAGCTGGAGAATTTCCTGTCCAAGCACCCTCTGCTCACCAGAGACAATAAATGCTGCCAACACCTCCAGTGTTCCAGTCTGAACCTCCCCTGCACGTGGGCACACAGTCCATCCGAGCAGGGAGCTGGGATCATTTCCCAGATGCTCCCACAGCATCCTGGAATAATATGGCAGGATCATTGTGCAGGGAGAAGGTGCCCAGACAGTCCCTGTGGAGGCATCAGTGACATCCATCAAGGATTTGCTGTTCTTAAAAGGCAGAGATGGGCGTGCATGGCCAGTTTGTGTGGGCAGCCTGGCATCCAGGGAGCTTGCAAAGAGCTTAGTGCTGGATTATTCCTCTTTGCTCTCCCCTGCCACTGCCTCCCACAGTCTGACACAATTGTAGGAGAAGACAGGGGGATCATCATGGCAAAGGAATATTTCCTTGGGGAGAAGAAATTTCTTGTTTGATTTTTTTTTTTGCTGAAGAATGGCTTCTTTAAGTGATATAAGGAGGGTGAGATGGGTTGGCAGACTGACTCTTTATTTAAAATTTTATTTAAAACTTTTAAAAAACTGAATCTCTGTTTAAACTGTTATTTTTAGTTGGTCCACGTCAGGGGTGAAATGGGGCTGGGAAGTTGCTTCCTGAGGTGTGGATTTCCTGAGCAATGGGGCAGTGCCTGATCTCTCCTGTTGGCACTAACCTGTGTGAGATGTGGCTGCTTAATTGTTCAACACCCCCTTCTCTCCCAGCTAGAATAAGACTGGGTTTACCTCTTACTCTGAGCCCTCAAGATCATCACAGGAATTCCTGGAGGTTTGAACAGCCTTCAGTCCTCCTCTTCTTTGCCAAAATGCCAAACCACAGTTACCAGCAGACATTATAGAAAAAACACTTTTAACAAGAAACTCCCAACCATGAGAAGATATTTTCTAGGAAAATGTTTTCTGTTTCACCATAAAAAGGGTTGTTGTTGGAAATACAAACCTTCTTCATTAGAGAGAGCAGTTGGAGAAATATAAAGTGTTCTGCTTGTAGGACTTCTTGTAAAAATAAAAATACTTTTTATTGACAAAAACTAAGGAAAAAAAGCTCACCATGTGCTCTAATGATAAACAACTGCTTTCCTGTTCATGTGGAGTTCAAACAACAGGCAGGATGCAGTTTGGCTGCCTATGGCTGAGGACTTTTAACTTCTCTGCTTGGCTGGGGATCCAATGCAAACAGTTTGCTCTGTCTAAGGTGAGAAGTGCATCCAGTGAATAGAAACAGTTTTGGGCTGGGAAAGGGAATGACGAACTTTAATCTGCAAATGTCACTTTAAACTCTCTATGTGAGATACCCGTGGTTCTCAGCCAGTATGTTTCTGTGATTTAGCTACATTTCCTGCCAGATTATTCAGCTACATACAGATCCCTTGCTCCTGCAGTGTGGAAACCTGAATAATAATTTGAGCTGCAGAAAGCCCTGGTGACTCGCTGGCCTACTTTGCTGTCCCAGGGGGAAGGGCCACTTCTCTAATTCAGGAGCCATGGCTTTGGCAGATGGCTCTATTTACTCCATGAGCAGGTCAGGACAAGAGGAAAAATGGAATGTAATCCAACAGTATTCAATTAAAGGTAGCTCTGTGCAACTGTACCTAAGTCACTGCTGTCAAATCCTCTAGGGAATGTGTTCATTTGTCAGCCTTGTTTCCTAAGGAAATGAGGATGTCTGCCTGTCTGCCAGTCTGTCAGATCTGTCCTCTCCAATTAATTTATTAATCTCTTTGCCATTATCAAGGAGGAATGGCCAAAGAGGAGGGTTTTCAAACGTACGAAATTCCAACAGAGTTGACAGAACTTGGCAACTGAGACAGAAGGAGATCCAGAGGGTCTCCATGGAGGGAAAAGCAGGTGGAAGCACATCTACCCATTCCCAGCCTGGGGAGCAGATCAGACCTGTTGGTCTCAGCAGGCACATTCTGCCTCACCAGGCTGAACCAGGATAGTCCTACCCACCCATCCACACAGCTGGGAAATGTTGGAGCACACTGGGGGAATTATCTGCAGAGGGCAAGATGTTAAAGACCTAAGGACAGATAGAGTAAGATAAGACAGAAAAGCTCTTAGAAAAAAACATTTGAAAAATCAACCAAGCAAACATTCCAAGTTCCCAAAAAGTTGAACCTTGTGTGTATTAAATTTCATCTCTGTTTTGACTAGAGCTCGAAACTGGTTTTGGAACCATATGTAAACATTAGTATTATTATGGCTTTTTTAAGAAAAATATAATTTGCTTCAGTTTTCTTGGAACTGAAAGCACAGGGAGAGATGGTAGAGCAGGTTCAAGTTCCAGCTGATTATTGGATTCATTAGAAATGGACTGTGTGAAGCAAACAATGCAGGCAAACCCTGGAGGAAGCAGGGTGAGAGGGTTTGGGCTCTTGCCTTTGTATGCTGTCCACCCCCTCCCAGCAGATTAGATATTTGGAAGTATTTCCAGACATTTTTCATTTTGTTGGTAAATAGGCATGCACTTGTTCTGGGATTTCAGTCCCCAACTGTTCACTTTATCCAAGGGAGAAAGGCAAAAACATAAGTGAAGCTCAAACAATAAAACCTCAGTAATGGGTCAGGCCAGTTATTATTACATGATTTCAGGCTTGGAAAGGTCACTTATGTTTTCCAAGTTGGATTTATTTTTTACACTTATTTGTAATATTACCTCGCTGTGTTTCATAATGTCAGGGAAAATGTCTAGTTTCAGGCCTAAAATGTCAAAGCAGCATTTTCAAAATCACTCAGCACTGAGCCAAATGTTTTTCTGCTGGAGTCAGTGGTAACAGTCCCATTTGCCTTTGCAGGCTCAGGGTAGTGCTGAATGCTACAGAAATCCACATTTATTACCATTTTTGCAGGCTGCACTTCTGCACGTTCCCCTTCCTTCTCCTCTTCCATGGGCCTGTTCCTCTGTGGAAAGATTCCTGGTATGAAAGATAAGAGCATGACAGCTCTGAGTCCCAGATTCACGTCCAGTCTTTCCTAATGACCATAGGTTGAACCATGGAACTGGTTTGTGCCTCGGTTCACCCCTCAGTGACACCCAGAATCCCCAGCTCAGAGGGCTTCACAGTCCACCAACGCCTGGGAATGACAAAGCTGCTGCTTGAGCAAGTGCCAATTATCATGGAATATTATATTCTGGAATAAACTGTTCCTGTAGCATTGTGAGAAGGAATAGAGATGAAGTTGATGCAATGCAGACACGTCTCCATCTGTGCCTCCATGTGAGGGAGCTGTTCTGGATACACCGACTGCCACAACCCAGAATTCCCTTAGCAAGGAAAATCAGGCTTAAAAAAGCTTGATGAGAATCTATTGTTGATATCCCTTCCAAGTGGCTTTGTCATTGGCTTTGCTGTGATGCAAACAAAAAAGGGGCATAGAATAAATAAATTTGCTTTTCAAGTAACTCTGATTCAAAGTTAGGTGGGCTTTCTCCATGAGCACACAGTGAAACTTCTCTGCTGCTGGAGTAGGTAGGACATGCCCAGTGCCATATTCTTAAGGATACCTTTGTTTTGCCTGCTCTAGAGATATCTTATGTCTTCAGCTGTGAGTACTGCCAGATAAAAAACCTCTTAGCACTGAGATTCTCTAATCCTCCAGACAGGATAAAAAGCCCCCACATTCCCCTGCCGTTGTCTGCCCTCTCCTGTGCCTTGCATTACTATCACATCAGCTTAGAATTAGCTGATAAGAGAAGTAGGAGTGTGCAATAAGCTTGTGCTCTCCAGTGCTTCTATATGGCAGGAATGTTTCCTTTGACTTGTATTCAATACCCTGCTTTATGAACATTATCGTTCTTCCTACTCAGCTGGTTTCCTGCAGAGAATTGCTGTGATTTAAGAGTAGGAGCCCTATATTATACCCTATAAGAGTATGGGCCCTGTATTATACCTTATAAGAGTATGAGTCCTGTATTATACCCTATAAGAATATGAGCCCTATATTATACCCTATAAGGGTATGAGCCGTATATTATACCCTATAAGGGTATGAGCCCTATATTATACCCTATAAGAGTAGGAGCCCTGTATGGGGGCTTCTCTGATGAGTGTTTGGTAGCAGAACCATCAGGAGTGTTGTTCTTCCCCCTGGATTGATGTGTGGAACTGGCTGAAGCAGCTGAGACACGTCATGGGCTCTCAGAGGATCCTTCTAGAAGAATATTCCTTCCTCCTGTGTGATATTTGTACAAACTCCTCTGCTGTGACATCTGGGAGCAGGAACAGAGAAAGGGTTTGGCCTCAGGATGATGAAGCGGCAGCAACAAATATAATTCTGGTCCCAGACCACTGATTTTACTGAGGGTTTTTTTTCAGTCAGAGTATCCCAAATTGTGATATCCACTCATGGAGGAAGATGGGATTGCTTGTTCAAGATCTTGGATCTCACTTGAGTGGTCAGGGAGATTTCTTTAAGTTATTGCATGTTTCCTGTTGGGTTTTTTTTGATTTTATTTTTTTTTTTTTTTAAATAACTGTTTGAGTTGTAACTGTCCTTTTTTAAGGACATGATCTAGGAGAAGGCATGAATTAGAACTATGTACATGTACACTGAAGCTTTAATTAATTACTTCTGAAAAAATAATATCAATTGATATTAACACACATTTATTAACTGGAGAAGGTAGGGAGTCAGAGGAGAAAGACTGGACAAGATTAAACCTAAAACTGATTAGAGAAAAAAGAAGTATCTCTGGCTCCTCCTGTTCTGAGTTCTTAGCCACAAAAAGGTATCATAATATTGCAAAGCTATGGCCTACAAATAATTAATATTGATCCTGTTAAAACTTCTGTAAATGCTCCAGTTTACATTGAGAGTGCAGTGAGTACTGGCAGGACAGAGCTCTTGGGCAATAAAGCTCAGCAATATTAACTTCATGATTTGGTTTTGCTGTCAGATGGTCATCATTTCACTGAATTTGGGACTGCAAAGATCTAAGGAAAGTGTGGGTTGCTCTGCTGCCCTTCACAGCCTCCGATATCCTGTTGCTCTTGGGGCAGTGGGAAGCCTGTGGGAGGCTGAGCTTTATTTAAACAATATTTATGACATTACTAGAAATAGTCAAATTACTTTTTAAAAAAAAATCATATAGAACATGGCAAAATCAAATGAAATTAAAATGAAAAATACCCTTTAATTTCAGTTTGTACAATCAGACACAATAGTCTGTGTGCAAATGGATTAATGTGCCAAAACCATAACTTGAGGCTAGAAGTGTAACATCCCTCAGTAAATTAACATCAATAATTATAAGCTGTAAACAGTTGCAGATATAATTAAGATTTGGGGCCCTGGGGTTGTATAAGCCCTGCTGCAGCTGATCATCAGACTCTGTGATCTTGATGTTGGAGTCCCCTCAGGAGACAGCAAAGTTACAAACATTGCTCTGCCTGGAAATAAAGTACCAACATTTTGGGAGCATTTGCAAAGTTCCTCTCTCTCTCTGTTTTAAAGGGGCTCTTTCTCAAAGAGGAAAATAAGAGTTTTCCATTTTCCCCTGTTTCCATTGTTGCTCCTGCTCTCCTTGCAGCTGAAGATGCGCCAGAACGTCTTGTGAAAATGTTGGGGTTTAAAGGGTTAAAATTAACAAGTTGTTACAGTCCCCTGCAGACAGAAAACTGTCCCCAAAGGGTGGAGGATATTGCTTTGTTAAATTTGTAGGGTGGAAATAAGGAGCAGAGAGAGGAAGAGCAAAGGAATAACTACTTCCAATGAGCTGCTGAGCTGTGTGGAAGGAAAATAGCAAAACAGGTACTAGTGTTGGAAATATCCTTTCAGAGCTCTGGATCAATAGGAAGAAGAAAGAAGGGAAAAACCAGGCAGAGTAAGGGTTTCAAGTGAAACTATTGGAGCATTTTTCAGGATGTGCAGATTATTGGCTCTTTAAATGGAATATTTAGAACTTTGCAGAAAAAGACATTAAAGAAAGCAATTAGTTACTCCTCATTCTGGGGAAACAAAGCCCAGTCTGTTGGTTAAGAGCTCGTGCTGCAGCAAAGAAGGAGCACCAGCAGAGAACTGGTTTGTGTTTTGAGCTAAGGTCTGGGCTGTGATGGTGTATTCTGTGGGTATAATTTGCCTTCAGACTTATAACTTTCAATGAATTATTTGTGTCACTGGAACTCCTTTTGTGGAAGCCCTTACACAAATTGCAAAGTGTCTTATGTTGTGTAGAATTTTCCCTTTCTCTAAGAACACCTGCTTGGGGTGTTTGTGCAGAGGATGGTGATGTAAAGGCCAGGCTGTTTGGTAGGGGTGGGAATCAGAAATTACTCCTATTCCAGATCTAGAATGGCTCTTTTTTCTGCGCATAACCCAGGTATGAGACATGGGATGAAAAGAGGAGTTTAAGTGGTGCCAGAAGTTGGCCCTGGCCGGCTGGTTAGTTCTGTTCTTCCCCAGGAGATCATTAATCTCATGTGGTGGGAGCTGCCCTGTTTGTACCACTGCAAGACACCATTTTTGTGGGGAAACCCTCAGAGCAGAGCAGTAAAAGGTGGCTTAAGTGTCTGTGGGAAAAAAGACAATAGGATGATCATTTTATCCTGAAGGTCCGGGGAAGTCAGTCTGTGCAGCTCTGGGATGCACACGGTGTGCTGGGTCCTGCCTGATGTTCAGGTAATATTCCAGTGGTTAAATGTTTGCAGCCTTTCAGTGTTTGTAGGATCTGCCTCTCAGGTGTCTTTGAAATGATCCCATCAGCAGAGCCTGCAAAATTCCCAAACTGGTGCAGGAACATGTTACAGACACATTTTTACTACAGAGGGAACATATGAGATGTAAAATTTCCTCTCACTGCAGTGAAACACGAATGCAGTAGGGTGGCTGTGGGAGCCAGGGAGGCTACGTGGGCACTGAACCCCCTGTGTGTGTTGTGGGGTTGAGCCCAGGGGGACACATCCAGTCCCTGGGATGGAGCTGATACCGGGCAGGGGAGCCACACAGACACAGAGCAGGGCCTTCCCTCTGTCTTGTGTCATATCCCACTGGCACTGTGGTACTTGCCCTCTGTGTGGCACACTGTGCCCTGTGCTGCACCAGCTGTCTCTGAGCCTTTCCAGAGCAGTCCAGTCCTTGGTGTAAACCTGTTCTTGCTCACACAGAGAACAACTCTGATCATACACAGAAATTAATATAAATCCTCAAAGAAAACAGCTTTGAAGAGCGTTGAAGTTGTCGTGTTGAGCAGAACAGAGGCAAAGCATTCAGTTCTTGGCTTCACAGAAGAGTGAAAAACAACTGAAGCTCAGGAGAATTGCTTATCTGTTTGTAGTGATCCTCGTGGTTTGTGGGAGGCCACATCTTAGGAAGTTATTGCTGGTAAAGGGCATATACAAAGGGGAGATTGGAAAAAATGGTGCAACAAGTTTGTCTTGATCCTCCTGAAATATTGTTGTTTCCACTAAAAGATAAATGCTCATTTCACTGTAAGAAACTGCTTGGCCAGGAAATTATTATAGGAGGAATTTGGCTTCAGTGGTTGATTTTTTAAAGAAAGGCAACCTCAAACCAAGGCTGCAGGCTGGCTGCATTCCTCCTGCTCCTCCTCCTGCTTTACTCACAGTACCCTGCTATTCCCCCCTGCTCTGCTCTGATATTCCATCCTCATTCTGCCACCTGACACTATTTATTGCCTGCTTTACCCACGTCACCCTCTAGCCCTGCTGAAGTGTTACTCTGACTTGCAGCACCTCTATCAATCTCTTAGAAAAGCACCAGGGTAGTTTTACAGGTGTAATGTCTTTTTATTTTATCCCCCAGCATGCAGTACCTGAAGCTGTTTCCCCCCAGTGTATAAATTTAGTGATTTTTCCCCCTGTCTCTGCCTTTCTGATTTCTGAGATCAAGGAGCATTTGGAAATGCTTCCACTGCCTCAATTCTGACTGACTGGAAAATAGGTTAAAAGTGATACTTTGTACTGTAGCACTTTACAAAAGTGTGTTTTGTTTGACAGGACTTAATAAAAAAATCTTTTAATCTCTGTCACTGTGGGTAGGTGGGAAGGCCAAAAAGTCTAAATGTTTTAAAGAAAAATTTTAATTAGTATGCAAATTTGACTTTCTGCATTAAAATGTCATTTACTAAGTAAATGTTGTTGCACTGGAAGTTCAGATATTTGATCATTTTCTGTCAAGGTGCCTTTGCAAATTTCCTGAATGTAATAACAGCATTTCAAAAACAAAATGAAATTCTCCTTTTGTTGCCATGCACTGGGTCTGCTCCACCAAAGGCTGTGTGACTGGAATATCTTAAATCAGCCACTAGCTTATCGTGCTGCTTCTCTTTCCCCAGCAAAGTTGCAGATTTTTTTCTTCTCTCAGTGACTGCAGAGGTTTCCTGAAGCAAGGGAACCAAGAAATAAACCCCTACATGTCATAAATTTAAATCAGTGAAGTGTGACATCCAAATGACTACAAAAGCTATGGGAGTCATGGGAGTCAAAGGAAGTGGCTGTTGGGCTATTGTCAGCACTGAAGGTGCTGGGAAAAGGCTTGGGAAAAGCCTTACATTTTGATAGTTAACTAATTTCATTGTCTCAGTAAAATGCACACATTCCTGTCTCCTGAAGAACAAGGTCAATGATTGAAGGCCCAACCTTGCTTTTTACATAGGAAAAGAAACGTTGTTCTAATAGAAGAGTAGTGGAAAAATAATTGCGAAGCAAAAAGAAAAAAAAAAGGAAAGGAGAGAAAATTTAATAAAAGCAGGAAATTCCAAGTTTAGTTTCTTTCCTTCAGTGTCTGTGGGGTCAGTGGTTGCTTCTTGCCACCCGTGAATGAATGTTCTGTCTCAAACTGCACCTTATATGGAGCTGTGCAGGGATCAGAAACATGGCACATGGGAGCCATATGTTCAGCACTTGCCACCATCTATTGGGAGCCGAGGTTCAGGGCTGAAAAGTGATTTAAACATCCATATTTAGAGCTCCTCGGTACAAAATAAGGCACAAATTCTCACAAAAGTTGAAGACAGAAGAGAAGAAGCTGTGACCCAACATAGAAGTGGTTTTGAAGAAGAGAAGGAAGGGCTGGGGGAATTCGGTTTGTCTGAGCACCGAGAGCCTGCCCTGCTCTGAAAGAGGTCCCTGGCTGAGGGTTTATCCTGAATAATCTATTCAGTCTGTATCCATCAAAGGTCAAGGGAGAAGGAACCTCTCCAGGGTGGAGAGTGAGGGGGTCCTCTCTCCACCCTCACCTCATCTTATGAAGGCGCAAACCTGCCTGAGGTACCACAGCCATGGTAGAGAACACAACTAATGCAGCCCTGGGCAGACCTTTCAGGTTCTCTCTGTGTGTGTGTGTGTGTGTGTATAATTCCTTAACTGGGTGTCCCACACGAGCACAAAATGTGTGATCAAGTGTTCCTGATCTCGAGGCTTCTTGCAATAATGGTCTCTAACCCATTTCTAGTGATGAGGTGTCCTCAGTGTCCCTCACAGCCTTGTGTCCTTTGCTCACACACCGACAGTTACTGTGACCTCGCCTGGAGGTCCCTGAGGAGACACTGCCCTGCTGATCTTGGAGGTGCCATTCCTGGCAGGGTTGAGTTGTGTCAGCAGGAGAACATGCCCTGTCAATGCCTATGCCTTGCTTTGAATGAACACCCAACATCAGTTCCTGCCTAATTTGGCCCTTTTGATGTGCATGGAATCTGTGAGGGGAAAGAATGTACAGTGGATTTTTTCTTCTGCATAATAGACATTTTGCTGGTTAAAAGCCCCAACCAAACAAACAAAAAAACAAACTCCATTGCATATGAATGTTTTCACTGTGTTAGCAATTTTTATATCTTACTGGCAATGTTCTAAAGCAATGAAGATTGAGTCTGCTCAGCTCCCCAGAGAGCCTCGTAATTACAGCAGTGACTGCTGGGGCATGAAAAGAAGTCATTTGGCAAAATGGTCATCTTGGCTTCCTCTGTCTCATCCTCCCCTCTCTCTGACTTCCAAGCCCTGTTTGCTCAGTTTACTAGACAAGCACATTGTTTGCTCTTCTCCAGGGCAGATGTTTGTTTAATCCAGCACCTTCTGCTTCCTTCCCGAGGCTGAGGGAAGTCACTCTGTTCACTGTATTTTCTTTTCTGTTTGCTCTCCACTGTGAGCCAAGGTGGAGAGAAGAAGGACGATAGTTCAGCTCATGACAAGTGATTCCATGTGCTGGCATTTCTAGGAGCTTAACCACCATCTCCTGTGTTCTATAAATGGCACATGACAAAACACAGAGAACATCTCCCTGGATTGTCTCACTGTGCAAGGATCTACTCCAGAATAGTGAATCAGAACCTTGTAAATGGCAGCAAAATAATTCCCCTGGTTACTTTTCTGTCTCATTCTTATCACATCCTTCTTATTTCTTGATTTTATAACTGCCATAGACTGGACAGACAGTTTCAAACATTTTCATATTATAGCTCTCTAAATCTCTCTCTCTTGACCATCATGTTGAATGGCTGATTAATTTAACAAACCCTTTCTGGTTTAGATCATTGCCCCAGGAAAGCAGCACTTTCAGTTTCCTATCTTATTCTCCTAAAAGACCAGAATATCCCTGATGTTGTGGCTCCTGTCTTCAAATATGCAGTGCCAGTGCTGTCAGCAGAGACTAACATCTTCATTTCCTATTCTCATTTAACCTGTTCAGAAGGGGTATCTCTGCAACCCCTTCAATAACCTTTGACAACAGATGAGGTTATCTCAGGATTTGTGGTGTCACTTTATGCAATCTGTGAGAATTCATGGAATGCAAAACTTTTCCTGATTTTACCTAACTGGAAAGGTAAAAGATGTCTGTTGGAAGGGATCCAAAACTCAGTGATGTCAGTGGGAACCTTCCCACAGACTTCAAGAGCCTGTAAAGCCCCAGCACAGATGCTGTGGCTGAGGGTGGCTGGGACATACCCCTTCTGGCCATAAAGACTTTGTGCTGCAGCTAATTCCAGTTTCTTAGACAACACTTGTCTGTTGAAAGACTTAATTCCCTAAAGCATAATAATTCTCTTCAACTCATGATTCTTTCCAATAAAGTGTAATACAAAATGCCTTCAAAAAGGCCACCAGCCAAATTCTTCTCTTGTTTACATGTTCGTAACAGATCGGTGAACAAAGTTCTCATCATTGGGATGAGAGTGGTAACTCCATGTCACCTATGGAAGGATTACTGGGGGAAAAACCCCAAACATTTTACAGGATACAAAGAGTCTGCAGATTTCAGCTCAACTGCATAAATATCAGAGAAGGCAGAATTGAGCCCTTATTATTTCCTGTCTACTGCATTTCTCCCATTTTGTCATGGCAGCTGTGGAGATGGAAACTCCCAAGCTTTCTACAGCCAAGTCATCTTTCACCAATAAAGCCATCCTGACTCACATAATAGATTAGACTGTCACACTAAACCTGACAAACAGCATTTAATATGTCTCAAATTGCATCCGGGCAGATATCCCTGTAAACTACTGTCTCTACTGCGCAGATGTTTCCCATCTCTTCAGGAACAGCTTTGATGGCCAGGTCAGACCTGAGGCTCTCCTGCTTTTAACCAATGGGAATTCCCAGAGCCGTGGTGGGATAACGGGTCACCTGGGTTTTCCTCCCAGAGGGGGTTTCTGTGCATCTCCCAATTGTGCTGCTGCCATTCCAGGAGAAATACATGAGCATTGTGGGTCCTCCTATGCTGTAAAAGACAAGAACAAGGTGAGCCTGCTCTGTCCTTGGAGGCCTCCTGAGGTCACTCTCTCTTAGGCTGACAGGGGTCTCCTGTGTTTCTGAGGGAAATGTTCCACAGTTTTTCCTAATTTTCCTCCCTCTTCTTTTTATTTTGCACATAAACTATTCTCTCTTACCCTTAGCTTGCAAAAATAGAGCTTTTGCACAATACAGGCCTGTTATTTATCTGTTTTCTATCTGTTTTCCTCTTCTAACTGTTCTTTTAACTTGCTCTAGCCTTGGGTTGTGGTTTTTTTTTTAAGACAAGCTCTCCCTACTCTGCCTCTTTCCCAGACTGTTTATGTTTGAAAGACTTCTACGTTTTGCTGGTGCTAATCTTCACATCCTCACTTATTCCCATTGGCCTCTGTTGCCCTTTTTCCTGTGGGATGAGTTTCAGTTGTATCATCTCCAACTGCTCTTTAACTTTTTCCAGCTCTGTGCACTCAGCTTTCTGGTGCACCACAGGACTCCAAACTGAAATTCCTCTGGGCAGTTCATGTTTCCTTAAATTTCCATGAGGTGAAAAACTCTCGGGACTCTTTCACTGAGTAGTATTTCACATGTAAGGATAATGCTGTCCCAGACGTGCAGGGTCTGGATGAGTGGAGTGATCCATGAGGTGAATGCAGCACGGACGTGCTTTCTTGGTTATTCATGTGACCCATGTGACAAATAAGGTTTTGTGCAAATGCAGGTGTTTCCCTACCTGGCAGGAATTCCAGAGGGCTGATGACAAGGCTACTGTAGGGTTTGGTGATGGCCAGGATTTCCCACCAGCACAGCACCCTTGGCTACTGAGTGAAGGGGTCAGACCTTTAGCTGCTTGCTGGGGGCCAGCTGCTGGAAAAAACATGGGACAGCATATTACACTCATGTTTTTCTCAATTCATTTTCTCCAGCAGGTCTTAGGGATCATTTTTATTAATCCTTAAATAGTAAGACTAAACCAGTGCGGATTTTGATGCATGATGTTACTTCCAAGGAAGTCAATGGCAAAAATCCAGCTGAAGTCAGGTGGGTGCAGGAAGAGCACCTGACACAAGCCAAGATATTCACAGGCAGAGCTGGAGCTCTGGCCTTCTAGAGCTTGATGTTTGGAAGGAGAGAGCAAGCACAGTGTGAGCAGATGCTCTGCCCTTCTTAACCTCCCATTTCCTCTCCTTTGCTCCTACGTACCAGAGACTCACAGAGATCGCTTTGTTTCTCCCTCCACTTTCCGGGGTTGTGCTCTGCTTCTTTCTTGCAAAAGAAGAGAAAAGTAAAACTTGTTCTGTGAGACTACAGGGAGAAAAAAAATAATTCTCTGGTGTCTCCTCAGCATCTTGGCCAGAAGCACAGCAAACACTGTCATTATGGTGAGCAACAAAGGGTATGGCTGGGCTTCCAGCAAAATCACCCCTTGCTTCAGTGTGGGCAAGATTAGGCCAGGGAAAAACCCAGCTGAGTTTAACAGAGGAGAGACTGGCTTTGCCTGAAACAATAATCTGAGCTCCAGACCTGCAGTGACAGCCTTAGATCCAAGTCTCAAGGAGGTACTGCCTGGGGATTCTGCTCATTACTCCAACAAGTGCAACAATCCCTCTTTCCCTCTCGAGCAAGATCCTTTGTCCATCCTCATTCAGATACCCCCTTAACTGCCGTGGTGGAGTGTAGGGCATTCAGATAAGCACAAACTGTAATTAGGTCACATTCTGAGTAAATAATACGTGGGTGGGAAAAGGAAGGAAGGAGAAAGGGGAGAGAGCAAATGAAAGAAAGAGGCAGGGGTTTGGCAGGGTTACAGAACTGCAGAATGCTTCTTGTGAGTCTCAAGCTAAAAATGGGAGATCCCAGGATTTGAAAGGCAGTGAATATCTTGGTATGTTCCATGTCCTTCTTCACTTTCCCCAGTCAGGAACAGACCCACATTTTCCCTGGTTATCCTTTCACAGCTGAATTATTTGCTACTTAACTGATGAGTTTAGCAACACCTGGGAAAAGGGTTTCCTTTATATGGAAAAATGAGACTTCTCTTGTAAGGTCAAAAACTGCCAAACCTTTTGAATTATTTTGCCAAAGAACACAAAATAATTCACTTTCTTTGGACCTTGTTTCTTTGCTTTGTGATGAAATAACAAAAATGTTTAAGGAAAGCAGACTCCTTCCTAGAAAATCAATGTTGTTCTCATTTGACAAAGGCTTAATGGAAAAAAAATGCAGGTTGCAGCAGGGATTTGTTTGGGAGCTGATCTGAGACAGAAGTGGTTAAGATCAGTCCTTGGTCAGAGAGGAGGAGTGGCACCTCCTCTGCAGGGTATCCTCTCTGCAGCCCTGCCTGGGGGGCAGGTGGCTCAAAGGAAATCCTGAAGTGCCTGAAGACTTTAGAGGAGGCTGTGGGACAGACACACCCAGAGGAAAAAGCTGCCTCCAGAGCCTAGTGCTGGTTATGGTCAATCTGCACATGTTTCTTGTCAGTGGAACAGCTTTTGTTCTGCTTAAATTCCATACAGGAGATTCTGGCTTCCATTGGAAAGCTACAGGTTACCAAGAGTATTGAGTTCTCCTTTATCAGCTGTGGGCCCCAGATTCCAGTCTGAAGATATTAATGTCTAGTTTCCTCCTGCAGAATTGGCTGCACATGTCAGCTTCCTGTGCTCTGCCTTCCAAGCTCAGCGCTTGCCGAGATTTTACTTCTCTTGAAACGTTTTCCTTGGTGTAATGAGTGGAAAAAGTTTCCCAGCGTGCTCAGTCTGTAAATCTACACTATTCCCTCTGAAGAGATAGACAGTTTTCTTTACAGGAGACACTTTATTCTCGGGATGATTCTGTTCCAAGGGTATTACGTCACATTTACAGGTCATGAGAAGGGAACAATCCCAGAAAAGATGTTGCAAAGACACATCCGATATATATCCATCCCTATATCTGCACAATCCAAGAGAGATCACAGATCCTTCCCAGCAAGGCCATTCTTGGTTGGTGTGGCCACCTCATCTGCCCTATTCCTGAAACTTCTTCCACGAGTCAAAAAGAAAAGTCCTGACTAAGGCAGCTGGCTGTTGACAGTCACCTTGTGTCCCACTGACCCACCTGATTTCAGTGCTCCCTCTTTGCCCAGCAGTGTGGGAGCTGTTGGCTGCCCTCAGGCCATGCCATGCTGGGGGTGATATTGCTCTGAAAGAGAAGTGTTGCCAACAGGTTGACTCCGTTGGGTAATTCCTGTGGCCTTGGACAGTGGTGTCCTTTGGACATCAATTGCTGCTGGAACAGCCTTGGGCAGCAGAATTTGGGACTCTGCAGACTCACATGTTCCAAGTGTTCCGTGTTTGCCATAGAAAGTATCTTTTAATACATCAGTGGTTATCTGCGACTTGTCCTGTTTTAAATCAAAACATTTGAGAGGGTATAAATTTGCTTCTTTACTTCAGTGTACCTTTGGAGGATATTTCTGCCTCCCCACAGTGTTAACTGGCTCTCACTTACCATGTGTCAATATTGGATATTTTTATGTGACTAGAAGGTGGAGACTGAGCTCGCTGAACATACACAACCCATGGAAGGGTTAACAAAACCCAAAGTCTTCTTGCAGAATTTAGTGTGTATTTTTTGAGGAGGAGAGGGAACCAAGAATTAAATTTGATTTATTTTGCACAGGCCACCTCAAGACAATAGAATTTCCTCTGTTTTCATCTGCAAAACCAATAGACAGACCAAAACCGAATAGAGGTGAAGGGTTATGGAACTCATATTTTTTTCTACCTTCTGTGACTGTCTTCAGTATTTCTTGTTATCTGCAGATATTGCTTTCAGCACAATGACCTTTGAATAAACAGGATTGTGGTGTCCTAAAAGAAGTGAAATAAAAAGCACAGGGAAATTTGAAAACACTGTGAGGTCTGTGACTACTTTTCAGCTAAACTGGATACTGAGTAAACTTCAAATATTAAAATAATAATCCATTAAGATCTAGAGAAGACCCCTCTGAGAATCTCTACTTTAAGTACTAATCTGCTTTTGCTTAATTCCATATGGGAAGAGCAGTTTAATTTGTGACCTTCTTGTGTGATTTTAAGAGTAAAAAATAAACCCACAACATATTTAGCAAATCGAGCCATGCTGGGGGGGTGGGGGGGCAGGAGGGAAGGGGAACAGAAAAACTTTTCAGAGTCTCTATAGTTGTTGGAAAGTTTTCACCCAACTTTTTCTTCTGTAAACACAAATATAGCCAACATTTTATGCTGAAACTAATAATTGAAGCAAGTTCTCACGAAAGCTTGAAGAATTGCCTTTCCCATTTATGGCACAGAGCCTGTGGCTCCTATTCTTCAAATCAGTCAGTCAAAAGAAGGGAAAATATCTCTGCATCTGCACATCCCATTATATCCTAACCTCTGGATGCAGGAATGGCATCTGAGCAGTGAAAAGCTGTAAAAGCCATCGATGAAAACCTGTTGTGGCTCATTCTGAGCTCTACCTGCCCACCTTGGCTGGTCATTCTTTCCACCTGAGCAGCTTTGGGAAGGATTGTTCCCTACGGATCCCACCCCAGCAAACTGCCTTGTGTCCTGTTCCCAGCACTTTCCCATCACTCACAAACTTCCTGCCAGACAAACTTTGTTATAGCCCATCTACTTCCCCTGCAATATGGCATTTGAGGCTGTTTTCAGGGCTGCTCTACATAATACACTGTGAGGAGACACAGAAATATTTCCTTATAACGTGAACTAAGCAAACACAAATTTAAAGCAAGTTATCCTGAACCCTGGGCCTCAAGCCAGTCTTTTTCTATTATCTCATGGGAAGCTCTGATCTGAAAGTAATACTGGCAATAGGGAGAACTTCTCCTGAGATGGTAATTTGCTTTCTATCAGCCCACAGTGGCATCAAAACCCTCTGGTAAACAGGCAGGGAGCATCTCCTTGGGAGCTCAGACAGCATAGCCCATGACCTCAGTATGGATTGTGAGCAGGAATTCTGTGCAGAGAGGCTTGGAAGGGAGGGTGAGCATTTTTCACTTCATATATCATTGCTCACAGCTCACTGCTGGGATTCCACCAAGTCAGACAGCGCTAAAATATTGTGGAAAATGAAATTTCCTGGGTTATTGTTTTTGGCAGTTCTAATCACACCGGACAATTGGGCACTGGAACCAACACAAAAGCTCCCCATGTTAATGAGAAAAAGACATATGTTTAGTAGTGTGCCCTGGTAACTAAAGGGAAAAAGCAGATTCTATCCTTCCAGAAATGAAGCAGATGCTGAATATTTTCAGCATCCAGAGCAGTCTTTGTATCTGTGTGTAAAGTAACAAGAATCTGTGCAATACTGCAGCAACAATCAGGAAATGCATCACCTGCAGATTTCAAAGGAAGATCCTGCCTTGTGTGTGTTTCTTTGCCTGCCCTTTCCAAGAGCCTAATCAGGTGGAGTCTAACAGCAACCAAGGCAGAGAAATAATTAGGGGCTGGTAATGGAAAGAAAATCAGCCAGCAAAAATTAGCTACCCTCTCACCTTCAGTGCTCAGGAACAGCAAGGCCTCTGTGTTCAGTGCTCGAGCTGAACTGCAGCTCCATCCCTCCCTGCAGCAGTTCAGAGCCACAGAGCTGAACAATGCCCAGCCCGGGCTGATGACACGGACAGAAGGCAAAGCTGGGTTCAAAATTGGCATAAAGCAGTTTTAAAACACATCTGTTTCCCTGGCTGGGGGCTGCAGGTCAGAGCAGGACGCTTACCTGTGTGACTGAAGGGCTGCTCAGTCTTGTCCATGAGGAATCACGTATTCCCTGTTCCCCAGGGTGTCCAAACCCCTGTCAACATATGGCAGCCACTGGCTTGTGGCTCTGGAAACAGGATGCTCCTGGTGCTGGGGCAGTGCTGTGTGGGGCTGTGGGAATGGTGTAGGGCTGGGGTAGGGCTGGGATAGCTGTGCCTGTTGCTCCTGTGCTGAGGAAATCCCCAAAGCAGCTGCAAACCCTGTGACTGAGCATTTTTCTTTTCAAGCAGGCGGCAAAAAATACAGACTCTTAGTTTAAGTGGTGAGCTCCTATTCCCACTCTCCAGTTATCCCTGTAGACTGAGGATGACCCTGAACCCTCTGTCCCCGGTTGGCCCACTCTCCAGTTATCCCTGTAGACTGAGGATGACCCTGAACTAGCCTCTCTCCCCGTGCAGGGAGCGGAGCTGTCGGGAGGCGGCAGTGCTCCCCAGCCCACGGCTCGGGGCATCCTCCGCCTCCCCGGGAGCGGGGTCAGGTGCCCTCGGCAGCTGGAAAAACCCCCGGCGATTTCTCATCAGGACCGCGCCGAATGAACTCTTTCCAGTTTTATTTGCAACACTCGAGGGCCCTCAGCACTTTGCGAGATTGCAAGCGAGAATCTCCTTGTAACATTTCTGCACGGTGACTCACGTTTGGACTTGTTTCAAATCAATAAATCCTTTTTGGAATAAGCCCCCCAACTCAAGCTGAAGACACATTCATCCTGTTACTCATTCCCTTTCCAGAGCACCCCTGACCAGTGTAGGCTTCCCAGAAGAATTAAAATCCCCAAGCTCCGATGGTTGGAAGTGGTGAAGGGAATGGGAGCAGTTGCCTCATGCCCACAAACACATGAAGGTCCTCTCAGAGGAAGTGCTGAGATCATTTGGATCTGAGCTGAGATGAGCAGTGTCATTTCAGGTTTCCTAGTGAAAATAATAATAAAAAAAGCCAAATCAAATCCTTCTGTTGGAAACCATTGACATGGAGGCTGCATTTTCCATTAATAGAAAGTTGGAAAATTCCAGATATTTGCTTTGAAGCTCCAGCTCTGAGAGAAATGACCAGGTTATTAAATATTTTCATTGCTATCCCAACTCCTCCCATAGTAGTGACTTAAGGAATGTTACCCTTTGCTACAGGAGCACTGAGGAGACACCAATATGGACAGTCTGCACAAACAACCTGTATTTCCTTTCAAGGTTCAGTGCTGATTTCTTTCTAACAGAGAGCTGGGAGGGGTTGGCCTCTGTTTCCACTGGTTTTAGTGTTTCTAAACCTGAGCTTACAAATGCAGGTGACCAGGAGCAGAGCAATAGCCAGCACACAGAGCTGCCTGTGCTTAAACCTAAAGGTCACAGACACCACAAACAGCACCAGGATCTATAAATTCTGTCGTGCACATCTGGCATTTCTTGATTTGTGGTGGTGCATCAATATCCTATAGAGATCAGAGCACCCTGTGCTCCACACTAATGTCAGACAATCCCTGCCAAAGGGCACTGACAGTCTCAATAGATAATTTCAATTTTACTGAGTGAGATGTGCAGCCCAGAGAGGTTTCTTGCTTTCATGAGCTTCTGCTGGAAGTGTTTTTCTGACACAGAGCATAGAGAGTTGCCTTTCTCCAGTGCTCTGGGTCCCTGTGGTGGCTGGAGCAGTGCTGGCCCTGGCTCTGGGACCCTGACAGTCTGCAGGTCGGGGAGAACAGCTGGTGTGGAGGGGGAGAGGGGAGCATCACCTCAACACCTTATTGCCAGATGCTCTGTTTTCTTTCCAAACTTCACTCCCATGAAACAAATGGACCTGTGAAAAGATGGTGTAGGTGTTTTCTGAGTCATTCCCGTCTGGGCTTGATTGAAGGATCGCAGACTATGGTGTTCAGTGTGGGACAAACAGGCATCTCAGTGTCCCCTCCTGGGCCCAGCACTGACGTTTGACTGTGTCCTTTCCTCTGTGAGCTCAGGATAAGTTTCTTCCATGCCCAGTACAGTACAGGGATCAGATACTATTCCATGGAGAAATAGAAAATGCCACCATTGTTGACTGAGCAATAAATGTCGAGCAGGAACTGGGAGTGGATGGCCAGGAAATTTGAAAAAAGTTGTGCATAAAAAACATAACAGACTTTATTGAGTGGAGCACAGGAGTACTGCTTGTACAGAATGTTACCTAGATTAATATTTCAAAATTGTTTTCTGAAACTTTTCTTTTTCTTTTCCCAAATAATTGCAACAATAATGCTAAAGAAAACCTCTTCAAACACAGAATTATTTCTGTTGTCGTAGAATTTTTTGAATGCCAAATACCTGCTGAGTTAATCTTTGGAAGAACAAGAAAAGTTTGTTCTTTGTATATGTAGATTGTTTCAGGGTATTGTTTGATTCTGCTTTTGATAGGGGTCATGTTTCTGGGCTTAGCTGGATAGTTTGTTTGTTCCTATTCATTAAAAGGGACCCTGCAGCTATTTGGGGAGGGAATGTGGTATTACATTATTATTGCTCCAAAAAGTATGGACAAAAATGTATTGTAAAAATTCCAAGGTTTCTGGTAGGAGTTCTCTCAGTAATAAATACTTTCGGTCTGCTGGAGTGTAGTTAATGTGCTGACATTGTGTTGGGCTAATTAGACAGATCCTTAAGGTACAGAGTTAAAATATACAGATAATTCTGGATGTAACCAGTTGGTAAAGCAGTTTTGTGCAATGGTTTAGGGGAACAACAATTTCCAGAGTCAGCCTTTACCTTGCTCACCTTGTCCCATGGCCCCTGTCATACCAGTGCACATAACAGTGCTGGGGATGCTGCAGGGTCCTGTCTCCCTGCAGGATAAAGTACATCAGTGAGTTATTGATGACAGTTATTAATACCCTGGGGCATGAGACAGAGCCCTTGGATGAGATCAGCCCTGCAGACACCAAAACTTCCTCCAAGATGTCCATTTAACTTGTTCTGGTTTGCATCAGGGATGTAAAACACCTTCCTCTTCCACAATACAGTGCCTGTGCTCTTGACTCGTCGTGCCCTCCTGGAGCAGAGCCCAAGGATTTCTTCTTCCTGGAAGAAACAGTCACCATCAAGGAATTATTCCAAAAAGATAGTTTATGCTGGAGTTGCTAATCAATAGCAAATTCTTCTCACTCACCTTCTGGTCAGGGCCTCACCTCTTGCACTGAGGCCAATGTTTCACTGCTCTGAGAACTTCCAGTCCCTCAGTTCCCAGCTGGCCCTTCAGAACCTGTGGAGCATCGACAGTATTGTCACTGTCATGGTGCTTTTACATGGTCAGCTTTGATCCCTAACCCAGAGGAGACCCTCTGTCCCTGCCACGTGCAGCCTCTCTCCATTTGGTTTTGTGTTTTACTCTGTAGCTCTTTAGTCATTCACAGGGTTATCCCACACTGCCAGAGACTTGTTTCCCCTGCCACAGATCAGCTTTTCCATGGAGAAAGTCACGAGAGAGTTCAGCTTTGCTGTAGTGCAGAGTAGTGACAGCATAATAGTATCCAAGTGCTTGGGAAACAGGGAGGGTGGTGGGATTGTGCAGTGCTGGGAGCTGCCTTCCACTGGGCTGATAAAAACAACGGCCCAAGAGCTCTGAATTGATCAGAATATTCATGGTTAGAGAAATCTTTATAACACACTCCTTTTACTGTGTTCCACAGTCATTAGGATGAAAGTAATAAAAGACCACAGAACCTGTTCTTTTTAGGTACCTGTATTGTTAGTTTTGCAGCCCGTTGGAGTTGGTACAAAATGTAAATACAGTAGATACAGAGCAGTGTTCCATCACCACCCTTATCACCTGGAATTTTGGGGTTGGGGATAGCAATATCCTGCCAGCACTACACCAGGGAGAAGTGATGAAGCAGGCCCAGTACAAGTGGATCAAATCAATCCTTTCTGCTGAGTAATGTCTGTGCTTCAGGTAGAGAAATCTTGGATTTAATGTCATTTGGAATTTTTATTAAAACCCTGTGGCTTCCAAGTGTTCATTAATATCTTCCCTTCGTACTTCTGACCCACGTGAGTGATTCCCCATCCCTCTGAACTCAGTTTAACTGTGAGCCCTGCTCAGATATGACACCTCCCTCCTGGAGTTCTGGCAGTTTGGAGACAAGGACGGTCCAACCTGAAAAGATGGAATAGCACTTGTGGCACTTTTACACATAATGCTGGAAAAAGGGTCATATGTTCAAAACTGCAAAGTTTCCTCTAATTGTTTGATTTTTGAGGGTTTTATTCATATTCAGAAGTCTCAAGGTTTTGGTATTTGTTCTGGTTTGAGTTTTGCTTCTGTTCTCTCACTGATTTTTGTCCCTAAAAGCAAAGGAAGAGTGAGTATAAGGTACTTTGTAGTTCCTTTCTCTTTTCAGTGCCACTCTAACCTCTGTCACTTCATAAACTCTGAAGTTAAAGAGCAAAAAAGAGAAAAATGAAAGTGAGAGAATTTAAAACAAAACCAAAACTGTTCAAAAAAGAAAGAAAAAAAAAATCTCTATTTTGACTGTTTATTGTCAGTAGATTCCTGTTTGTCTTCCTTTTCCTCTTGTATCTACAGTAAAAACAGACCTCACCACAGACTAAAGGCAGTCTGACACCTTTTAATGCCTTCCAGTGCTTAGATAAGATTTTAATACTGGATATATAGTTAGCATATGAAGAATTATCATTACCACCCATTATCATAACTCATGTTTCATTGGTGAGCAATGCTCAGCATTCCTCTAGAAAGTCACTGACAGCACCACATTTGTAACTTCAAAGGACCATACTTGTAATTCCAAGGATTATATTTCCCTTTGACAGTGTGTATGAGCAAATTGCACCAAAGCCATCAGTCTGACCAGTGGGAAAAGCTGCTCAGTTTTCCACTGAGTCTGGATATTTTGACAAATATCTTCCACTTAAACTATTGAAAAAACAGCCTTTTAGTGCCTATGACTGACTATGAAAATCAGAATCTACTCATGTACTATGAAGGCAATTAACCACTGACATAACCTCTCAGAGCTGCTCCTGCAAGACCAGATGCTCTTCTGAAAGCACAGCTGAAGCAGAAATGCTGCAGGAAGCTCTTGGTGAAATGCTGGGGCTGGTGCAAGGCACTGATTGTGCCACTTCTGCCCTGGAACATCAACCAAAGGAGGCCCCTGAGCCTTTGGGAGCTGGGCAGGGTGTGCTGAGCAGATGTGGAGAGTCACAAACCAGCAGAAAAGAGACATAAACCAAATTCTGGTAATGGAACAGACTTTAAACTGGAAGGCTAGTTATAAACAAGAAATGTACATATATATTTATATATATATATATATGTATATTTTTATATGTATTAAAAGACATGAAAAATGCCCCTGCCCCTGCCATTGTCCACTCCGGTTCATTATGTACCTAAAATTTTATCTGCTCTCCAGAGGGTTCCCTGTCCACTGCAGAACTGAAATCCTCCTTGCTATTCTAGTGAAAAGAATCAGAGCTGCAATGGATATAAATTTAGAGAAGAATCATTTCTTAGCTCACCCTGACTTCCCAAACCCCCTGGCTTTGACAGTTCTTACCTCCCTGGTTGCATCTTGGTGGCTGGTGGCTGTTGAGGGAGGGACAGACAGAGAAATCAGAAACACCCAAAGCTCTTCACTGCCAACTTTGGGCCCAGGAAGGACAGGTAATTTTCCCTTCATTTTCTTTCCCTCCCATATTTTTATAAATGCCAGGGCTAAGCAATGAATAACATGGGAAATGCCTGCACATGTGGAAATCAGCAGCTTTGCCAGCTGCCCCCCACTGCTGTTTGTGTTTGTGCCCAGGGAAGGTGTGGGCTGCAGGAATCACCAGCCTGGAAATGACTGCAAAGGTTTGGAGTGAATAGAGAACTGTTTCTCTGCTCTTTGTACATTTTTTTGTTCTGTCCTGGCTTTTTCCTAGGCATGACTCTATGGCCTGGATCTCAGGCTCTTTCCCTTTCTGGTGTGTTTTTAATGCCTTTGTATCTCACTCTACCAGTTTTCTTCTGACCCTTGTTCACCTTTCAGAAGAGTCATCTCTGACTCTTGTTGGGCACAGCCCCATATCAGTGAGACAGACCAAGTCCTGTGACAATATCCCAATCTGACATGCTGAAGGAGCAGAAGTGTCCCTATTGCACACTCAGGGAAAAAGTGACTCCATATTCATATTTGAAGTTGGCCCTGCTTTGAGGAGAAGGCCCTTCAGACCTAAATGAACTTGATTTATGGAGGGGTTCCTGGGTGAAATACTCTGTCCATGGGTCAGTGAATCTCACTGTGCAATTGAGGTCTCTGTACATTGAATTCCTACCTTGTGATAAACATCCAGATCAGTCACCGCTTGTAGGGAACACTCCACAAATTCCTTCTCTCCCAAGTGTCCCAGTGAATGAAGGAGAATAAAATTGGACAGTTTGTTCTGTTCAGATGCTTGACTGAGGACCCATGGGCTTGATATTGCAGAATTCCCATGTCATACTTCCTAACTCTTCAAATGTGTTAAAAGATGGGATTTCACAGAACAAGCAAGAAAGGCATAGTTGGGTCTGAGGGTAGAAACACCTTTGGAAACATGGTGAGAAATAGACATTTTGTTGTGCATTCCATGTCTGCTTCTTGCAGTTCATGGCACTGACACCCAGTTCTCTTGCACAGACATCCAAATTAGGGGATATCAACATTCCCTCCATCTCCCCCTGAGCTGTGCTTTCCCCCTGGTGGAGTCCTGGGTCAGGATTCAGTGGGAGTGTGGTCCGAAGGGGGTGTGGTGTGAGATCCATCTCTGTCCTGGCCATTTGCTGCTGGTTAATGTGCTGCCAAATCAGCTCCCTTAACATCGTTGGGGGCCTTGTCTGAGACAGAACTGCAGGTTATTTTTTAGTGTGTTACATGCTCATATACTAAACTTTGAATCAATTTGTCTTATTGCTGGCAAATCCCCCTTCATTTTGTCTACAGCTCAAACATGTGAATTGGTACCTTTTGTCAATTCACAAATTTCCCAGATACCCAAATTCTCCCATCTACCTTGCTCTGCAATTCACCTCATGCTGTTCTCTGCATGGGATGCAAGGATTTTGATCCATGCCACATGCTGCACATCTTCCCAATGAAGCAAAACCCCTCCCGTGCTGGCTGGTACCCTGCTGACATCCCATTTCTGCTAATTAGGACCCTGAGTAGTTAGTACAAAATATAAATGTGGCAGGATTCCAAGCCGCAAAAAGAAGGGAAAGTGGGGAAAAAAATAGTTGGACAGCTAAGGGAATATGTAAATGTATTTAAAATAGAGGATTCTGACTGCAGTGAACAGATGATTTTTTTTTTTTTAATTCTGACTGGATGGCTTTAATCAAAAATGATAGTTCATACATCTGCTCTTTGAAGATAAGCCTGCAGTTACACAAAACACTTAAAGAAAGAAGCTGTGGTGTGCTGATGAGACCTCAAAAATTCTAACCCATGACTAGGAAGATTATAGTCTGGTTACTTCAGCAAGTTGCTAATTCTGAAATATTAGACTGAATTATTTGTCCTGTCTGAGGCATGAAAGGGATGCCTGTAGATTGTGCTGAAGCAATTAAGACATTTTAGAAATCATTAGTGAACTTTCTTGATTGAACAGGCATTTCCCTTCCAGGCTCTCCCTGACTCTTCTACAATTATTTGACCTAGAAAAGCAGCTCTCCATCATCCTGGCATTTATTTTATAGCACAGGGTACAGATCATAAATGAAAGCAAGCCTGCTTCTGGGAATGTGGGGCTCCCCTGAAAAAGCAAACTGAAATTTAAGTTGGAATCAGGGACTACACTTTCATCAACATCATAAAATTGCATGGATGAGTGTCTGATATGATCTCAGGAGAGAGAATTCAGAGCAGAAACAGGGGGAATGTTGAGTCAAAGAGAAGGAGTATTCGTGTACCTTATGCTGCCTGTGAGTAAGTATAATATCTACTCACGGCAGTATTAGTAAGTAGTGTTAATAATTGCATGATTGTATTGCTAAAAGTTCAATATTGAGAAGTTTTTCCTAGTGGGAGTCTGTAGAAGTGTCATGGCCTGCAAAGCTTCCCTTCCTTCTGCCCTTCAGCACAGCCCACATGGCTGAACTGGGTCGTTTTTTGGGAGCTCAAGGCCAAGTTTGCTGCTGCTCATGATCCCCCTCCAACAGCTCCCTTAGCACAGGAGGCAGAGAAAGTCCCTGTTGTGCTGAATTCCTGAATTCCAGGGTTTTATGTTCGGGAGCAGGGAATGCAGTGACCATCCAGGATCCCTGTTCAGGACTCAAACCTGGAATTGAGCCAGCTGTCTGACTACTGGGCAGAAGATGTAGCTGAGGCAGGGAAGAGAAAGCAGAAGGCAAGAAACTATCAATAGCCATTAGAAAAATATATCAAAATTCTACACAGTTTTTTTGTTTGGGAATTTTTCTATTCATTCTTGTACAGACTGCACAGCAAGTAGCATTTGTCCCAGCTGCTGGGACTAGAGCAGTCTTTGTGCTGCTGTAAATGACATTTTAACTCCATGCTTTTCTGTTTATTTTTATATATTGGCGGCCTGTGCTGATACAAAAAGTACTAATTTAATTCATTTCTGCAGGACAGTGTTGCTGCTGGTTTAGAGGCCCATTGGCAGTGAAACCTCCTCAGAAGTGACATTCATTCCCTTTGACAACTTCATTTCAAGTCATCAGGAACACTGAGTCAATTGTAGACTAAAAAGAAAACGAAAATCAAAATAAAAAAAATCTGCATTCAGGGGTCTTCTGAAGACTTGAATAGGTAGATGTTTTGCTACATGTAAAATTTATCATTACATTTGTGCTGCTAACTTGTTTTTCTATTTGTGTCACACAGGGATTCTTAAATGACCTAATATTGAATCTGGTGAATTATAGGCTGGAATACCACAGTGTTTATTATGCACTGACAGAGGATGGAATGATCTGCTGCTTGTGGGGTTTTTCTTCTTCCCTGCTTTGGAGTCTTTTTGCCTCTGGTACCACCTCATTAATCATTCCTGGAATTTACCTTTCCATAAATACTTAGAAAGGATTTTCAGTTCTTTTTTTCTTTACCAACTGTATTTTTACACTGTGATAAGGGCAAAACCAAAGCAAAGCCACGCAGCTGCTTGTTTGTTTAGACCGAGTGGAATCCTGGGTCCAAGATGAATCCCAAATTCAGTGTTGCACCCCTATTAGAACCATGGAGTTCAGTCTATCCCAAATTTTACATATTCTTCCATGCTTTTGGCTTCTCTAGACCTGCAGGGAAGGCATTTGCTAAACAGCTCAACTTGACAGAAATGTGCTTCAGCACGGGCTGAATCCACTCGCTTGAAAGGAGCCGGGCTGCTCGCAGCTGATAGAAAGCATTTTAATAATTTAAACTCCACTTTTAAGTTTAATACATTGCACTCACATTTAAAATTGATCTGCTCAGAAATAACAGTGTGTGAGTGTAAAAATGAAAGACCAGGAAATTGTAAGAGGGCAGCAGTGGATCCCCATCCCTGGAGGGATGTAAAAGCCGTGTGGACGTGGCACTTTTTGGGACATGGGGCACTGGTGGCCTTGACCATGCTGGGGAATGGTTGGACTTGATCATTTTAAGGGTCTTTTCCAACCTAAACGATCCTGTGACTCTGATATCAGTGTTGACACAGCACTAATGCTCTTCTCAGCCTCACTTTCCTTCTCTGTAAAGACTTTGATCAGCCTGAACCCATTATTGTTTCCAACTGCTTGGAAGAGAATCCTTACACTGTTACTAATGCAAGTAAACTTAGTGTAGCAATAAAAGAATATTTCCTACAAGAGAAATACTGATAACAAAGGTGTTCATATCATACTTTTTCATTGAAACATTTGCTTTCGTGCTTCATTTTAAAGTACCTGGATTTCTTTCCAGAGCTGCCACTAAGACACAGTGCTGTCAGTGATTTTCCAGTTGCTTGGCCTCAGTTTGTTGTACAGAGTTTTACCAGCTGGTGTTTCCTGAAATCTACATTGTCAGGTCACCAGTTCATTAATTAAAATTGCACATGTAGCCATTTGTAATTTTCTGATAGATACTCCTGGCCTCGCTCGTGCTCAGGGTCTCCTACATGACACAGAGTGGGAAGGAGCCTGTCAGGATATGGCTCTGTCTCCATGGATTTCAGAACACTTTACTAGCACAGGAGCTAGTCATGCTTTTTTTTTTTTCAAGACAACTTTCTTTCCCTCAGTGAAGCTGTAATATATATGTATATTTGCTGTAAAAATATAGCTTTTCCTTTTTAATGAAATTGTGGAAAATAAAAACATTTTCCACTTTCATTTCCCTATTTGTTTTTAAATGGGAATCCAATGGACAGGTTTTCCCAAAAAATAATGTGGAAAAGCAATTTTCCATCCAAAGATGATTGTTTTGTGGTGGGTAATAGCATCCACTTTACAAGTGACAGAGACAAGTAGAATTTGCTATTTTAAAATATGAATGCTGAAGTTTTAGAAAGTAGATTTAGCAGAGCAGGTGCCCCATTTTAAACTTGTGACTACAGAGGTTCACCTGGATTTCCAGAGTTCTCCACTGCTGGATATTATAGAATTCAATAGCATGGTTGCCAGACTTTTATCCAGCGCAAATCTCACTTGTGCTCAGTTCTGTCCTTCAGATTCCAATTCCAAGTTCATTGGAATGTCACCTCTGAGGTTCATGGTCACTGCACGTGCTTGGATATTTACTAATCGTTTAAGCATTTCAAAATCTTGCTGTTTGTGCCCCTGCCTGACCAGGGTATGTGTCCTGAGGATATCCCAGTGCTGCATTTCCAACTTTCCTTTGGGAGGTTTGACCCTTTCTCCCAAGATGGCAGCTGCACAGGCTGCAGCACAGCAAATTAATTTGGGTTTGCTTCAGTTAGATGCTCCATTCTAGTGAGAGTCAAGGTAAAATCCTTGTGAGATCCTCAGTGCCCTGAACATCTGCCAAAAGCAGTAGATATTGGAGTTCATTAGTGGTTCTCAGAAGGATTTAGCAACTTTGAGGATTTGTGTAGAAAATAATTTCTGTAGAAGAGAAATTTCTGCCAAAGGATCTGTTTCTTAAAGAACTCTGCAAGTTCTTTAAGAACAGACGTTTTAGACTCTTTTTTTGCCCTTCAATGGAGAGATATGAGCTGCTACAATCCAAGCTGTTGTCTAAGGGTATCCACCATTCACACAACTCTTCTCTGGTTGTGTTTTCACCTCAGGGTTTGAAATCAGTGAGAATTTTAAGGGCAGGTGGGAACATATACATGTGTAGTGTTGGAATGGCAAAACAATTCCTTCCTGAGCTTTTTTTGATGGCTCTTAATTCCATTGCAGCAAGGTGATTTATGAGTAATTCCTAATAGTGAAGGAAATGGGCAGGCTTGGAAACTTGTAACAAAGCAGGGACCTTCTAACCAGAGGTAGCCCAGAGCTGTGGTGTCAGAAAATCATCTCTGGCCCAGAGAGGTCCCGTGCACTGAAGCCCTTTCTTCCAAGTGCAGTAGGTCTTCATTTCTCTTGAGTCAAAGCAGGGGGGAACTGCCATAGATATAATTTGCCCCATTATATTTTTAAACCATTCCTCAAGGAGAAGATTTGGAATGACACACGTCCAAACCTCAGCAAAGTTTTGCGGTGGTTTTGTGTAAATGAAAAAGCTGTATGGGTGTGTTATAAAGAGGAACCAAACTCCACTGGATTGTTCCACACCCTGACTTCTGTGAGCAGAATCTTCCTTCTCCATGGATATCTGTTCTGCTGTGCTATTCCAAAGGCTGCTATTAAGCTTTGTGCATACTCCAATATTCATTGCCATGGATTTCTAATTACACTGGGATGAGCTCTGGCAGATATGTCCATATAATAATCAATAACTGTCTTTGCCACCCACCTACCACATGCATGTACACTTAATATTAGAATCACCCACGGAATTAATGACTCTCTATGAGGCAGGAAAAAAAAAAGAAAAAGTAACTATCTCCTGTAAAATAATCCCTTTCTTGGCACACGCTGACATTGATTCACCCCAAGAGGAATATTCCTGCTGCAACTTCTATAAAACACAGAAATTGTTCAGTAATTGCTGAAAATTAACATCAAATGGCTCTAACTTAAACCAGAATGCCCTGGAAGAGGAATGGACATTTGGGTCCCAGTGTCCAACCACCACTGTGTAAAGGAAATGTGGAGGGATTACTTTACTGAAGTCCTATTTTTGAGAGTTAGTCCAGTGGGTGGCATGGAGGCAACAGCTCCAAGCTCCTACAGTATCTTTCTTTCATGCACTTCTTTTCTGCAGTGAATATTTGTGTTTGCAGAGTCCAAAGAACTGGCAACGGTGAGAAACCAAATTTTCTGTTGACTCATGGGCTTTCCTTTGGGGTGCTGGCAGTGTCTTCCTCGAACACACACCCTCAGAGGACACACATCTGCCATGTCCTGGGGGGACTGGAGAGCCCATCTGGTCCCGGGGGTATCACTGGCAAACAGCCTCCATCACTGTCCAAAGAACTGCCATTTTAATGGCAATTTATCCAAAATGAAACGTGGTGTGTTCTTCTGTCTGGTAGATAGAAACCACATCATGTATTTAACTAAGGATTCTGTCTGGTGAACTTGCCACGAGACAGTGGCTGATTCTTTTACAAATGTTTGATACACTGATGTCTTTAGAACAAAGTCCATCTAAATCTGGATGAGACTGTTTCTCCTGCTTCAGAAAAATATGAGGTGGAAGAGAGGGGGCTGACTGCAGTTTCTCTCTCACTTGCACAGGGCTTTGGAGTATTTAAATCTCTGTGTACACTGTAGGCAGCCTCACTGGTACTGAACATCTCTTTGAAACACTTAACCTTACACAGATAGGACCTTTGTGGACAGGAGCCTCAGAAAGCCTTCAAAGTACAATCTTCATTCAGGAAAATTTTCAGAAATGGGTGGGGCATCACCAAATCTTTTTATAAAGCTTCAATAAATGCTTGTTTCTCTTGTAAGTTATGGAAAAAATTTTTGCACACTTCAAATATTCCACATCAGTCACCAAGACCTGAAAATGTTTCAGCACCCAAAGCACTGGTGATCCAAGTCTGTGGAATGTAATTAAAACTCTGTTGATTCCTTTCTGTGTTGGTGTCCATATTGGCAGTGTGAGGGTTCCACTATCAGTTCAAAAAATCAGTTTTCAGTGTCTGGTTAGGACTAAAATCTGATGAAACTTTCCCTTCAAATCTGTCATTTTGAAGCCACTCATCAAAAGGATATCAGGCACTTTCTTAATTAATACAGTTTTATAAGCCAAGGAATATTTTACTGGGCTTAATTTAGGCATCAAACAAGTTAAAATGCAGAGCTCTTTCAGCACGCAAGGAAGACTGAAGTGTGTTTATTTCTTGCACCAAGCATTGGAATTAATGCTCCATTTTGTGCTGTTTCTCATTCTCTAGAAAGTTTAAAGTACCCAGGTAGATTAAATTGAGAATAGGGCTGAGGAGCAAATGCTAATTTTCCCATGTTTCTCTGGAACCTTTTTTTTTTTTTTGTACAATTCAAAGCAAAATGTCATCAGGAATTTCCACTGATGGGTGCACAGAAGATTTAGGAATGCTACATAGGAATTATAAAGGTTCCCAAAATCAACTGGTTTGAGTAACAAATGAACCCACCATCTCTACCTGTCCAGTGCTCCAAACAAAGGTGCTTTGTTAGCAAGGCAGTTGGGATGACTTGTGGTTGTTTCTTAAACCCAGACCCAGGAGTTTTATGGAGAGTTGTTGCTGAACTAACCCTGGAGCTGCATTCAGCTCAGAGCTTTGCTGTCAGAGCAGGTTCACTGCAGTGGGGCTGGGTCAGCGTTTGGGTTTGGTTTTGGAGGTGGGTCAAGTAAACTGTGCGTATACAGCACATATATCTGATACATCTATGGCTGAGCAGGCCACTGGCAGCTGGAATTCTCAGCTGCCTTCAGTCTCACTGAACCTCAGAAGCTGCTTAAGGTCACACACAAAGTGTGGCAAAGTCAAGAATCAAACCAGACACATGCTTTTAAGAGCTTTCCCTCGGTGCAGCCAAGAGCAGGATCCGCTGGTGACAACAACCCCACGTGAGGCAGTTTGTCCTCGAAGCCATCACTCCTCCGAACGCCTCCCTCGGGAAGGGTGTTAAACTTCTGCAACACTCACAAAATCCTGATGGCTTTTGCCAAATGAATTAAGAGCCCTTGCAGCTTCCACGCTGTGTGCTGTGGATTTGGAAAACTCGTGTCGGTAGAGCAGTAAATCTCTCGGAAGCAAGAGGAGGCAGCGAGGAAAAGTGTGTGAAAGGTGAGAAGTGCTGTCACGTGTGCCCAAATTAAAATGGCAAAAAGTCATTTTGGTGGGCAATTGTGTAAATCAGGGATAAATAATTGAATGAAAATGAATGATTTGGGAATATTTTCAAACTGCTAGAGCCCCAAAGCAAGTCCAAGAGAGTTTTTTTCCTTGTGTTTCTGGAGCTGTGTTACTCCAATGATTGTTCAGTGCAATGCTAAGTCTGATGTAGATTATTATTATAACAAAATCAAATTGATTGTAACACAGGCTTGCCTGACACTGCAGCAAGCTCTGTTTACCAGAGTCAATTCTTAGCAAGTTCCATTTGCCTGACCAGTGTTCAATCAATAAACCTGCCTCTTGTCAAAACGTGCATCATGTCAAGGTCCTGCTGGATGCACCTCCAGCCCAAGAGTCTGAAATGTTATCCCAGTCCAGCAAAATGGTTGTTTTATCTGCCCCAGTCAAGAATTGACATGTTTTTATTTTCCTCAGATGTTAAAATCAAGGAGCTTATCAGCTTCTATGCAGACTTGTAGTGAAGCTTTCGTGCCAGGGGAGAATCTTGAATCCTGTCCAGAACCTTTGACAAATGCTGAATTGCAGGGAAGCACCTTCCAGCTGGAAGAGAACTTCATTATCTTGGGTTATTTGCCTCGTGCTGCCCAAGAGCTCTGTGTCAAATCTGCAGGGTTGAACTATCCACGTAGTGCTGCTAAACTGGGCTAAATGACCTAATCTATCACTTCCCTCTCCCTGACTTGTTACATACACCTACATTCATCAGGAAACTTCAGCTAATCATCCCCATCAGGATGGGAGTGGGAGCTGGACATGGGAATTCTTACTCAGAGTTACATTCCTCTGGAACTCAATTCTCCTGGAACTCTACCTGACCTTTAGCTCCAAAAATGTTTCAGGATAAGTTATTGCCTGAGCCCCACTTCCCCCCACCTTCCTGCATAGCAGAAGGTGAAACAAAGAGTTAGAGGAAACCTGGGTTCATTTGGCTTCATATCCATTGCAGCAAAAGAACTTATGGGAATTCTGGTTCACATTCTACTGCGATTAAGTTGGATAAAATTTTCGTTTGTGTTTTGCACTCTCTAGAGATCTCTAGGTCTGCAATTTCTATTAATCCAGATCTGCCTGCCTGCCCCTCTGCTTGTTGAATATTATCTACTTCTTCTGCCATCTCTTCCTACTTAGTAGGCTGAATGAGAGCACTAATTAAGCTCTGGTGCCAATTTATTGATGCACCATCTTTTGTTCACCCCAAGAGAGCGGGATTAGCAAAACACGACAGCTCCTCGTCTGAGTTCCTGGCATTGGATATTTGTTGTAATTCTGTCATGAATGATATCTGCATAACATGCAATTATAGCCTTCTTTCTGTATTGAAATCTACAGAGGATCCTTTCATTTCCCTTGAAGAACAATCATACCCTGTGCAAGTGTCTTCATGGTTTTATGCCTACAGGAAGTTTCTACACACTTTTTTTTTTAATGGTGGGTGGGAGATTGACTTTTAAAGCCCTGTATAGTTTTTCCTCCTCTACAGAAATACATTGTCATTCCAGCTATGGCTGTAGAGAAATTTGTTATGGTGAGATAAACTGCACATGCAGTTCACTGTAACAAAATTCAGAGTAATGAGGTAAGGGAGTATGTTTACAGTTTTAACAGGGGCCCACCACAGAATACAGAGTGATGTGGGAACCTGAGTTGATCGTGAATATCCCATTTTATCTTTAAATCTGGATAACATTTATTAGCAGCACATAGAGAATGAATTCTGAAGGCATAGATGCAGTTCTGATGTAAAACAATTCAGCAAAACTGAATTTTAAATATTGTGAAACTCTGTGCATGATCTGGTGGGGACAAGAGGAGAATGCTGTGACATAGAGCACACACTCATTTCTTGTACTGCAGTAACCCTGAAGACACGGCCAAAGACAAGGGTGTTGTAATTCTGGCTCTACTGGCAAACACCAAAAAGAGCATCTCAGGCCCAGCAGGATCTGCTGCAAGCCATGGCAGTGATAAAGGAGGTGTGACCAGACTGGCTATCACAGAGGTCTTGGCAATGACAAGTGATTCTCAAGGCCAACTGCAGTTCCCTGATTTCCATCAGGAGTAGCTCATTACATGCTAAATCGGCCGGTGGGTGTTTTATCCTTGGGTTATCTTTGGCTCTGTACACACCAGCCCAAGGCACATGAACCTGCCTTGTTTATCATTATGGAGCTCCAGTGGATGGGTTTTTAAAAACCCTTTGCTCTGCTGCCTTCTGAAGTTCACTCATATAAAACAAATCCTCTGCTCTTAGTGACTTCATGTTCGTGTAATTCGAGCCCTCACAGAAGTGAAGTTCAGCCATTCAGTGTTTTTCAGGAAGGCACCAAAGCAAATCTGTCTTCCTGTTTAAGGGATATTGTTGTGAAGCTGCTTTTTGATACTCACTGACTCCCATCCAAGCATTCAGCAAACTGCCCAGTGTGCCCAGGGTAGGGCACAAACAGGAAAATAAAGGACTGGGAGGTACAGCCAATAGGTAGATTTTTTGCTCCAAGATGGGAAGCACATGGGCTGGTGTGATTTAACCCTGAGCAAAGTCAATTAGTCAAAATACACACCAAAAAATAAGAATCCAAGGGCAGGAACAGCAGGGGTTACTACATTCTCCTAGCAGTTGAAGAGAGTCATAATAGAACCAGAGGTTTCTAGGATCTTGCTATGGAATTTCTGTCTTTGAATCCGCAGCACTGGAAGGTTTGTGTTCCCCACACAGTGATAAATTCTCTTTTACAAACTGGACTGAGAAGGAGGAGGGAGGGAACAGGGTGGAATCAATTACAAACCATATCAGACATTTAAGTTTAAACACAAGACCTTGCAAAGGCTTGCATGAAATCTTACTAGCAATATAAACAGGACTGGTGCCAAACTAAGCACCAGAAGTATTCAATAATAAAATACAGCTGTCTCCATTGGCACCTACCCATGAAAGTTTGTCATTTTTACTGTTAGAAATGCTGACAAAGAGAAATCTAAAAAATGAAAACATTTTTGCAGAAGAGGGAGGTTTTCATGAACTGCAACCTAAATATTCATTTAACACTGGAACATTCCATAAAAATAATTTATAACATAATTTCTTCTTAGAAATGCATTTTGACAGAGTTCTTTTCAAAGACTTTGGTGGAGCTTGGCAGTGCTAGTAGCTCTGCTTTCAAACCCATAACTCTTAATTATTGAAAGACTCTCCATGCACTTCTCTGGGGTTCTGGTGAGGCACATCAAAGCAGGGGCCCCTCTTTGCTTTGGCTCCGTGCACTCTGTGTCAGCTGAGGAGGAAAGGAGCCTGACCCGGCTCTGTGGGCAGAGCTCTGTGAACCTGAGACACAAAAACAGTCCCAGGAAACTTGCAGGGTTGGGAGCTGCTCCTGGCAGGAAGGCTGTGGACCCTCCATGGAGGCTGCTGCGGCTCCTCGGACTCGCTCCGTGAGCTCCGAGCCCTGCTTCCCAAACAGCTGGGCTGTGAGATCTGGTCTGTCTGAGGTACAGAATCAGAGAATCACAGGATCATCAAGGTTGGAAGAGACCTTTAAGATCATCCAGTCCAACTGTCAACCCAGCACTGCCACTGTAACCCCTAAACCACATCACCCACCTCTTAAACACCTCCCGGGATGGTGACTCCACCACCACCCTGGGCAGCCCCTTCCCATACCTGATCACCCTAACAGGGAAAACATTTTTTCTAATGCCTAATAAAATCTCTAATATATCTGTATCCTGCCTAATAAATTTTTTTCTAGATATGGCACTATAGGACCATGCTTTAGCACTTTTCAAGACACCTTTAGAGGTTTCTACCTGGTCTTTAATCAAGCAAAATAAAAGCATTATTTACCAGTTAAAGAAAGATTTAGTCTTTGGATTATACACCTTTTTTACAAGTATCTTATGATATAGGAGAGGACAGTCACTCTTTTCCTGCATCACTCCATGCACTTTTGGTCCTTCTGAATCCAAGTTTCTTCTTCCCAGTGGTGAAGCTGCAGTTTCTGCTCTCCCAGATGTGTTCCCTAAGTTTGGTCAGGATTGATCTTGGATTCCTGCCACGACTTTCACTCATTGTGCTTGGCTGAAGGATGATCAGGCAGTAACTGCATTACTAAAGATAAATTTAAAAAAACCATGGTAATTTTACTCAAATTTTCTCTTCTCCTTTTTCCCCTTTCTGCCCCTGCTACATCCTCTTGGTCCACTGGAAGCTTCTCTTTTCCCAGATGTAGCTGATAAAACCCAGCTCTTCTGGTGGCTGAAAACCATCCTCCTTCAGGTGAACTCCTGCAAACTTATGAGGCAAAATGAACCAACCACGTTCACAAAGAATTTTCCCTCTTCCAGTGGGATGTCTTCCATTTATCCTGTAAAGTCTTCCACAAACCTTCTCCCCTGTTTGGACTTCTAAGGAGTCAGAAGGAAATGCAATGGTGCCACCTCAGAATTCTGTAGACTTTCCTCTGACTTAAATCCTGTATTTTTAAGGTGTAATAATAGTAATAATAGGATTTCTGAACTTGCAGTGACAATGCAGTGATGTATTTGCTTGCTCTTCAGACAACCTACTCTGAACTGTAGTGTACATTAGTTTTCTTTTTACCAAGACTGAGGTCTTTAAACTAAGAGACTATTTAAGTGTGTAGAATTCCAGACTAGTGCATAGGGAAAAAAACCAGTAAAATGCTCCTCTTGTTAAAATTACAGTGACTGTACTGTTCTGCTTAAAATACTGCAGTCATAAAATTCAGATTGAAAATTATATGATCAGTCTCAAAGCAACTGCCGTCAACAGTTCTCCTCGTCAGTCCTGTACAGTTTAAGTGCTGATTAAATTCTACAAAGATGGTCAAAAATGACATTTCAACATTGTAGAGCTGGTTGGGCTCTGGGAGTGCTTTGAGCTTGCAGGTTATGCACAGGCCAGCAATTATTAATGTTTAACTGAATGACATTGAAAGTAATGAGAAGACACTGTAACTTTAAAGGAGTAATTTCTTTAAAGGCTGAGTGACTGTTATCATTTTTTTAAATTCTATATTTATTCCAGCTCAGTCCTTAACTGCAGCCATGCCATGTAATAAGAATGGAAGTGCTCAGACAGCAATTTACCACTGTGCTTGAGGCCCTGTCAAAGCACGTGGAGTGATGCCATAATCAAATTCATGATGTCTTATCTGTTTCAGATAAAGTAATCATCAAAGGAGTACTGGCATGAACAGAGAGAAAATCCAGGGCTCAGACATGCTCTAATGTAGTGAGCTGTGACACAAATTGGGCTGTCCCTGTTTTGCCTTTCTTCTCTCTCTGTGTTTCCTTGCTGTGCCAAAGAAATGCTCCTGGCTTTGTTTCCTCCCATCTACTGAGACAAAGGAGGTTTATAAAGGAAAAAAGCTGGAAAGGGTTAAAATGTCAGAGTGAGATGTTTGTGTCTTGCCCCCCCCCCCCCCCCCCTTTTTCTTTTAACACAGTTATTGGCTGGCAGTAAAGAGAGCAAATCCACAGACTTGAGATTTTCAGTTAAATCGATAAAATATTGTTTAAAAAAATGGAGTTAAGTGCATTATCTGTCCATTACTCCATTATGGTTTGCCCTCAATCATGGAAGTGAGACCAAGGTTCCCAAAAGGCAAATCACATTTGTAGTTAACCTAAACCAGCTTTCCCAGATCAGGGAACTATTTAAAGTCTCTTTTCTCCTTGCTAATTAAGCACGTGCCTATCACTAAGCACATTAGTAATACAGCTGAAGTCAATGCAGTGATACTGGGGCTGAAGGCAGCTGCTTATGTATATAATATCCATAAGGAACACAAGAAAGGAAGCCACTGTTCAAGGGCAACAAGAATTTAAATATAAATATTTTTCACTTGCACACAGGGAAAGAAGAGAAAAAAAAATCTGATTTTTTGTTTTAGAGGCATCAGAGTCAGAAGGTAGTAAAGTCATTGAAATGATATTTGTCTTTGTGGGATTTTTGCTTTTCAGATTTGTTTTCCCCATGTTTGGCCCAGGCCATCTCCAACATCCCTTTGTGCCTTTGCTTGGAGTTGTTTCTGGTTTAAATATTTGCTCAGGTCTTGATGCTGAACGTTCCAGTGATGTATTTGAGGCCCAGGCCCTGCACCAGCCTCTTCCCTCTTCTGCGGGTGTTTAAGGACTGCCAGGCAATTAAAGGCCACTTCTCCAGGGAGCAACCTCAGCTCCCCTGGAGTGCAGGAGAAGGGCAGGGGATGCAGTACCAGGCTGTGTCCTTGTCAGTACGGTCATTTTATATAATTGGGAAATATCTGTTTTCCTCTGATATACAGAAACCATTAAACCATCCAGTGTTTACATTCCCAAGGACTTCTGCACCTGTAAGAAGGAAAGTACATATGAACCAAGTATTTCCAACCTTCCCTTCAAACACCATTATGTTTGATTTTGGGTAGTCACTCACATTTTTATTACCTAAAATGAATAATCAGCCTTCAAAAGTTGCAAAAAAGTTGGATAATTAAGGGGCCCAAGTGCAGATTTTTTAAAAAATGTTATCTTCAATCTATTTTAAGATATGCAGAACCCACAAGTGTACTATTCTGATGGGGGAAAAACACACAAAAAATCAGTATGAAAATGTACTGCGACACTACAGAATACTAATCACTCCTACACAGAGAGAGCCTTCATTTTATCTGCTTCTGCAGAAGGTTTTTATAAAGTCAGATTTTAGAATAACTAAAACCCAGTACAACTGAAGGAGACAAAGCTTTGCACTTGAACAAAGAAATGTTTTCTCAAAAAATAACAATGACAATCTGGTTTGTGCTTTTTTAGCTGTGCATATTGGAGATGATGGATAGATGGTTACACAAGGAGAATATATAGTGAGCTGATTATGTTCTCCATTAAAAAAATCCCAGGCAACTAAGCCTCAGTGTAAATTCATGTATGTGAGTGCTGGCAGATTTGGCTGATGGTGGGTTTTAGCCTCACTCCTGCTCCAAATGGCGGCCAAACATCCTTTATTCACCCAAGAGAGAATGATCCCTCCTGGATTCGGGCTGTAAAATTTTAGGAAGTAGCTTCTCTCTTTCTTGGTCATACCAAGACTTACAGATTCAGTTCCCATCACCACAAGGGGACTGGTTTACCACAGACTGTCCCCGTTCCTGTGCCAAAGATTTCCACCACTTTCCTTCCACCCCGTGTGCTCTTGGATGTCCTCAATGAGTCACTCCTGGCCTGACCCATAAACTGGAGAGCCAGGTAGGAGAAAGGGCAAACAGCTTCTCTTCCTGGGAGACAGATCCTTAACTAGCTGTGATATCCTAGAGCAAAGGGCAGGACTGGAGGTGAGCCAGGAAAAGGGAGTCCAAACTCCATCCTGCTGCTTACACAGACTGCAGATATTCTGTGCCACAAGGAGCCACAATCACAGAGGGTAGAAATCTTACTGCCTTGCTCAGGACTGGGAAGGAGTGACCCAGAATTGCTCCGTGGAGAAGAATTTATTTTCTCATGGCAACCAAAGGTCCCACAGTGAACCAGAAACGGACTCGTACATCCCAAAGAAACAGCCTCTGAAACCTGGATAATCCCTTCCCCCTCAGTTGAATAGGAGTCCTTCAGCAGAGAGCCCTCCCAGAACGTAGTTTTTTCTGGAGCGCTTTCTTCATTTTGCACTAGGACTTTACAGGGCACAAGCTCTGATCCACCTCTCAGATCCTGGGCACAACCAAGTGCCAGAGTTATCGAGTGCTGGTCATTGGAAAATGTGCTCTGGTTTCCTGCCGAGGGCCATTGTCATTTGCCACTGCCTGAGTTTAGGAGAGAAGCACTTCAACCATGGGAAGAATGAGAGGTTTAAAAAAAAATTAGTTCATTAACTTTAAAAACAAAAGGAAAGCTTGTTTTGAATTATTGTGATGAATTTAATCATTTGCCCCTGTATCACATCAATACAATGAAGGTTTTTCTTGTCAATGGCTCCTTTGATATCATGGGCGATAAAACCATCAAAAGGCTTTAGAGAGATTTTTTCACTTGTTGTTGTTGTTGTTCATGTTGGTGACAGAATTTGGGCGCCAGATAAATAAATCTTGATTGCAGTGGTGGATTGGTGGTTCCACAGGAGCTGTGACCAACCTGTCTCTGCCTGAGCCAGCTCATGTCTGCAGCAGGATAACCTCATTTTTACTGTGTTTTGCTGTGAGGAACCAGTGTCCTGCTCCACTGCCACTCCCTGCCTTCCCGTGCTCCATCCCTCACTGTTCTTTTCTCTGCTGCATCCTCAGGGTGTATTTTTGTAGCACAGTTCACTACACCTTTTCCTTCCTTTTGCTTTAGCCAGTAACACCCATCAGATGGAAAGAAATAACTTATCTTCATTTAATTCTGTGTTCATACATCCTAAGTACTGACTTCCCATATTCCATGGTACCAACTGCTACATTTAAAGGACAGAGTCCAAACACACTCTGTAAATTAAATGACACTGAGGTAGAAGAGTCCATGTCACTTATCCCATCTATTAAGTGGAGATCCTGCTCCATATGCACCAGCTGATTTCTTCCAATTGTGATATTTGAGGAGTTTAAAGTGTTACAACAGCGAACTATGGTGGAACAACAAGTGACGACATGTATTTGTCTAAGTAACAAGGATTATTTTCCTTGCACATATTGCTTAAAAACATGGTCCACAGAGCACTGAGAGAGAAAGTAAGAGCTTCATGCTTGGTTTTGGAAAATTTTGTCTCAGCACAATGAGGCAGAGCTGACCTCAGTGTGTCATGTTTACCAGCAGAATCTAAACAACCAGGATAAATCATTGTCAGTGACAGCAACGGGAAATTAATCCAGCAACCTTGAGAACATCATTACAATCTTTCACACATTTTCTATCCTCTCAATGTCTAAGTGAAATCTTATTTCTGTGCCCAAGTCTTTGGGGCTACAAAAAGCAAAAGACACCTACAAATCTTCTCCTCGAGCAACAAATAAAGCATGGAGACAACAGAAGAGAAAGCAGATGGCCTTGTAAGTGGCCTGGAGAAGATCCTCCAGGTCACACTTGGTAGGTGGTGAAGAGAATCCATCCTGCAGTGTCTTTTATAGACATTGTCTTCCTTGTGCTTGTCTTGACAGATATTGTGTGATACCTTTTGAACCTGATTCCTACTGGTAAAACTGCTTCATTTATAGAAATGTGAATGCTTAGTGTGCGACATCAAGGCAGGAGTTCTCCATCTGATCTAGATCCCTTTATTGCCAGTGGAGATAAGCAGAATCTGACCTATTTTAGATGCCTACCATAAAATAATGTTGCATCACACTGGTGTTAGAGGAAGTTGTGATGACTCGCTCAGACAGGGATTTCAACACTGTCGATGTCCCAGACGAGGTGAGACAAGACCTGCCCACAGCTCTGTGGGTGCTGCCTTAATGAATCACAACCACACAGAATTCTCCAGTATTTTTAGAGATGGTAGAAATCTGATGTTTTTGGTTTCCTGGCAATACTTGAATGGGAAATGAATAAAATTAAATTCTGTGGTATTTTGAAAATGTTTTTTTTTTTCAAATTTTCAATGACATGATTTTTTTAAGCTTTCATTTCTTTGGAGAGTGTCATTTTGATGTTCTACTTTGAGCTTTGGAAAAAAAAGTGCATTTTAAACCAATATTTAAAAGCTTTGAAACAAAAGCTGACCTCAAACAGAGAAGGGGATGGTTTCACATAAAGATTTGTAATGATCCTTTTTAAACTCTTAAGCTTTATTGAAAATGAAATAGTCATTAAAAAATAGTGTGTCATTGCTGCTGGATTCTTCCTCTTCACCGAAAAGAGACTGGACATGAAAAATTTCCCCACTTTGAGTATCTTGTTTCTGGATAGGATGGTGCGTGGGAGAAAGGTGCAAGTGATCTGTGCCGGGAACAGATGTTTCTTACAGATGTTGATCCTGACTAATGTTTGTGTTATCCTATAACTAGTTCTCTGTTACACTGCATAGTTTCTAAACCCCTTGACTTCTTGAGTCAGAGTAGGCCACGAGTTAATTATATAATATGTCACAGTGTTAATGCAACTCCTGGATTTTGCTTTTTTTTTTCCTTTTTCTTTTTCCTGAGGTTCAGAACTACTGATGAAATCAGACTGAGACTTAAGTAGGTTTCTGACATTGTGTCCCAAACTCCATTTCTGCCCAAAGATTTCTCACTTCTCTCTTTCACTTCTTGAAACATCTTTCAGAGGAGGCACCAAGCCAAATATTCATAACCAGTTTTTATTTAACTGGCATTCTTTGGAAAAATAAACCTTAACTCTGTTGAGATTGCCCATTAATTAAAATGACTATCTGTTAGCTGTAATCAATCATGTTGCAGTTTGAAATGTTCCCACTGCTCTACTGCTGCAGCAGAGCCCAAATCCTGAGCCACTTGTGCTGCTTCCCTTGGCCAAGATGCACCCAAACAACTCCATCAAATTACTGAAGAATTTTACAGCTGTCATGTCTCCTCTTCTCCTTCAGTAAAGAGACAGCCAAAGGGACATAACGTTACTGGTCCAACATTAAACATGTAGAACACTTTCCTTCATAGGGCTGGGCAAGTGGGACAACTTGTAAATTAAAGCAAGACAACACGGGCTGGCTGATGTCCAGAATTGGTCTCTGGGGAGGACTTTGGGAGTGGTAACTAACCAGAAGTACCCACAGCCTGGCAGTGTTTAATGGAATGTTGGCAGACGTGCTCTATAGTACTAATAAATTAGTAATGATAATTAATTAATAATAGTTCGCATTCATGTGAAACATTCCTTGCTGCAATTTACTTCTCATCCTGCTAAACATGGACATGAGAAACAGTGGATCTTCTAGGGATCTACCTTTGTGTAGGCTGCTTTTGGATCCTCCTCCCACCTCATCCTCTCTACATTCCATCAAGGTTTCCTCAAGCACCTGAACTGTGATTCCCTGATGGAACTCCCGTGTTCTCTCCCAGCCTTCTGACAGTGCCACACTGACTGCCGGTGAGGCCTCCAGGTGAGGTGGGGCCTTCCTGGTGGTTATTAGATCTGAGGGATTCCCTCCCATATCCCAGAGGATATTCCAGCTTTCAAAAGTTCCTGTGATGTTGGTGACTCTTGCTCAGCTTGTGCTCTCTGTGAATGATTGTTTGGTTCCCTGCTCGGCCTCCCCTCTGTGTAACCAGCTGTTCTTGCCTCCCCATAGAACCTTCCACCTCTTCTCACTGAATTGGTTTGTTCATTCCATTTCACCAGTTTGTGAAAAACCTTTTATATTCTCATGTCTTTGCAGCATTTCTTGGTGTGTTCTCATCACCAAAATCAATGGTGAAAATATTGACTACTGCCAGATGAAGGTTTGCACCACACATATCATCCCAGTGATCATCACTACCAACAGAAGATTTTATGGCCAGTTTTTAATTAATTTTGTAGACCTAGACTATGTTTTACCCATTTACTTTTGACATACCATATGAAATATTGAAGTTATTAATATCAATAAATATGAAATCTGCACCTTTTTTCTCTTTTCTTCATCAGTAAGAGGTGGACCAACTGCAAAGTAGAGCAGTGGGAATGCAGCGAAGGGAGGAAAATAATAGGGCCTCCTTCCTTGATGCTGACAAATCCCTGGATCGGGTTAAATTTCACCCTCATCTTCTTTTTTTCACTTAGATGCTTGTAAAAATAGATTTGGTGGTTTATTGTAATACTTCTCTGGTGATTCAAGATGTTTGACCTCTTATTTTCTGACTACCCTCACCCTGCCACCCCCCTTTTACACACTGGATGTTGGGATCGACCTTTTCCAAACATGTGCAACTTGATCTGCTCTCCATAGGGGGCAACATCTCCATGATCCCCACCAGCAGCTCTGGAGTTGCTTCAACCAGTTCATAACACACCCTGATATAGAATAAATCACACACAATGCCTATGAAATATTTCACTGATCTCAAACTTGCTGTAGCTGCAGAATCTCAACCTGCAGCCATGGAACAGTGCACTGTCCCAGCTCATCTGCTGATTGATCTAATCCATCTCCAGATCTCCAGCTCCTCATTTTGTTTGGCTGATGTTATTTCAGGAAAAATATTTAGGCTCCTTTCCTGAGTTTTAATAAAGCTTCATAAATAAGAAATCAGGGCTGTTCCTCGGCCAAGAGCAAGTCCCAGATAAATGTGTGAACTGAACCCTCTGCTGGTGATGATCTTCAGCAAAAATTTTAGCCCGTTGCAAATTAAAAATAAAACCCATTAGCCTAAAGATTAGCTGAAGAAGCTGAAGTTACATGTTTTATCTCATGCTTGTGATGAGCTAAAAGGTGCACCTGGATGTGTAAAATCATTCTGATTCACAGTGATTTATTAAGGTGCAAGAACCCATTTGAGAGCCCGACCATAAGATTTATGAAGACCAAAGAAATCTATTAAACATCAATATGATGTTTATAAACTTAGGCAAAACTTCTCTTTCTTTTATGAAAAATAAACTAGAGAAAAAACTGTTGTGAGGTCAAACAAAAGCGATCTCTTCAGGGAAACACCAAAGTTCTATTTGATCAATGGGAAATATTTCATTTGACCTGAACTGAAATATTTCACTTTGTTTTTGAGCTATTTAGCTTGTCTTAAAGAAGGCTCATTTTTTAAACATTACCTGAACTTTTACATGAAAGATGCCAATTTAAAAAAAAACCACCAAACATTCAATTGAGAAAATGTCAAAATGAAACTTTTTGGCATTTCTGAAACAAACATTTTAGATAAAAAATGTCAACATGAAATGTTTTGACGTTTTGAAAAATGTCTCCCTTTTTTTTCAATCTGAAACTTTACCAAATTTAAATTGAATTTACTGTTTGTCTAGAAAACAAGAAATGCTTGCGTTGGTAGTTTTCCCTGGATAAGCAGCTGATCTTCCTGCCAGGTTAGCACTGAAATGACAGCCAAGAAACTGTAGGAACAGGTATTTTAAAGCAGTTTTTGCCTTTACTGCAGCTCAGATCTGGCCTTTTTAGTCATTATGTATGTATGTATGTATCTGTCTATCTATCTATCTATCTATCTATCTATCTGTCTGTCTGTCTATCTATCATCATTTTTACTCTCTACAGTGTCCAGCTTCCAACTTTGCCAGCAGGTCTATGGCCCACAAAGAAGTGAGAGGGAGAAAAATTATTACTGTTTAACGAGTGAGCAATTCCCCATCACATTAAAATTATATTTTTATTTAAAAACCTGGCTAGTGGCGGATTTATGACAGTTCATTACAGAAAAAAGTGGTTTATCCATTAAACCATAATCCTGAATGAGCTTTAGAGTTTGTTACAGCTAAATTCTTAAATTAAAACAACCCCTTCTAGCCCAAACTCAGGCCATTCCAAAATAAGATCTCAAGCTGCAGTGAAGTGGCGTCATGGAGCAGTCAGTGCTTGCACTGCATTTTTGGGAGGTTGTGGGTGCTCTGTGCCAACCATATTAATTACACATAATTATACAAGAATTAAAACTCGTGGTTTACCGAAAAATGTTGTGCTGTAGCTGAGAAGCTTCGGCGGGGAAGCAGCTCCAGTTCCTGTGCAAGAACTGCTTTCTGTGACAGAAGGAATTTCGCATTCCCTGGGTTTCACAATTCCTGCAGCCGGAGCCCAGGGCGGTGCTGTTCCCACAGCAGCATGAGACAAGGAGCACTGCCAGAGAACACTGAGCCCACCTCAGACAGGACCCAAAGTGCTGTGGGGGTGCCAAAACTCTGAGCTCCCGACACCTTCCCCCTCGGTGGGATCCACAGCCCTGAGCGAGGAGCCTGGGAATGGCTCATGGCACAGGCTGGGATGGAGCTGCTCAAAGCAGCCCCTGCTCAGGGCAGGGTCAGCCTGACCCTGCTGCAGCACTGGGGGCTCCTTTCTCTTTCCATGGGGGATTGACTGTCTGGAGCACTGTTTGAAAGGTCAGGATCCAGTCCCCTTTTCCCCCCTTGTGATAAAGCAGGACTTGTGCCATCCTGTTCGGGTAACGGGGATGTGGGAATGGTTCCTTCTCTGCAGCAGCCCAGTGGTGATGATCCTCACCTCAAGGAGGGGGTGCTGTGTGGGAAAGTGGGTTTGAATCCCTCCAAGCACAGAAGGAAACTGGATCCACATCCTGGCCAAGCCAACCACTAAACAATTGGATCAGGGGTACTCCTGCACTCTTGAACAGAGAGAGTATAGCAGGACTTACTGAGAGAAACCTACTGCACTTTAGGGGAAGCGAGGAAAGGAATGGCTCAGTTTGCAATCCCACATTGGCTGGATGTGGGATAGGTGCCCTGCCTCTCAGCCTTGTAGAGACTGATGCAGACATTCAATGGGAAAAGTGTAGACACCTGGGAAGTTCTTGTCTTTTTGATCTTGAAGTCCCCTGGTTGGAAGGCAGTTAAGAGGGGTTTTGCTGAGCAGAGTCTGGGTGAGATTTTCTATTCCAAAGTCCCCTCTGTTGCCTCTTTTGCATTTGAGATGCAAAACACTGGAACATGGTGAGGGGACATGTGGGAATACACATGGATTTGGCTGAGGGGCTGTTGGGACAGTGTTAATTCCCTGCTGGGGGCAGGGGAGGGTGCAGTGACACAGCTGCCTGTCATGAGTGCAGGGCTGCAAGGAATTATTGCCTTCCCACAGGAGCACTATAAGAGTTTGAGAGGGGGAAGGAGAGGGTTCTGCTCGTGTTGGTACCTGGCTGAAAGACTCTGGAGAGGCACTAAGGCAAGTGGAGTGGGCTGGGCAGGCTTCATTTCAATTCCTGTGTTCTTTAGTTCAGAGAAGCCTTTCAGTGTTCAGGAAGGGGCCAGGGAGGCTTAATATTGACACTTCCATTTCACAATGAGTATGATTTTACATCTCAGCTCTGGCTTCTTGCCCTCTTCTGAGTTAAGTATCTGTGGGCTCCTTCTTTGACTTTTAGGAGATTTCTTAATCCTCCTGGCTCTAGTTTAAGTAGTGCTGGGCTTTCATGTTTCTTATTAGCTAATGTGAGGAAATGGAGCAATATGAGGTTATTAAAAATTACCAAGCCTTTAGATGAATGGGAAAAAACCACGTCCACTGCAATAACTCCTGTCCATCACCTGGGCTGTGTTGATCCCTGCCAGCCAGGGTTCAGCCCACTGTGTTGCCATGTGTAAATTACCCACCTAAATGCAGCAAGACAGCCGAGCCGCTCCATGCTGAGTCCTAAATTGACACCAAAAAGGAAACTTCCATCCAGGTTGGAAATATAAGGAAATTGGGCAGACTAACCAGTAGCACAGAAAGTTCTGAAACCACAATGGCTATTAAATAAAGCCAGTTTTTTTTTTCCTGCAGACGTTAAGTCAGTGTTTAAAAATACAAACATCCAGATAATTAGAGGAACTTCAAATCTGTCTTCGTAGTGTTTCAGCAGGATGACATTGTCAGCTATTCTATTTTGTATTGATTTCCACAAAGCTCAGTTATTCCCAGCCTTCCATTTCAAATGCAGCACCTTGTTTTCCTGTATCTCGAAGCAAAGAAATTAGATAAAAACTATTGATTAGCAAGGCACAGAGGGGAGGGATGTCTGTAACCTTCCTTTGTCTTGCAGCTCTGCAGCTGAGGCAGCAGTAATAGGATTCTGTGCGAGTGCGACTGTGATGAGGTCACACTGCTGAGAAGGGAATGAAAACACTGCAGTCAGCGAGATCTCTTGCTTCCCTGATAGTTTTTGATATTGTTTGTCAAATTGCGATTTGAAGGTTATTTCTCTGGAGGCTGAAGTTGCCTGGCTGCTCTGGTGCACTTGGCTGGGCTTTTAGAAGACGTGCGTTCTGATAAACACCTTTCCTCTCACAGTGTCTGGCTCTTATTGGGAGCCAAAATAAGGGGCAAGAAAAGTTTCTCCGGAAATTTTCCATCGTTGCGATGTTAGTTGTTTGTTAGAATAAGTTGGATTTGTTTGGTCTCCCTACCTCTTCTTCCTCCCTTCTTTTTCGTGAGTCCTCTGCAGCTCAAAACAGGTTCAGTAAACACTTTCAAGCCCCATGAGCCGTGAAGGGTTATGCTGATTTAGTGCACAGTGGTGTACCATTTATTGGTGTCATTACTCAAGAAAGAAATGAGGAATTTCCTCATTTCATTTGCTTTGAGAAGGAGGTATTTTGTGACCTACCTTGGGCAACTGCAGAACTGCAGAGTTCAGAACAGAGAGTCCAGAAAAAAGACTGATACTTTCTCATCCTGGATGGGCTCTGGTACTGCTGTTCTTATATTGCTTCATAGCAGTGAAGCAGCTCATTGAGGTGACAGAAAGCTGAGGGTTGTGGAGTCATGGAATGGTCTGGATTGGAAGGGACCTTAAAGATCCTGTAGTTGTGACTGCCCTGGGCAGGGTCAGTGATCTGCTTCCTGGGAGAGGGAGTCAGGTCAAACACAGGATAAGCACAGATTACCTGGCCCTCAGGACTCTACTTTTGGTGCATAAGGCAGCTGCATTCCTCCCTTCCCACAGAGGAAGAAACCACATGGGGCATGTAATGTCTTCCTCTAATCAGGCCTTAGGGGTTTTCCTCCCCTTGGAAAGCTCCCTTGCCCTAGTTCTCCTCCCGTAACAAGACACTGGAAGATTGGTATGGAGATAGCTGGCTAAGAAAACCCTCCAAATAAACTTCTGGAATTGCACAGCAGTAACAAGATGCCTTTAGCAGGCAGCTGCCTTGTCTGGCTGTGCAAAAACAAGTATGTCAGGTCAAGCTGCATATTTTGAGGTTTGATGTCCCACCCTCTCAAATAAGTGATGTGGGAAGAAGTCTTCTGGGAAAACTCCTTCCCCAGGCTTATTACTGTGGGGTTTTTTGTGGGAAGCACTGAGACTTTCCCATCCCCTCCTTTACCCCATGTGATGCTCTGTGATCATAACATGTGGAACTATCTCATGCTTCCAAGAACTCCTCCAGTGCTGAACAAGCACACTCTGGGTGTTTTTCTTTAGTCTTTGTTCTGTTCTGCATGACCCTGAGGACATCATTCTTTGCCCCCTTTGTTTCTTCATCCATGTGAAGAAGGTGATATTTCCTTTCTCCAGGGCTGTTGTGAAAACTTTCTGCCTTTTTTTTTTGAGTCCCCTGCCAGCTGTTGGGTGCTATGGTAGAGCAAAGCATCTTGGTGTACTTGATTTATTTATAAGGGAAAGCTGACGCTACTTTAGAGATCTTTTTTTCCCCCCCTCCCTCTCTGAGTAATCTGCTGGAAAGACTGTTCTCATTTGCTGTTGCTGTTGTACTGTTTGTATCCTCCTCACCCCATTTCTGGCCATGTTTAAGGTATTGATGAAGCAGCTCCACAGGTTGAAGTAAGAGCTGTGGGAACAGTGCCTCTGGACTGCCCACTGACTGACTCACTGATGGCTGGACAACGGGAATCATCCGGTGCCTGATGGGGAACCTGTCAGCTGCCTGCTCCTGGATGATGGAATTGGGTCCTGCTGGTCCAGGGCTGCAGTGGTTACTGTCTCATTAGCATTCAACATCACCTCTGTGCTCCCAGAGAGGCACTAACAGTGGAGATTCAGGAAAAGAGATTAGAGGAAAGCAGGAGTGGGGAAAAGGCTCGAAATCACATTATTCTTTAGAAAACAGGCAATTGCAGTGTACTAAACACAAACAGCACATTCTTTAAATCTCTAGAGGGGCAAAGCTTGGCTGAGAGATCTTTTTTTTACCCTGTTTTGTTTCAATGGATAAGTATTTTTCTCTTAGTTCCCACTTATCTTTTCATTTGATGGATTTTCTTGTCCGCCCCCACCCAAAATATATTGCTAAGTGTGGCTTACTCAAAAGGGATGTGACTTTGGAGTCAGAGCAGCATCTGGTGCTGTAAAGAGTAGTCCAGAATAATGAGTAAGGGCAGTGGCAGCTTTACAATATCCAGAGAGAATCTGGCAAAAAAAGAACCCTCCTTTACCCACAGGACTTGGGCAAATTTTATATTTAATCTCTTAAATATTCTTGGCCACTATTGGGCATATTTTCAGGGTTGGTCATCTATCTCTGAGCAAGATCTAAAGGACTCAGCCAGGTGCAAAGATAATTGTTTCCTTATTTCAGGCAGCATCTGCTCAGCCATCTGGGAGGCTCATTTGTAAAAGGTGACAGGCTCAGGGAGCAGCCTGCAGGTCCCACCTCTGGTGGCATTGAGTCCTCCTTAAGGTGTGTGTGTGATCACAGTGGAGAGAACCCTGCAAAGGGAATGCAGCTCTGCTGAGGAGGAATTGGAGAGTGAGCTGAGTGTTTCCTGAGCAGAAAACGAGGAGCAGGAGAAGTTTGGTTATCACAGAGAAAGACTCCAGTCTTGATTTTCCATGTTTTACTCCAACCCCAAATTACCCTTCCTTCATACTAAATGCTTCTGTGTCCCCATATATTATATTAATCTTTTATTTTACAAGGCTTTTTACCAACAGAATTCCTGCCAATTCTCCACATCTCCCATTAATGAAGAGCCATGGCCACTGTTATTTTAGTGCTCTGTAACTCCACAACATCTGGGGTTGGGGCCTGTTAATCTTCTGTCCTGACCTTCTGCCCTTTCTGCTGTTGGTTTGTAGGAAACTGTTGTCTGAAAGACAGGGAGTAACAGGAATATCTGGCATTGGACAGGACAGGTGAATACAACCTGCAGTGTTCTCTGCACTGCTGGTCCTGAGCAATAGTCAGTGTCGTAATAAATGAGAAATAATAACGTACTTCTGGCTGCAGCAGCAGAGATTTGTGTGCAGTGTAGCAGGAGGACCCAGGTCGTGTGTTGTTGGGTTCTGTTACAGGTTTGCAAATGTGCTACTTGTTCTTTGTAGCTCTGTTGCTAAACAGACATTTTCATTTCTAAGTACTTGCTTTCCTTTGTTACCCCAACCTGCCAGAATTAGAGGCATCTGCCACAGAAAGGAAGTCAGTTTTGTTTAATTTATCTCAGATTTATTTTGTGACATTTCCTGGATACATTTACCCATCACATTATTAAACAAGAGTTTATTTTCTGGAGGCTGCAGCTTCAGCTTTGCCTATATTTCAGTAAGACAGGAATTTAAATACTGTCAACATGCTGAGAAAATAGAAAGTCTTTCAGGTGTGTTTTGCAGGAGAAACTTCAGAGCTCCACTATCTCTCCTAATAGTTGGCCTGGGGCTTTCTCAAATGTATAATCTGATTTTTCCACTCATTTGAAATGTAAACAGAGAATTTTCACAGAAGACAGAGAAATCCATCTGCAAATAATATTTGTTTTTGGCAATTTGTTTCTTTAATTATGATGATAAATTTTCACTGTTTGGCAGCAGCACAAAGAAATATGCCCTTGAATGTCTTTGTTCCTTCAGGAGGAGTGGAAAAAATGAGCCTTGTTCAGAAGGCAATTCCCCCATCTAGTCACATAATTCTTGTCACTCACCCCAGCAAGTGATGAGAAACCCCTTTTTTTAGCTCTCCCATGGGAAGGATCTTTGGCTAGGACTCAGAAAACATTTTTATTGTTTTTTTGGTTTTTGGCAAACTTTGACTGACTTGGGACAAAACTCAAGTGCTGGGGTTGTACAAAGTTCTCATCTGCCTTTATCTCTCAGAAATGCTGAGTTGTGATGAGGAACAAACACAGCTACACATGAATTGCCCAAATAAAGATACATCGTTCAGAGGTGCTGATAGGCCAGGGGAGCAGCTGACTTAAATTTGGGGGACCCTATATCAGACCCAAAGCTCTGAATGCCTCAAATGTTCTTTCTAGAGGTGACTCAAATGCCAGTTCTGCACCTTGAATCCATCTCTAAAGCATTGGATCATCCCAAAGTTGTTGCCAGGTTATTCTGTTATTTTCCTGGGGGCTGGATTTAGAAAATTAATTAATTTAAATTTGTTTTGTAGTACCACACACAAGCTTATTGTTACTTCTTCCTTTTCATTACAAATGAAATATATATGTTTATATTTCTAAATCTATTTATTTAAATTATATACTCTGCATTACGTTTGGGGCAGGTACTTCATTCTTTAGAAAGAAGAAAAACATTTGCAGGACACAACTTGAAATACAAAAATCTATAGATTCTACATGTTGACCGTTTATATTTGTTGGACTGTGATCTGATAGGGGAGAGACCTGGAGTTTTCTGTCTACTTTAATTTCATTTCTACCTTCTCAATGCACTGACTCGTGTGTGCCAAAACATCACTGGTAAAATGCTTCTTGATAATGTTTTTAGCAGACAAAGGAGGAACCCTTTGTATATGTAAAATGTTTTATAGTCCTTAGACTTCTGCAGACTAATTGAAAATAAATGTGGAGCACGTTTCATATTCAGAAAATCTGAATGGGCCTTGGTTCTGGATAAGGAAGAGGGAGCAGAACTGGCTGAACTGGGCATATTAAATTCTTTATTGAATAGCTTTGTCCCTTTTCTGCTGTTGGATTTCCCACAACTGGATTTTCTTAGTTTTTCCTCCACTTGATTGTTTGGTTTGTGCAAATACCCTGAAATCACTGCTCTGGTCAGGAGTCCTTCACAATTGCCTGGTTTGTGGCATTTAGTTTTCAATTTTAGCCATATGGGGTTTTTTTGGTTTGGCTTCTTGCCTTTTTTATTATTCTGTGCCTGCTTAATTGTAGCTTTTATGAAGAAATGGAGAAAGAGACATAAAGACAATAAGACAAATCATTCCCAAAGCAAATATAATGAGGGAAATGAGGAGAAGAGTTGGAGAAATATTTACATGATTTGAATTTTCTGTCAACATTCCTAAAAATAGAACAAAAAAATTAAATTAAATAGTCAGATGATTTGTTAGTGAAAGGAATAAAAAGAATTGCAAACACGAGAACAAATGTTCATTTTTATTCCAAGAAGTAGTTCTTGGCAGTATTTAGGACTTTTCTAATAGAGGAGACGAAATGTAGGTTTTATCCCACTTGAACATAAATCAGTGCAATAGACTAAACAATATCTATTGTAGGATGCACTGAGTTCTTCTGTTTTCTACAGCCCTTCAATTAAGTCTGTAAAGTCAGTCTGTAAACTGTAAAGAGGTTTAATCACCTCCTGCTCAGCCAGGCCTCCTGTAGGTCACTGCCATGGTCCTGCAGCACAAGTGCTGCAGTGGGGAAGCCTTCCAGTAGCACTCAAAAATAGCAGCAATTACCTAATTACAGCATGGTCATGCTAAAGGTCACATTAATGGCCACCAATGCTGATGAATGGGAAGGCAGTGGCGTGGATGAAATCATAATTAGTGCAGCATGAGGTAGGTGTTATGTTAAACATCCAAGGGGAAAATATGAACAGCATTGCACAGGTGGACTGAAATGTTCCCTGTAAAACCTCACCTGCAACAATCCCACTTTGAGAAGACAAGAATAAGCTTTACATAGTTTGCTCCTGTCAAGAAGTTAAGCCAGTTGTGAGTTTTATTCACCAACTAGGGAAGCACGTGCTGGGTGTGACACACTCCAGACTCCACTCTGCTCGTTTTGAGGTGTCACAGGGTGGCTGTGTTTGACACCACAGACACTGTATTTTCTTTCCAATGAGTTCACCAGCTACTGAGAAAGAAGAAATTCAACTGGAGCAGCAGGACAGTGGAGATGCTCTATGATCCAGGCAAACAATAACTCAGGTGTCCACTCCTCAGCGTGTCTGGGGAGGGTTTGATATTCTGTGCATGTCACACACACGTGAAAAATCTGCTGCTACCGAATTAGCAGAAAAACCAGCAACATTTATACTGTTTAGGTTACAAAGGTTTCCATCAACACTAAACAGGTGATTTTTCATTGTTACAGTATATACAGTGCTAAGATGGCACCTCATGTCTGCTATTGATTTCCCTGATGCTACCTTCAAACTTGGTGGTCACAGCTGTACCTTCCCTCTGTCAATGCCAGTGTCTCCAGTGGAGCCCCAGAGCTCACGGGGTTGTTTCAGTCTTTGCATGAGCTTCTGTTTCTGTTCCAAAATTGCCAAAAATCTGGCCCACGGGTGTATTTTCAGGACAGCAGAACGACTGAACTTGTGTGGGTCAAAGACATGGCATTTAATCAGGGGTTTTAAACAGGAGGAGAAAAGGGATGAAACTGTCTCTGTTAAAACTCCCTACTCTAAAGAATTTCATTCAGTTGCCTGGATTATTCCAACTGTGATATAAAAGTACAGAATGGCATCCAGATTGGCTTGCCAGGTATTGCATACAAAACACCTTTCTGAGAGAGTACCTCCATCTCTGTGGAATGTGCCATTCTCTCTGGAGAAGGGAGAGACCCTGTGGTTGCTCAGTGGGTTTCATGGGAAGTGTTGCCTGGCTGTGGGAGATGTACCAGAGATATTTCCAGTACCAAACCTGCCCATTTCTTATGGTGAAGATGGAACTCGCTTTGCTTGAGCTTGTTGAGAAGGAAAAGAACTTGAACAACCCATTTGTTTTATAAAACCAACTACCACTTCTAATTTTCTTCAGTCCTTTGGTCTTTTGAACTCCAGCCTTCCAGTCTTTTTTGTAAAATAAGAAGAAAAGCAAATGATAGTTAAAAAAATGAAAAATGCCTATTTGCAGTGAAATCAATTTTTTTTGTTGTTCCTTTGGGTTTCTTTTAATTTGATTGTTAGGCAGCAGGACAGGAGAACTAACAGGAACTGTGTTCTGATCCTGGGTAACTTCTGTTTAGTTCTTTCTTCACTAAACTCCCATCTCTGGAGATACAAGTTATACAGTCAAACATTTTACTCCTTTAGGGCACAGGTGGGGGATTCCTCTACTAGAACAGACCAGAATCTGGTATCTCCCAGCATGTGCCTTTCTTCCACTTGTGTCCTTGAAAGACACAAGGTAATGGGAATTCAAGTTTGAATTCCAGGCCAAGTATCTACTAATTTCTAAACATAAAGGACATTTTTAAGTGTCAGTTTTGGAAGACTGGATCCCCAGCAGCAGAGTTCCCAGGTTAGAGCAGGGGAGGCAGAAGCACCAAGGAATGTTGCTCAGGTTCCCTCCATCCTTGCCCGTTGTGTCAGTGACTGTTGAGCCTCGTTAGCAGTGACACATCCCAGAGCTGGACAGGTGGCCTGGGATCCAAGCCTGAGCCTCTTATCTCAAATATCTCTGGAAAGCTCCTTTGGCAAGAAGCCCAAATGGGAAGGAGCAATTCTTCTGTCTCAGACCAAACTTGTAAGGAATCTGGAAAGTAACAGGCTCTGCTGGCTGTTATTTCTGTTCCCTCCTCTGCTGTCTCCTCTCCAGATTATTTTTTTAATCGGAATGTTTGACTGCTTCTCATCTTGCTGATGCAAAATCTCTCAATATCCAGCAGGAGAAAGGTCCACATTGCTTTCAATAATCTTTGGATCATGCCATTAGCTTCACTTAAGCTTTGGGTCTGGTTCTTCACAGTTCAAAGGATTTATAATCTCTATTCCAAGTCCTTATCCAGTTTTTCTGAGTTCCTTAACTCTGTAGATATGAAAGGTCTCAGCTCTTCACCTGAGTATGAGCTGTATCTGCTGCTAACCAATAACACAGACATTTAGGGTAGGAAGGAAGGAAAAAAGGACATTGTATTATAATGTTTAACTTGTGAAACAAGAGGAAATGTCTTCAACCTGTGATCCATTTGGGTTGCATAAGCTATGAATGAGGCATTGTTAGATGAATATTAAATATACATGTATATATTAAATATTTAACTTGAACTTTGTTCAGCTTTCCTTTCTTGTAATTCCTTTTCGGTGTTCATAGAAAACAAACCTGATTTTTATGTTGCTTGCCAGTAGTGACCTCAAATTTTCTGTTTGTGTTAATAATATCAATTACCTGCACACATGAGTCACGTTGAACTTTGTCACTGCACTGGAGGAGTGCTTTTTGGAATATGTCCACAAAGCTTTTTTCTGTGAAAACATTCCCTATTGCTTGAAATAATCTGTGAGTGCATTTACTGTTTCATGCATATATAACTCTGGTAGTTGTTCGTTCCGAAATTTTTTCAGCACAAAGCTGAAGCCTGCAACTGTTCCAGTTGAGGTGATAGGAGAGATGATAAAAGAACTCCTGAGAAATGTCCTTGTCAAGCACAGGAATGAATGCAACCTGCAATGTCCCTGGAATCCCACAAGTGTATTTTGAACCCTGGGCTGGTGTGTACCTCCAGTGTGTCCCCTGCAGCTGTGAACTGCTACTCTTTGTGTAGGACTGGGCAAGGCTCCAGTGGCTCTGTTCTTACAAGGAATGCATTTTCCAGTGTTTTGAGTTAATGACTATTATTCAAGCTGAAGTCAGTTCCTTTCTCACACTATTTTAGGCTGTGTGTGGTAAACCTTTGTGCCACTCTTCTCCTCAAAACGTTCTGCTATTTTCCTTCTGTCCTAAAACCAATACAAATTATACCAAGGTCTTTATCTTCTGAAATAAGTGTTGGTTATCTCCATAATGACTAAATCCTGAAGTGCAGCAGGTTGGTATTTCTGCTGGCCTACTGACCCTCCTTTTATTGCTGCTGGTCAATGCAATGGTGTTGGGAAGTTCCTGTTGTGTTTGATGTGCAAATAGAGAACAAAAGGTCCCTGCCCTGACGACTGAAAGTTTAGGTATTTGTATTGATTGGATAAATATTGGGCATTTGTCTTTTTCCACCAGAAAGCGATACATTAAGGCAACTGTTTCCTGGACAGATAAAGAGTGAATTCTGAGGATATAAGGAAATTAAGCCTGGAGTGAGGCTTGTAGTAATGGGGGGAAGCAGGTACATGACCTTGCAATGTTCTTCCTCTCTTTCTCCCTTTATTTTGATTCTGACCTGATACTTTCTTAATCAGACTTTGAACAGAACAACAGCCTGTGTGTTTTCCAGCATTCACTCCATCCTTGTGTACCTCTGAGGTGGTTTCCTATTCTCACCCTCAGGGGAAGGAGTGCAGGACTCTTGGACCATCTTGTCTTCCTCACTTGCCTTATCCAAAATCTGACTCAGGAGTAACCCTTCAGGAAAGTGCCTTAGATAATGGGCCACGTCCCCCCTGCATTGCTCAATACCCACATGCTGATCTCTCAGGCATTTCAGTCCTTATTTATTGTTCAGAGTGTGTTGAAATTTCCATTTAAATTAAAATTAATAAAATGGAACGTTGCATTTTTTGAATCTGTATGGGGAAAAGTTATTTTTTATTTCCATTGTAAAGTGAAAATATTGCTTACAGTTTTTATTTTTAGCTCTTTCTTTACACGTGCTTTTCTTTGCTGGGCTTAGTTACACAGAAGGGTAATTTTATTTTGAAATTTTAAAGCTTCTTAGAAGGAGAAAACATACCCAGGGAAAATAAGATGTTGGTCTCATCTGAAGGAAGAACAAAACTGGTTATGAAATCATCACAATTAAAAAAATATCTTTGACCAGTTTTCCTCTCCATTCAGTGACAACAACTCTGATAAAATGTATCTAATTAACACCCAGCAGATAACAATTATCTTGTATAATTATGATGAGCTTGTTTGTTCTTTAATTGACAGTTTGGGCAATGTTTTATGATGTTTATGTGACCTTGCAGCCGATCTGGCCCCGCTCCTGCGCGCTGCCAAGTGCGTGGCTGTTTGGATTTCCAGCCCAGCCCTGGCTCTCACCCCTCGTTACCGTCCCTGTCACTCCAGGGTGACACATCCCGCTCCAGCTCTCCCTGACTGCCGCAGTGTCGCTCCCATCCCCTGGAATTGCGCCGAGATCGCTCCCAGTTGTTGCCCCTCTGCTGCCTGTCCCTGCCTGTGCCTCAGCTCCGGGGAAGAGCTGGCTCTGGAGGAGCCACAAAACGCTCAGCACCAGAGCTGTGCCCTATTAGGAATGAAATCCTTGGGTGTATCTCGTGGTTTCACATGTAGTTGGTGCAGACTTTGCAATAATCCCACAATCTGCTTTCTATTAAAAGGTACCCGATAGTTCAATAACCAAATGTCTGTGCTGATACAACAGATGCCTTTGGTTTGATGCATCCTGGGTGCTTTGGGAGGCTTTCAATTTTCCCACTGAACACAATTTCTTTGCTGTCCTGTAAATAATGAACCCTTGTGTGTTGGTACCTGGCTGCCATGATCATTTTTGCAGTAATGCTCTGGGATGCTTTGCCTACGGCCTGTCCTTTTTACTAAGGGATGTCTGGGATAAAATTGCAAATTAATTTTTGGAATAGATTTTGCTCTTTGCTAGAGAGAAGCAGATCTAAGTAGTTGGACGTTGTGGGGGGAAAAAGTGGAAGAGTGGAAAGATGATCAGGTGGCTAAGATATTCAGGGATGACTAAGAGGGGGTCATTGGTTTTAAGCCCAGTCTGTCCAGGTCAATTAATCTGTGATTTGATATTTTTTTTCCCACTGACAAAGTGGGGTCAGAATAACTATTTCCTGATCCCTTTTCTATGTGTTTTTCTGGGGTTGAACCACTGCTGCCTTGCTGTGGATATTTTACTGCCCTGCATCTTTAATTTTTAGGATATTAGTGCCTTCCAAGGGAAGGACACTTTGCAAGCCTGTTTCTTCTACAAAGGAGTGGGGACAGAAGTCCTTGTAAGGGCTGAACTTGTGTGAATATTCAAACTGGATTTGCAGCAGTGGGGTTTTTAATGTTTGCAAACAGGGAATCTTAAACAGCTGAGTAGCAGATCCCTCTTCCTGCCACGGTGGCTCTTAATTAAAATCTCTGTCCCAATTTCTTCATTTCATATGTAGGTGTGTTACTTAGAGCAGCTCTTTTCCATCTGTAAAGGAAGAAGGAGCTACTACCTCCTGATTTAAGTCTTCATCCAGAAGGCTTTAGGCCTTTATTGTTGGTTTTTTTTCCTTCAGTTTTGTCCTCCTCCTGTTGAGGAATCAACCATTTCCAGTAGTCAAAGCAAGTTGAGTCCACAGATTTTCAGTTCCAATTTCTTCATCCTCACTTTCCATCCTGAGTGCTCTGCCTGCTCCCAGGCTCCTGCCATGGTTATATTGGCACAATAATCAGGTGCCATCTCAACAAAATCACCCCCCTTGTGCTCAGACAATGTGAGGGCTGTAATGCAATCATGGAATAGTTAATGAACAAACCTGTGGTTCCCCCATGTTGCCTCACTATCCTTGTCCTTGGAGGTTTGGAATGAAGGGGAATCTCCACTGTGAGGATCCTACTTGGCACAGGGTGTAATGTGTGAGTCAGATTTATGTGAGGGGTTACTTCCCTGAAACAATTTTAAAATTAATTTAGTGAGAAACAAAGAGGAAACCTCCCCAAACAAGGTTTTGTGTGATATTTCTGGATTTTGGGGGTTCTATTAGAGAGGGAAATAGCCTGGGAGCAGCTTTTCTTATAACATCATCTTGTCCTTTTCACTCCAGGGCAGTATTAGAAAGTGCAGTGGTGCATAAGACTTAGTAATAACTATTATTATTTGTTAAGCATTGTCTTATACAGCACTGAGAACATTGGGTTTCTGTCCTACATGGATCATTACTTTGGGAATGCAAAATTTTTCAAACAGTAAGTGTCCTCGATGATTAGAGAGAGATTATCACCAAGTGCTGCATTTTTATTTGGATTTTTCTTGTTTTCTTTTTCTAAATGAAGGGGCTGAGCGTCAAATTAATCTAGTTATCTGTAGCAAAATTCTGGTTTGAGGATAAGATAAAGTATGTCAAACCACTTAACCTGGTCTTCTCTCAACATAAATTGGTTGGAAGGAGATGTAGAAAAATCCTCTGCATAGACTCTGATGATTTGAGGTCCCCAAGCTGTCAGTATGGGTAAACCCAATCCAGATGCCTGAGTTCTCAGATTTTGGGATAGATCCTCTCCATCCTTTGGGATGATTTCAGTATTTGACAGCCAAGGTAATGGACAGCTGAACTTCCAGCTTCATTAATTGAGATGTTCTATCTAAACCCAATGGATGAGGGTTTGGGTTGGCAGGAGGTGAGAGTTTCACGTATTATTTTTTCTCCTTTGTCAGGAGGATTCTGTAGAAGAAAATCTCAACTTAAATCAAGGCAGATTTGTGTGTCTATTACTGGTACATAAAATAATAAATGGAATAAAGTTTGGAGATGTATCCAGTAGATTCTCAGTAAGAAGCATTCTGAAGAGACCTTATAGTATTATCTGACCTTTAAAGTAAACTTGAATTTATTTAAATGCCATAGGCACAAATTATATGCTTTTTGCCTTAAAATTCATTGGGTAGCTATTGATAGAATTAATAAAGAATAATTTTTCAGAAAAAGTGAACATATGGCTTGTTATTACTGACTTCAAGCCACAATCAGAACATTATCCAAATAACTCCAGATCCCAGCAGTATGTTCTCAAGCATCTCGTACATTAGAGCACGACTCCTGGAATTCTTTGAGGCTTTGTACGTTCTGTTGTGGATCTTTGAGCAGTGTTGTCTGTGTTCTGACTTCTAATCCCATTAAAGGTCTTCATATTGAGGATTTTATAAAGGTGATGTGAAAACTTTAAGTGGCCTTGAGGTGACATTACAAACCTTGAGCTTGGGAACATTTTTTCAGGAACCGAAAACCTAATTAGAATCAGTCTCATCACACGAGTGTTTTTCTTTCTTTGTTGTTTCTTGTGGTGTTTGCTCTCCTGACACTCAGTTGCTCTGATTCTTTTTCAGTGTAATTTTCCAGTCCTTTACTCGTGTTCCTTCAAATCTTTATGAGTTGAGTAAATAGATGTAGTGGGATGAGCTGAGAAAATGTAAGACTTGCAGATTTTTTCCCAGTCATAGGGAAAACATATTGCAGCTTTTCTCCCTAAGTTTTTTGCTGATTCTAGTGACCAGACAACTCCCAGCCAGCTGTGGCTAAAGACATTTAGAAATGTTTTCAGAGACAGGCAGAATGGTTTATACTGGGCTGCTTCTCCCACCAGGTTGCCATGTACCTCTGCAGAGAGGGCTGGAACCACGTTCACTGGGCAGGGGACTCGGAGCACCAGGAACTTAAATATCTTGCTCATCTAATTTGGCTGTGAGCCATTTTATTGCTCTCTGTTTGATTGATGTATCTATTTAAATGCTTTAAGAACTGGGACTCTTTCTCAGCAGGGGCTTGCACAGTGCAGTGCAGGAGGGATCCTGACCTTGTTTGGGGCCTTCTGTGTTTCTGAGAATGAAGTAATAATAAATAGAATCATTATATAGAGTCATGGAATGGTTTGGGTTGGAAGGGACATTAAAGTTCCAACCCCCTTTCCATTGGCAGGGACACCTTCCACTAGCCCAGGTTGCTCCAAGCCCCATCCAACCTGGCCTTGGACACTTGCAGGGATGGGGCAGCCACAGCTTCTCTGGGCAACCTGTGCCAGGGGCTCCCCACCCTCACAGGGAACAATTTCCTCCTACTGTCTAATCTAAACCTACTCTCTGTCTCTGGCTGCACAATCCCAACTCTCTCAGCCTTTCCTCCCAGCAGAGCTGCTCCATCCCTGATCATCTTGGGGCCTCCTCTGGACTGGCTCCAACAGCTCCATGTCCTTCCTGTGCTGGAGGCAGCTCTGCAGGAGGGGCAGGGGGGCACAATTTCCCCCTCACCTGCTGAAGCAGCATTTTCAAAGCTTGTACCCAACCAATGCAGTGCCTCAAGAGTTGCTGTGGCCCCCAGTTAACACACACAGAAAGAGGGCTCTGAATGCAGCTTCCCTTTCTTGGCCTGGGTGCTCAGAGGAAAGGGGAGAAAATTGGCAATTTGGGAACAAAAAAGAAGAGACTGTCTTTATTAGAACAGCCAAAAAAAGAAGATGCAAACCCCCCTCAAAAGCCAAAACTAAATAACCCCTGGGCTCCACACTGTGGATCCCAGCATTATAGCTCTCTGCTGAACCCCCCTCTGCAGAGATTTCTGGCTCCCTGCTGCAATTTGAAGCTCTCTTGCTATTTAAATTATCCTTGGGAGACAGCCTTGTGTCTTTACTTGGCTGCCTTTGCTTTTTTTCCTATTTCTTTTTTTTCTTGATGAGTCATTCTACCAGCTTATACCCTCTCATCAGATAGACCAGACAATGAAGTCACCAGGGTTGCCTGAGAGCAAAATTGGCCCCATTATGCACAACCACTGTGCCTTGTCACTGATAATACACCGCTCAAGGGCTGGCCCTCAAAGCAGGATGGAAAATCACCAGGGACAAGAAACCTTCCACCCAAACAAAAATATTTGTTGAAATTTTTTGGGGGGTGTGTGTTTTTAAATTTGGTGAAATACTTCCAGCTGAAAACAGGAAATCACACACAAATAAAACTGGTGTTATATTTTGTCAATGTAGGAAGAAGAGTAAATTATCTCATAGCATCCCTTTACTTGTGTGCACCAGCCTCAGCCTTCTGCAATTAGCTATGGCAGTAAACTTTTTATTAGTCTTCTATATAAACTAGAAGACTTTATATCAGAATGTATGAGAGGAAAGAAAGATGCTTGACAAAAATCATCCTTTATTAGCTCAGTACAGAAGCAAAGTTAAACAGTCCTTTCTAGAGGAACATGGATGGAAAGACACTTACCCAGAGAACTTTATTCTAGAAACAAGACACCAAATATGAGAAGGAAAACAAAACAAGGATGAGGGAAGTGACTTTTTCCACAGTGGTGTGGCACATCAGTAGCTGGCTAGGAATAGTACTGAGGGTTTCTGGTTCTCAGAGAACTGTTCTTGCTGCTGAGGCACAGAACCTTCAAAGCACTTGTGGCTCTGATAGTGCTGATGTCTTGGTCTGCTCAGATGGAATAACAAAGGGCAGCTGGTCTTTTGGGATCTGTAGTAATCTGGTGAGGAATTCCATAATAACTGTTAATATTAAAGCTTTTACAAGCCTAACTATCTGCATCAATAAAGGACAGAAGAAAAACAGTTTATTTCCTGTTCTAAGTCTTACAAAACCATAGTCTCCATAGAGACCTCTCTTCCTTCCTTTCAGTATTTTTAACAAGAGGAAAATCTCTTTATTGCTTAGCTAGCCCATTCTCAGAGTTGTGCCCATCAGTGGGCTTTGGAGAGACTAAAGTGGCTGAGTTTCATCACCTGCCAAAGCTGATCCTTCTTTTGATTCCAAACTGGTGCTCTGTCGTTAATGATTTTTTTCCATCACTCCGTGCTGAACACAGATGAGCCCCAACGTTTCTGGGCCCTCTATTAACTCGGTATAAAAGGATGCTTTCTTTTCCCACCCTCTCTTAAGGCCCAGGAAACCTTAGTGCACTGCCAGAGGTGACTAAAATGTGCTGGGAGAGAGGAGAATCAGAGCTCAGGGGTGCTGCTCAGGCTGCTCTTTATGTCGTGTCTGCAGAGACCACAGACAGCGTCCCCAGTGCTGAGCCAGCGCCACTTCCACCCTCCCTGGGAAGGGAGAACCTCGTGTTGCAAACTCACCCGGGAGCACAGTCCAGAAGGTGACTGCTCTCAGCTGGGTGTTAAAAGCATCTTGCACTATTTTTCCAGCCTGATTCTATCTCACCAACTGTCTGGCTTGACTGTTTTGCTGTTATTCTTGCTTACAGTTTGTCACACTGATGAAAGATTAGCTCTCTGTATGTGGGTTTTTTCCTTTTTTTTTTTTTTTTTTTTTTTTTTTTCTTTTTCTTTCCCCCCCCCCCCCCCCCCCCCCCCCCCATTTCCCAGTGTGGCATTTAGGATGGAGGCTGAAAATATTGAACAAACTGCTGATGTCCCCAAGATTCAAATGTGTGAAAAAGACTCGTAAATGAGTCTAGCACACTCAGAAACATTCTTAACATCTGTTCAAGCAGGAGTACCAGTTCCCTTGCTCAGAAAGCACAATTTGTCCTCCCTGTTATTTAAAACTTTGGATTTGAATATTATCAGAGCGGAGCTAAGGAAAATAAACTCTTTGATTGTGGATATAGGATTTATAATGGGATGTGTGGAGGGGATGGTGCAGAATTACAGAATTTTAACTGCAGTGTGTCCTCAGTTTCTCTTTTATTGAAAGTCTTCCCCTTACAAAGCACTATGGAAAGGGTCACATAGTTGCAAGCCCTGTGGATTGTGTCCCCTGGACTGCTGGACATGGGTTTACTGGCAAATAGCATGTGTTTTCCTCTGAAAACTTACTACTTATGTAGAATAAAGCAAAAGCACCTTAAAAATCACTAAAAATAATTTTAAGCTTTATTTTCATATACACTCCTGATGAGGCAAAAATTTCTCTAACTCAAGTTTTGTCTGGCAGTAAATATTTCAGGATTCTGTCTCTGAAATGTAGTTGCAAAACTCTCAACACTTCTGCAATTTAGTGAGAAAAAGGCTATAAATAGGCAGCCAGACAGAGGCACAGCAGGGAGAGCCCAGGGGTCCGAGCTTCCAGCCTCTTTCTGCAACCACAGTAAAGAATTGCAGACATAAACATGACAATTGCAAAGAAAAAAGCAACTGGTAACTCTGAGAACGAAGAAAAATACTTAAAATAAGTGGCTGCATTTAATAAACAGGCTGAGTGGCCTCTGCAGTTTGCTGGGGATGCTGCAGTGACCTTCCCTTGCTCCAGCCGGGCTTGGGATGAAGTCCTGGCACTCCAGCCTGGATACAGCTCTCCCAGGCTCTGGGGACAGATGGATCCTGCTGTCCCAATGTCCAGGGCTAAAGCCCACTGCTGGTTGGGACTGCAGCACCCTGGGAGCTCTGGAGAGGGGTTTGAGCACAGTTTTAAAGCAGGTGGATGAGAAATCTGTGCAATATTGTGAGTGTTCCGAGGACTGGAACTTCTTTAATCACAGTTAATCCATTAGCATTCCCCATTTAAGTGACATTTATTACTACAAATGTCTGGTGATGGTAAAAGCAGTGGCTCTGTTGCAATTATTCCACCTTCTAGAATCCATACCAGTGCTTTTATTTCTTTTTGATAGAGAAATCATGTAAGTCACGAGTCTCATTGCTGGTGTGGTACAGCAAGATGAAATACTTTTCCTCTGCAAGGTTAATGTGCCACAAGTCTCCCCATGATTAGGAACAAAAATATACCAGCAGGTGGGATACAACCAGAACAGAGAGAGTTCTGTAAAATTCAACTTAAACCAGGCAATAAAATGGGCAATGGCAGCTTAGAGGCCTCCTGCAGCAGCGATCTATAGTTCCAAGGAGAAGTCCCCTGGAATATACCTGTTGTTTTAAGAACAATGAGATTTTTGCAACTGTGATAACAGTTTTCCAGCTGCACATTGGTCCTAAAAGCCTGACAAGTGTCCTTTCCTGAGAAAGAGGGATTTTGAAAGTAACCTCTAACACCAGCACAAGGACAGCAGTTAAACCTGATTACCCTTGGTAGTGTTTAACCCTTCAGGGAAGCTTGGAATTTAACAAATCCAAGTAGAAGCCCAGAACGTTTAGTTGGGGTAAGTGAACTAGGCTTTCATGGCTTTGTTTCTTGTCTTCATTTTGGGCTGAGTAGTATTTAACTCTGTTAAACACTGTTCAAAACCAGCTTTGCAGTTGGCCAGGGTGTTACTGTGACCTGAACCTCCAGCTTCAAGCATCTGGTGCCTGTTTGTATTCCTGGAATATAAACTTAAGCATGCATCCTACTCTAAAACTTTTCTTTAGAAAAAAAAACGTTGTCTGATGAGAGCTTTGCTTCTCTGTTTGTTTTTTATTGCAGTACATCCTTTGGGTTTGGTTTTGAATTCATCTCTCATGCTTGTGGGTCTGTCACCGTACAGTGCAAGTGGGAGAAGTTCAGTGTTTTGGTGTAAGACAGGTTTGAAAATAACCTCAGTATTTCACAGTAAAGGGAAATCAATAAGGGCAGCAGCAGAGAGAAGAATAGGTGTATTAATAAACCAAGACTCTGAGTACAGTGGGGTCAGGAGCTAAATGTAGCTGTACCTAAAGCATCATTCCAGACACCAGTATGTGGTGGGAAGATTAGAAGCTTGGCCTACTTGTAGCTAGACACAAAAAATGTGGGTTGTTGGGTTCTTTTTTTGGCTGAGGAGGGGTGTTTCCCCATTAGGATACAAAAATAGTAACTCCAGAAACTAAACGTGACTTGCAGACAAACTTTGAGCTCACTCTACTGAATTCCTTTTTTCAGTGTCACTGGAGTCTGTGAAAGCAACCAAATGCATTCGAACTGGTCACAGGAGCTCTGCTGTGGAATATGCCTGATCCAGGAGGATAAAGAACTTTCAGGACTTGCTTTTCAATATTTTTCAGTAACTCAGGCATCATTAATCTGGGATATATTTAGTTCACTTTCTGACATAGTTCAAATGCTGATGTCATTTATTTGGAGGTCAAACACCCACCCAGCCACCTCCTTTAAAAAGCTACACCTCTAAAGTGCACTAGATGTGCTGATATCGATAGTGACATTTCCCACCTCATTCCTGTGAATTTACGCCTGGATTTGTAATATATTTTATTCCTTATAATAAAATGCTTTGGCAATGTGAGCACTGTGAAAAACAAATTTTGGGTATCCATACGTGAAAAGAAAATGCAAAAGCTCTGTATAATTTAAGACTAAGAAGATAACATCCACAATAAAGTTTTAGTATCAATAGTATCAATTTAATATCAATGACAAGTGAGGAAAAAAAAAGTCCAAATAAGAAGGATTGGCTGGTTTTACAAAAGACCAGTTCTTGTCTTGACTCAAGACCACTTATCCCTCTGGTAACTTCACATTTGTAACTAGTCTAGTTAGATGAGTTTAGAAAGAGTTTTGACAGACTATATATAGCCTTATAATTTGGGACTAAACTGAATTTGCTGAGACTCCTCTACGGTGATTCCACATATAAGAAAGCACTTGCAGGCTTAGAGACTGCCGGCTTTGATCAGTAATACTTTGCCATAATACTCTTTCCCAGAAATATTCTCAGCTGCTGTCTAATTCCTGAGGCTTATTGTAGTTCCTATTAGTCACTGGTGTTTGCCACGTTTCTGTGACATATTTCTGCCTCCTTTTGTTTGCTGTTCTTGTACTGTCTTGTTACAACAGGTGACGGTGTATTATCGTACCAAATAAATGCAGTTTGTGAAATGCAATTAAGCTGCAGAGGCAGCAGAGAGGTAATTCCTGCCCGTGACCTGAATTTCATTCCTTGCAGTGCCACTGACTTACCAGGTGACCTTGGATGAATTTCCTCGTTAGGAAAATGGGGCTGATTATTTACCCCCAGGGTGTAGTACTACAGTGTAACAAATGACAAAAGCCAGGGAAGTACAAATTCCTTTGGAACTCTCCCAAATTCTGTCCATTGACCATATGCTAAAAGCCATTATGGCACAGACTCTGACTTACCTACTCCAGGGGGACAACCGAGTGTTTCCTGTGCTGGGGCAGGAATGTTTAATGACCACATTTGTTACTTTGGTGCTGGGATGGGTTAGAGGAAACTGCAGCAGGGAAGGGCTGGGATCCAGTGGTGTCAGTGCAGCCCATGCAGCAGGTAAAGGATGCTGCTCCAGCCATAAATACTCGTCTGCTCCGTGCATTCCTTAGGCCAGTTCATCATTTAAACCCTCCCTGAGAGGGAACAGCAGCAAATATGTTCGTGTGTTTGGTGGTTTCCTTGTTTTTATCTGCATTAGCTGCTCTGATAAAAACACTGTCCCTTCTTACAGACCTCACCTTCTCTCCTTGTCACCTCTAGTGCTGAATGAAGATGCAGAGGGATGTGTTGAAATACTGCACCACAGGGTTAATTTATCCGAGGAAAAGAAGATTTTTATGCTCGTTGTATCTTTCTTGTGCATCTATCTGTATGTTAAATATGAACATTACAACAATACCAAGCTGGGTTTCTGCTTTTGGGGTGTCAACAGAGAGGTGGAAATCTAATGTGGGCTTAGTCTGAAATAAGGCAGGGAAAAAATTTCCATGTTGGACAGTTTTTGCAGTAAGTCCCTTATTTTATACACTTAGGGAGTTAATGAAGGAAAGGAAAGGAAAGGAAAGGAAAGGAAAGGAAAGGAAAGGAAAAAAAGAAAGAAGTGATGGAGTTGTGCTCTTTGGAAACGGGTTTTTAAGTGCTTCCAAAACAGGCAGTTTTGGCATTTTGAGTTTCCCTTTCTGCAAGGTTCATGCTACAAAGAATGTGCTTCAGCAAACATTCCCCATAACTTGTTCACCACCTTGTTTCCATTGTCTCATGCTGGGTCTGTTCCAGTACCAGTGTTCTCCTGGCTGTTATCTAGTCCAAGTTTTACTCCAATTCAATACAAATTCCTTTTAGCTAAGCTATCAGAGCACTTTCCTGAGCAAACACGAATCAAATATCTTATCTGAACTAAGTCTGCTCTTGACTTCTGCACAAACTTGAGACATGAGAGGATGTTTGCTGTTACTGAAGGCACCTGACAACCCCTATTAGTGTCACCTAATGAAATGTGTTTGTGGTTCATGTCAGGGGGTTTTTTTCCCTTCCAAAACCAAACTCTTATTATTTTCTGCTGAGCCATCAGAGTGCCTTTTTTAAACAAAAGCACGTCTGCCTTTATGATTTTGATTTGCAAGATACCCGTTAAACTCGAAGCAAATATTTGTTCTGCATTACACAAAACAGGAATTTAATTACTTGTTTTATATCTTCTTGATATCTTTCTTTAACATCTCCAAAAATAAAAGATGATGGCAGCAATGAAACATACCTTCCCAAATGTCTGCATTCATTACTGGTACCAATAATCAAGGCCCTGATTCAGCAGAGTTCTCTAGTGCCTGCCCTAATTTTAAGTACAAATAGTCATATAAAGTCAATTAATCATTTTTCATATCTGTGTTTTACAGCATTTTATTGCTGCCACTGCTGCTGATCCAGCCAGGCTGTCCCCAGGTACCAGCAGTGTGGATTTCTTGGGGAGTGTGGCTCTGAGTTTTGTTAAGTCAGGAGTTACTAAATTATGCAATGTTTAACCAATTGTTCTTCATGAGGCAAAAGCTGCTCCCATGAAAGTCTGCAGTAACATTTCCTGGTCTTAGTTATAACAGAAATAAGCTCCAGTGGAACAGAGGATGGGAATTTTATTCATTTCAATAGGGATGTTGACTAGTTAGACACACAAGAGGGTAAAATACTTTTTCTTTCACCAATAAGCTAAATGTTTTTCTGGAAAAATAAATGATTGTTATGCTTTAAATGTTACCACTGTGCATCACGTCCCACTGGTGTAAATCCAAAGCCCCTTCACATCAGTCTGAAAATCCAGACTGTTGAACCAGAAGAGATGCTGAGTGGCAGCGGGGTGGGGAGGGACAGGGAAGGACGTCTCTGCTTTAGCCACTTTTAGAATGCAATGAAGCGATAATGTCAGAACAAGATGTACTTTTTAGGAGCAATCATTCATTCACTACTGGCAGGATTGCTATAACCTATAGCAAATGCATCCACTCAGTGTTCTCGTGTGACCCGAGTGTGGAGAAGGGAACTTCAAACCAAACTGTCGGGTTTGTGCCATGCGAGTTTGACAGCAAACCCACTCACCGAGCCTGACGGGAGTGTAAATATATACTGGGAAACAGAGCCGTCACTGACAGACTCACCAAAGCCAGACTCTCCTTTTGGAGCAGACCTTCTCCAGGATAAATGGTGTGTGATGCAGCCAACTGAATTAATTTGCACCAGGCTCATTTTAAAAGGCGAGGTGTGACCGTCGGCGAGCCCGTGTGTCCATTGTGTGCTCGCCCAGTTTGCTTTATGTACTGGGATGGAAGGAAATGACCCAGATGTAGGTGATTGTTTTATCACATATGAACAGTATATGAATATCCTTCTGAGTTTCAAGAAGGCCTTTATCATAATTAGTGCCCATGGGTGGCATTTTGCTCCGAGTGACAGAGAGGGAGCAGGATCCCTGCAGGATCACCACTGGGCTGCAGTTGGTGAAAGCAGGGCAGGCTGCAGGTGCTTCCCCCTTACACGTGGGGTTCTTGAAGTGGTGCCAGGGAACCCCTGGAGAATATTTCCTCTACACTCAGCAGGAACTTTTTCCTGCCTCAACAACTATCTCAGAAAGGGAAAGGGAGGAGGGTCACCAAGCAAGTCCAGTGATCCTGCCCACATTGCCCTGGCAGGATCAAAGTGGATCACTAACCATTTACTGTGCTTAAAGAAATCTCTGACAGAGCCCACAGGGGACTGTTTCTGTGCAAGACAACACCTTTATGAGAAGAAATAGTGTCACTGAAAAGCACCAGGTTCTTGTTCCTAGCTGTGCATTAAGGTAAACAGCTCTCCAACATCTTGTGTTCATGTGCAAGGGCATGAGGATAAACAATTGTGTGTAGCAGTTCCGTGACTGAATAAAAATCCACAGCTGCTGTGATTTGGGATGGGCACAAGTGACTGAAATTTCGTTTCTTTGTTGTGTAAAGAACAAAAGTTACACCCGTAGTTCCTGGAGTTGTAATACCCATGGTGTGAGGGAAGCTTCAGTTCATCCCTGCCAAACAGCCTCGTGCATCCCATCAGGACACAGCTGTAGTTTTGCTGCTGGCCCAGGTAGGACAGAGTCTGCAAATGCCCTACCTGGAGATCTCTCACCCAGGATGTGTGCTGGGCACTACATCTGCTTTGCTGGGTTTCCCTAAAGCCCTTCCTTGCTGATAACTCCTGACAGTGCCAGTGGGATGTGGTGAGGGGCTCTGAATAACTGAGAGCTGCTGGAGGAGCAGCAGCTCCTGGTTGACATTCCTCCATTCAGCTTAAGAGTCAGTGCAGGAGGAAAAGCACTTGTACACCCTTACAGTTGTTGTACTTGGACATCATTGCCTTCTAGATTTAATTTTCGGTGATAAAGTACAATTTGTATAATGTGTGGAAAGGTCTGATACCGCTGTGCTGGAAGGAGAGTGCAGCTGGAAGCATGATCATGTTCCCTTTCGGGCTAATTGAGTAAGAAAAATGCAACAAGATAAAAAGAGGGGAGGGAGAACTGTTCCGTGATTCACGCAGGGAAAGGACAGTGTTCACCTGCACAGTGTCTCAGACACACTTGTGGTTGTGTGGATGCTGCTAAGCCTGGCTTTTCCAACAACAAGGCCTCTCTTATTCCCTCCTCCCCCTCCCCACTCCAGAGGGATGCTGGCTAAGACAAAAGAGCAAATGCCATTGTCTAGAGCAATCCCCGATTTACTCCCAAGTCGGCCTTGGAGCATGTGGAAGTTTTCAGAGCTGCCTGGGCCTGTCCTGCCGCTGACCTGACCCTGCCCGGCACAGGTCAGGGCCACTGAGTCCCAACAATGCCATGACACGGAGCCTCAGTGGGGCCTCTGCGGCCCCAGAGCTCCAGTCACACCCCATTTTGCTGAATAATGCTGGATATTCTGTGAAATGAGCCTCTGTCTCGCTCTGCCATCGCCCAACAGCCACGGGCTCGCTCTGCATAGCAACTGTGACAACGGGGAGGCCAAAATCCCAAAGGTTTGGGGCACCCAGCCCTACCAGGGTTCAATAACCCATGACTGGAATTGCTGAAGGGACGATAAATATGCAAATTCCGGCTTTGAGCCGCCTCTGGGGCCGCAGGGATGGAGGTGGGTGTGCGGCAAACACAGGGCTGAGCTCCCGAGCGATGAACTAAAGTGTGATTGATACCGTTTTAAATCCAGGGGCTAAAATAGCCGCCTTGAAAATGTCAATACCTCTTTAAATGTGGGTGGCTTGTAAATCGCAGCCACATATGCAAAGAGTGAGGCAGCTTTCGGGAGGGCTGGGGCGAGCCGGGTTTGCAGCCTTTGCGTAAGGGGCTGAGCAGCACCCGGCAAGGAATTATTTTAACCACCAGGATGGTGACAGTCCTTAGATCCTGACTCCGGGGTGCAATGTTTTATTTTTTTTTGTTCGTTGTTGTCGTTTTTTTTTGATTTTGTTTTTTTTTTTTTTTCCCGAGACCGTCTATTTCTGTGAAAATAATTTTAAAATAAGTTTGACGTTCTGCGCGAGGAGCTGCTGAGAAATTCCTTATATAACATCAGCTCAGCGAAATATTAAAAGCTTCGCTGGTGTGAATTCAAGCGCGACTGTTTGTTCCACTTACCGGGGTCCCTCCTCTGCCCCCCCCCCGCTCCTCTTTCCATATTGAAAAACAAAATATAGGTACGGCCAACTGTTCCAAATCTGAATTCCACGGCCATAAATGCTATAGAAAAATAATCTTTTACACCCTCTCTTCCCTTCCTCCCCTCTAAAATGTATTTGAAACACAATTACTGTGTTTAATGATTCAATTTGGGAAGACTTTGTCACTAGGACAATGAAAGTGGCTCAAGTGTGATAAAGCAAACATACCAATAAACCTTGTTTTTATTGATTTGTAGGAAGCTCAATTGTCTGGGAGAAACAGAGAGAGCTGACATCACCCCCTGGTCCCCCTGGAATGCAGTGATAAGTGTCAGCCTATTTTTCTTACAGGCAATTTCTCTGGCTATGTGATGTCTGGCTGCAAATTTAAAGTAAATGACATTCCACAATCTGTTAGGGATGGGGGGTGAAGTCTGCATTATTTGTTTCAGAATTTAAAATAATTTTGTGTCTGAAAATTTCTCCAGTGTCTAGACAAGATGTATTGCTTGCCTGCTGAAAATATTAAAATTTTTGTAATATACAGCCGACACAGCTAGTTTCTAAGTAAACATACAGATTCAGTTTAAGATCTTTTAGCCTCCTTTTTACAGCATATTATATTACTATTACCGGTGGGGGAGCCAGGTTAGATCTAATTCAGGTAGTCAAACATGGTAGTGCCCTGTGCAGGCCAAGTTGTCACAGCACTGTCTTTAAAAGCCCACAGTGGAAAGACCTTGGGTAAAGGAATCACTTGATCTGTGGCCTCTGTCTCTACATGATCATGAATGAGACCCTCTGTGATTTTAGGAAAGCTGAATTCTGCACCTACACTAATACTGCAATTAATCACTGAATACTATGTCTCGTTCATGAAAATTAATAAATCTCTTTAATTATGCTGCCTTTACTCAATGCAAGGTTATCTTAAATCAAAAATTGCCTGGGATGTTTTAAGGAAAAATATTTGCAACGACTTGTTTTCTCATTTAATCTATTCAGCATATGCTCCCTAAAGTGTACAGCTTGTGTGGAGATAAGAGTGTGCATGTGGAGTTAGTTCCCTTCAGCTGGTGGATGGGCAAGAGGCAATAAAGGAATATTTTTGTCCTAGTGGGAGAATTGAAGATATGCTGTGGATTTTCAGTTTCCAAGGAATGGAAAACACGTCTTGCTGAATTTCAGTTATATTGGGTTCTATATGTAGGCTTTTGTCTGGCAGTCTCAAGGCATCTATAATATTTTCTAGCATGTTCATCAACATGGATAGACAATATTATTATTTTTCTTGGGGCTTAAATAGGATACAGATTTGGTATGTGGGTATTTACTTAACTTGAAAATATGCTATTTATTTGGACATATTTAAGTACATCAGCAGAAGCTTGATGATATGTTTTTGCTATTCAAGCTCATTAAAAAAGAAAAACTTCTGTAAGGAAAGCTTGTTTAAAAAACAAATTGATTCCATAATTGTTTTTTATCATAAAAATATACTTCCTAAAGTCAGAGAAAAATGCTTTACTGAGTTTGTCATGTTCAAACCATCAAACTGGTGTACAATTAAAGGTAACACACTGTAACAAAAAGAGGCAGAGTTAAGTCACCAGGGACTGTGTAGCTGATTGTTGAGTGAGAAAGCAGAATTTTGGTGGCCTTTAACAAGTTTCCCTCTCCAATTCTTTAATGCTCACATTTTTACTGTAGTGAACAAATCTTACATCTTTCTTTATGCTTCTTAGTAACTCCTCCTGTTCCTTATTAAGAGTTTTATGTTTCCAGCATTTCCAAATGCCAGTTCTCAAAAATCATGAGCCAGACCTGGGGAAAAGAAATCATGAGTTTGGCTTAAACCAGTGTAAACGTTGAATTCCTTTTATTTGCCTTCTCTCTTTGGAGCTGTTAAGGGTACTGGCACTTCATCTTTTCAGGCTTCTTTCCACAGCTTTGAGAAGTGGAAATATAACTTTTAAAAATGAAAGATGAGGTTGCTTTGCAATGCATGAATCTGGCAGCTGGGGCTTTGAAAAAGCAGACCCAGGAACTACCGTGAGACTTGCAGCTGGGTGTAGGTTTTGAGTTGCTTTTCAGATTAATGCTGGTTCCACATTTTGAATATGTCAAACCGTGACTTTCTAGAGAGATGGTGGTTATAGAATTTTTTTGTGCATCACACTAAGGTTTTATCCATTGGCTGTCCAAGACAGTCCACACTATTCCAACAGTCTGTCTACAAACCCTCCATTTACTGGTGGAAAGTTTTCCCTCACACCTGACCTGTTAAAGGAGCAGCCAAGTCTTCCCATCCTTCCCATCAGAGGACAGATTATTCCTTTTCCCTTTGCAGCAGCCATTGACATACTTGGAGGAACGCTGTATCATCCTTCAGTGTTCTCTTTGAACAGAGCCCTCAGATCAAAGGTGTTGTGTTGTACTGCAGTTTAAAACCAGCTTACACATATTTCCTGCTGGAGTTTTTTTACTCCCACTCCTTAGCCTTTGTCAGAATGAAGCCCCTAGGAGGGGCCCTGGAAGGAAGCTGTTGGATCCCTCATGGAATGGGCACAGAGGATGCCCTGTGGATACCCCTGGCTCTGGCAGGGCTGTTCCTGCCTTGCTGCTTTTATTTTCACGCTGCATACAGGTTTTGTTTGCGTTTCACATTCAGTGTATTTGAACAGACAAAATGCCTTTGAAAAGGCAATACTGACAAAATTATAGGGGCTCACACGAGCTGGGTAAACACTAGAAGAAATACTTGTATCAGCAAAAAAATAACAAAAGATAAGCTTTGAACTTAGGAGATTCCCATGTTGAGATACATCAATGAGTAAACAAGAGGCTGCTGCTTTAAAAGGAGGCACAGACAATTGGGAATGTACGTGAAAACATCTTGAATTGAGACACATTTCCCTCCAAAGGTGAGTGTCTTCACCAAAACCATGCAGGAAGGTGAGCAGCTTTACTAGAAAGGTTCTCCTTCATGCTGCTGGAAACAGAGACAACTGTAGAAAAGGAGGGTAGAAAAGGAGGAGCAGAATCAAGTTAACCGTATTTTTGGATAATTTAGGAGCTAATCCTCAGTTCTTCACACAGTTTTGGGAGTAAAATACCTGACAGTACAAGTAGTGACTAATTAGAAGATGTGCCCTCCATGGGACTGGAGCCATTTGAAATGTGACAAATAGGAAAAGGCTTGGCAGTGCTTGGATAATGGCAGGGAGCCCTGGGATGGGCTGAGGTTAACGAGGCTGTTGTTCCTGACAGCTGTCATTTCAGTGGAAGTTGTTGATATCACCTTTGGAAAGATGCTCCAACTACCCTTTGGCACATTTGAATTGAAGCAAGGCCTTCAATTACAGAGTGCACAAAAGCTCATCCAACCTTTGCAGTTTGTGGCCTCTCTTAATTACTTTTTGTTGTAAACTCATGGTCAACATTTAACGAGGAAATTAATTACCAAAGAGATGATAGAGAACTCCACTTAGGGAGTAATTTTTTAAAATTTTGCTGCAAGCTAACATAAGGCACATCCAGAAAATAAGCACTGTGGTTCTGCAATTCCTCTAATAGAGTGCTGCCAACAGAGGGGGAAAATTTGAATTATTTAAGAATCAGACTTTGCTGCAGGATACTTGAGGACTCTGTATTTGTGCAAAACTAGAAGAATAAATTCATAGGATGCTGCTAAATGCTTTGGAGAGGTTTTTCAGCTTTGCAGTTTTTTACAGAAACAAGAACTTCTTCCCCATCACCGTCTTCGTGCTTCTCTGAAGAAGCAAAGTTTGTAGCTTATAGTCATACTTATAAAACTGGAGCCCAGTTACAATCTGCAACCAACTTTTATAAGCTTGGCATTAAGAGGATTAACTTTTTTGTAGTTTAATTAGGGTATTTTAAAATTATCTTCTTTATATTTACTGTAGATCTTAAAACTGGTGATCGTTAATTTAGTTTTTCTGATGTAACTGGTTGCATAATGTTTGAACATACAGAGGCTCTCATTTACCATTGTGTGTGTTGGGATGAATCTGGAATCTCAGGGCTGTTCCCTCCCATTTACTGGCTGCAAGGCAGACTGACAAAGGCAGCTTCCTTGCCAAAGTTCTAAGAATCTGCACCTCCCACTCCCAGTGAACCTGGAGTGGCCTTTGCCTTCCATGCTGGAACACACCCCGTGAATCAAGTCAACGACTGGAAAAAAGCCTCTCAGGTTCCTTCTTTCCCAGCGCACAAGTTTTGTGTTGGGTCACAGAAAGGGTGGGAAGGTGAGAGGGAAAGGTCAACAGACCTTGGAGCTCTGGAAAGCCACCAGCAGGAGCGGCAGTTCCAGCCTGGGGACACCACCAGCCACCCTGGGAGGCAGCTCCCACCCGCAGCCTCTCCCTGCTGCTCTGTGACTCCCAACACGGGGAGCTGTGGGATCAGCAGCTCGTGTCTGCACCACGACAGAGCCTTGGCACAGGGAGGGAGGTGTGTTTGTAACCACAGCTGCCACCAGGGCCAGTGCTGTGACTTTCCCTCTCCACTGTCAGTCTGAACGTGTCCAGGGTCATGCCTTTGAGGCTGTGGATTTTCCCTGAGGCAGCTGATTTTGTTGCTTTGCCTGCTGTACATTTTTTCTTTCGTTGCTGAGCATCTGCAGGTTGCTGAGAGGCTACTTTTTTCCTGGCTAGATTTTCTGAGTAGGACCTTTTAGGTTGCAACTATTTTGCTTCTAGCTCCTTAAATCTGTAGTAGATTATCAAGTGAAGGCCAAACTGAATAATTCTAGATCTTACTTGTCCTTTAATGAATGCTGTAGGTAATTAGTCCATGAAAGACAGTCCAAATTCCACTGACAGGCTTTTCGGGTTTCCAGAACATCTACCTGATGTCCTTTGACCTTTCTAGAAAATCAGAAATAGGATTGCACAGGCAGTCCATACCCAGGAAACAGTGCATTTATAAAGCTGCAATGTAGATGGATGTGCCTGGTTAAAACATCAGTCTTCCTATAGGACTAATTGGCCTGGTGCCAGTCCTTGAAGAATGAAGCTGTTCCAACGTGTAATCAAGTAACTCCTGCGGGCCCCCAACTGCTGCCTTAATATAGCCATACCTGCCACCGTGCCGAGATGGCTTTCATTCCCAGCCAAGCAGAACAATCTCCCTTTGGAGAAGGCAGCTTTGGAGTATAAATGTGTTCAGAGCTTGCTCCAGCCTTGGGGGGAAGGGAATCCTCACGCTCTAAACAAATGGAGATTCTTATATCAATTGTTTGTGCCTTAATTATTGCAAAGAATAATTAAGTAATCCCACAGAGACTTGGAATGGGTTGTAAGGCATGCAGGACTTCATCTTTCACTCTGTGCTAGCAAGCTCAAGGTTTGCAATGAAGGGACGAGGCACTGCTCTCTGTTCTTTTGGGAGATTTAGCCTGGATTGCATTAGGCCTGTGATAACTGGGTGTCATAGAGCACTCCAGGTACTTCTGGAGCCTGTGCACATCTATATTTCATTGCAGATGTCTGGCATGTGCTTAGATCAAAATTAAAAGACACTGGTGCATAATCCAGGTTAGTTGAGCCCAAGCTCTGCTGGCCCTGGGCCCCAGTGCTGTGCAGGTCCTGCTCCGGGATCATCCCCTGCCCCCCGTCCTTGCCCTCAGCTGCTACTGATGATCTCCTGAGGCCACAAGGACTATGGGAGGGGTTGCCTGGCGATGTGTTTCCGAGTTCCTGTGGCTGCCCTATTCAAAAATCAAGCTCTTCACTTCCAACTTCCCACCTTTTGCTCTTGGGACCAAAGATTTTACCCACGTGCACAAACAGCATAAGAACAGAGGCTCAGGGAGCTGCCCAGTCCAACCCTCTGCCCTATGGCAAATGAGCTTTACTTACATCACCCCTGGAAGATCTTTGCTTAAGTATTTCCAAAACCAAAAACTCAAAGACCACTCCAGGTAATTTATCCAGTGTTTCCCTGCTTTTGCTGTTAGAAAACTTCTCCTTATTGTTCTTTAAGCCCAGGATTTCTAGTCCTCTTGACAGTGTAGTTTTCCCCCATGTTTCTGCAGCCTTTTGTAAACTTTAGTTCTTGTCTTTGCCTCTTAAGTGGAATTCCTTTGATTCTGTCAGACTTCTATTTGAGACCTAGGGACCCTGCCCTCAAGAACACTAATTGTGATTGCTTTCTCCTGGTATCTCCCTGGCTGCCCCAAGTTTTAGGATGTTCTAAAGCACGGAAAGAGTACTTCAGTGGGAGCCTTCCTTTCTGCCAGTGTGTGCCGTGGTGACTTCACTGCTTACCTGTCCCCCCTGATATCAACTGCCTTCCCTGGTACCCCAAATTGTTGGTGCTGTAATCACTGCTGTTATGTACCACTATTTCTGATTCTGGTTATTGAAGCTGTAGCAATACCTTTCACTTTACTGCCAAGCATTCTGTTTCTCTAATTTATCATGTACAGGTCCCTATTATCCTTCTGTCTTCTGCCAATTTTCCTATTTCACACTCCAAGACACCAACAGAAATAATGGAACTAGACCTAGAACAGCCCCGCAGGGTATCCACTCAATACATGCTTCCAATTTGACAATGATTTCCTACTAAATATTCTGTTGCAGGGTTTTTCAGCCTCTTGCATCCACTGCTGAGTTACTTGAAGATCAAATTTCTTAGCTTGCCTATAAGAATGTCTTGTGAGTCAGAGTCAAAAGACTTGCTTAAAACAAGCCATGACAACTGTTGTTTCTTCTCTATCCCTGAGCCTTAATCCTGTCATGGAAAGAATTGAGCTTGGGTTGACATCATCTGTTCCCAGTAGCTGATGTTTGTGCTTACTGATTTTCCTGTTATCTTCTGTGGGTTTACAAGTGGTTTCATTCTTTTGTTTCTGAATCCTTCCAGAAGCTGAAATTTCTTTGCCAGACAGTAATTTCCCAGTTCTTCATCTCCTGCTTTCCGGTGGGTGCTGTACTGGTCTCCTGCCAGAAATCTGCCCCTTCCCTGTCCCTCAGGAATTCTCAAAAACAACTGCTAACAACCCTGAGATTGCTACAGCTTGTTCCCAAAGTACCTGAGGGTAAATGGTATCAAAGCCAACTGAGTGAGAAAGCCTGTAAAAATTAAAAAATAAAATTAAAAAGGCACTTCCTAATCAAAACTTGTCCTCTGCTGTCACTTGTGGTGGCAGTGCTGGCTCCTGGGCTGGCTGCCCAACTGCAGTGAGCAGAGCAGGGAGGGTGTCACTCTGCTGGCTGTCCCTTTGTGTGCCTCCAACACTGAGGTTTGGTATGATTTCCTTTAATAATGTACCTGCAAACTCCAGAATGCCCTTATTTTAGAAGTTATGAATACGTAAAGAGACAATATTTGCTCTAAAGTCTGTACATCTATAAAGAGAAGAAGAGGAAAAATAATAAAGCTTGCATGCGGGAGTGGGACTGTGCATGGACAAGGAGAGATGGACAAGCTGGGTAAAGACTTTGGTTTATCTGATTTTATTTTAATTTTTATAAAAGTGGAATTCTTACTACCTGTAGTTGCTCAGATGAGTTGAATTCGTGACTGTTACTTTTGACAGGAAGAAATAAGTATAATTTGTCAGCTGAGACAAAGCTCCTGCAGACAAGTCTGTGACAAAGATGCCCAACGTGTTTCTTAAGATGTATTTCAAAGCCTCACATGGCCATCAGTCACCCAACATGCCTTGCATAGGTTTGGGAATTCACCAACAGACACAAAATCTGATCAGAATGAAACAGTTTGTTCACAAAGTTTTTTGCCTTTTTTTTACGGGGGGGAGGGTGTGTAAAATAAACCTGTTCTTGCTTGGAAACGTCTATCTTTACCCACATAGCTGCTTCTGTAAGCAGATTTATAGTACAAATTCACTCAGGTCTTCCTAAATCCGATGGCTAATCTCTCATTAACTCTACTGGGTGCTGGGATAAGCCCCCAAGGCTCAGGCAGCAATCTGAAGTGAGGTAAAAGCCCTGGTCTGTGAGCTTTGCACGCACTCTCCCATTCCTCTGAGTGCAGCTGCAGGAGTGTTTAATGCTGCATGGCAGAATGTGCTTCCAAACTACCTTGGAGTTTAGTAAAATCCATTAGGCACTGAGTTTCCTTCTTTCTTGGACGTGAAATCAGTTTAGCCTAGGTATGTACTGGAAGGTGAATGTTCTGATGTGTGAGCATGAGCTCACTGGTGAGAAGCAGCTCCAACTTTCTGTTGCTGCGGCTTGTAAGGATATGCAAAATTGTAAGGGAGAATATGTGCTCTGAACCTGGGCCAAAGCTGACTTAAAAACCTTAAAACTCTGCATTGCTCTGAAATAAAACCATAGACAACGAGGATATTGGTCACGTGGAGGAGGGGTTGCTCATTTCAGTGGATCAGCAGATGGACAGAGCCAACTATGCACATGACACAAACACCTCCACGGTTTCTGTCTCTGGTTTTTAGAAGATTAGGGTATTTAAACAATAAAAGAAGGCCAAACAGGGCTGATATTTGGGGGGAGAAATCTTTTTTCATGTAGGAGATGGGAAGATGCCTAGCTGGTTCACAGAACCAGTTCACTCTTGTTTTCAGTACCTGTGTTTCCCACAGAAGGGCCACTTTCTAGAGCCTCCCCCAGGCAGTTGGGTTCATGAAGGAAACAGCATGGCCAGAAGGATCCCTATGGTGGGGCTGAGTAGGGAATTTGCAGATCTGTGTGGGTAAGGGCAAAACCTGCCTTTTCTGAGGTGCAAAAGAAAGCCAGATGACAAGAACAGGGAAAAAGCTGGAGACAGGAGATTTTGGATAGCTGTCCACTTCCATTTAAGTTCCCTGTGCAGACATGTGTCTCAGATGCTCATGGGCCAGACTCATTCTTGTGATCCCAACTTGTCTCTGAACCATGAAGACCTTTTTGGGCTGAGCCTCCAAACAGCTCTTCAAACCCCTGAGTGCTGTGAGCCCAGTGCTGAAGGCACCAAGTGGATCTTTGCTGTTGTGGCTGTTTGAGTGTGGCACAAATGTGGAATCACACACATAAAAGGGACTGAATCCAAATTTGATCAACACTTTTATTCTGTTCTCCAACTTATGCTCATTGTTTTGTGTCTGAGATGCTGAAGGGATTGAGGGGGTTGCTGCCATCGCAGCTCGGTCTGCTCTTCCTGCTGAGCACTTTGTGTTTCTCTGCCTGGAAAATTTCAAATAAAATGTCAGTCTGTGCATCTCATTAATCTGCTAACTATTAAGTTACAGGTCTAAGTGCTTTAAAAATATTACACAGGTTTTGAGTTCAAGGGGACAGGAGAGGTTAGAATCCTTTCCTCCTCTCCATCCATCCATCCTGTCTGCCAGCCCTCTCACTACCGTGCAGTTGAATCCAAATGAGCCTAATGGAGAAAGGCCATGGTGTTACACTGGTTACCTTCAAAGCAGAAAATCAATACTTTTGAAAGACTAGAGGGTTATAAAGCCTTTTCCCTTGAAGACATCTGTCCACCTGTCACAAGAAACCACCACCAACTTTGATGTTCATTTGGCAGCATTTGCAGCTGAGTCTTCAGCCCGTGTAAGTCCAAGAGACACTGAACTCCCTCTTCTCCTCAAGGAGAGGGTCACTGGGTCAAACCAGGGAAAGGCTGGGGTAGCTTTGAAAAGCCACACTCAACCTGGGCTGGGAGTGGGCTCTGGGTCTCCTGGGAAGCTGTTTTATCTTGCACAGATGCCTTCTCCACACAACGTGTGTCATTTCAGTTCCTCAAGCACTCAAAAGACCCGTGTATTTCCTTCTTCCTAATGTGGTGTTTATAGATCCGTGTGTGTGTGTTTGTGTACGCTCCCTGTTATTATTTACAGCTAACTCTATCCCTTGCTATTTCCTTCTCCCTCTTTTGTTACATTATATGCCATATTTCCATGCCATATGCCACTTAAGCTGCACCTTTATGTGTACAAAATGTGTACCTTATTTGCATGCACAGTTACTACCATTGTAGACACAGGCACAGAGTGAGTGGGCATATTTGCATGCAATTATCTGATTTGCTTGTCCAATTGTGGTGATTTGCATATGCAGATTGTGTGCACAGTTGTACATTTACATTCTTTAAAAACTGGCCTCAATGGTTTATTAAAATAGCTTTAAGCTTCGTCTTATAAAATATTGAAGATCCTAGAACCCCTCTGGCTTTGCAATGTTATATCCCCTCAGTAAATGATCTCCACATTTTTATATTCTCTCTCGTCCAGTACTCAAGAGAGATTTAGTCTGCAGATTTATACATCCATTATTTCAAGGTATATTTGATCTTCTCCATATGCCTCTGTTAATCCACCTTAGCTGTAAGTAAAGAGGAAAAAAATACCCTTGCTTAACTTTCAGAGGATATTCCACCTATCTGAGCCTGTGTTTTCCATCTAAACTCAGATTTTTTTCAATGAATTAACTCCGATGGAGCTGAAAAGATTCTTTTCCTAATAGGGAATTCATCAGTTGCTATGGGTAAATCCAAGGCTGTAATGTGTGCTCTGGCACTGCTTTAGCACGAAGGGACCAAACGTGTCTTTGAAAGCATCTACAAGTTTTTCTGCGAGCGAATTGAGTAAGAGGAACGTTGCCAATTTGGTTTCTGTGCCTTAAGTTCTTTCAGATGTGAAATTTACTTTCCCATAATTTCTCAGTCGTAATTCCAATACCCTGGGAGTAAACTTCTCCCACCTGTAGGAGCAGTAAGATTCTGGTAACTTCACTAACTGGAACACAGCTCTGGCTTGGAATAAACAGTCCCTTAGTGCTTGGTGCTGCCCATCCTTTTGGTGTCTGTGAACCACATCCTGGTAAAGAATTCAGCTGAGCAATCTGCACTTTCATCAGGCCACACTGAGATAGTGCCTGTGCTCTAGACAATTCCATGGTAAACATGAGAGAAACCAAGGAAAAGCTGCCATCTCAAAATATGCCATGAAAGCAGGACGGGATTTTTTCCCAAGGTTTAGAGGGGAAAGGAATAGAATGAAAATTGCAGGGGTACTTTATAACTGATTGCAACAGATCTACCTAAAATTTAGCATGGGATTCCCGGTGATTTTACAATTATGGCTCAACCCTAACTTGTGTGAACACATGAAGCAATCACCAAAGTTACCAGGAGTTCCCAGAAACAAGCTTGTATTTTTCTCACAATGGCAGAGCTGGTCTCTGCTTCCTAAAAGTCGTCTGAGAAAAAACTCTCCCATGTATGGCCACAGTGAAAGGGGCAAAAAGTGTTCATACTCTCTCTAAGTATTCCACAGTTCTGCTGAGGCCCAATTATGCTTTCTGGAAAAAGGTTTTCTGCAAAGGATGCCCAGCAGGGAAGGGAACAGAAAACACAGCATAATGACTGACTGGAGGGAACAAGTGTGGTCTTTGAGGTTACATATCCCACAGGAGCAACAGAAGTTCACATTGAACTATGATTTTTTCTCTTCTCCCCTTCTCCCTGTCACATCTATCTGGAAGCTGCAGATGCACCACTGGCACCTGATCTTGTCCCTGTTCTGACTCTCAGTCAGTCTCTGGCACTTTTCTTCTGGTTGCCACCAGCCCTCTGCTTCAGATTATAGACTCTGAGCTTAGGTGTGATACTGCAGAGGTGTTTTACCCCTTCTGAATTGCATTAAACTTGCAAAGAATTTATGGGAATGCAAATAAAAAATCAAAGCGATATTTTATTCCTACCATAACTAGCAATCTCCTCTCTCCCCTTTTCCCAGGGTGTCTGACACATGGTGAATCACAGATAATCAGGGCTAATACTGAGACCTGAAAGCTCAGTAGAAGCAGAGGAGAGAGAAAGAAAAGCCTGGAAATCATAACCAGCTCACTGCAGTTGGGATGCAGTTGCAGAAACAGGCTCACGGAGAGCATGGCCTGGGGAGTGTAACCTCACAGGCCCATGGGTGGGCTGGGTGGGCTGCCCTAGATTCCAACTCAGATTGTCCAGCCTGGTGCATTTAGTCCCTAGTTCTGCTCTATTTTAAGCCATGAGAAATCCCTCCTCAGGCACGGCTTTGAGTCTTGTACAGTTCACAAAACACTGTCAGAAAATTCAGAAATGCACCAGTGCGTTCGTCTAAAATTCTCTCAGGATTTAAACAATGCACCTACAGAGTTTTACATCTCTATTCTTACATGCTTGCAAGTCTAGGTTGGTATTAAAGCCTCATACAAAAATATAAGTACTGCTTACAAGGCACGAAAACAGCCCTCAAGTGAGAGGATGAACCGTCTCTAATTTTGTGCACTCAGGTCGTTCTGCAAATGTTCAGGAAATGCTCGAACAATGTCATTGTCTTGCTCAAGCATCTAATGAAAGGCTTCTTTGGCTTAAACTGGATCTTCCAGAACATCTTGAAGAGAGAACTCTAATGCTAGGGGTTGGAATGCTGTGATGAGAGAGGTTTCCTTGCCCAGAACAGGAACAGCCTCTCAGCCCCACTGTGCACATCCCCCAGACACAGCGATTCCAGCAGAGGCTTGGAAAAAGTTCCTTGGTTTCAGTTGCTTCCTCCTCTTTGATTTGCTTTAAAAGCACATTCCTGCCCCGGCCTAAAATGCTAACCCAGGCACAGCCAGTGTAATTCCTTGCTGTTGTTTCCCCTCTGCAGGCTTTTAACAGGCTCTTCCTTCGCAGGGAATTTGGCGTCTGCTGTGCCCCAGCTGTTCCCAAGGATGGGAGCAGCGTCTGGCTCTGCATAAGTGGCATCTTTATTCTTGTGGAGCATCATGACACTGATACACTGCAGGTTCTGCTTACCAGGGCTCCTCGCAGCCCATGTGAGCAGGAGCTGCATTGCTGAAGCGACAGACTGACATTCCTGCTTCCAGGTTCAGGCTGGGAGCAGCAACATTCCTCTGCATCCACGTGTTCTCTGCTCCACCTGACAGGCTGCACCAAGTGGGACTTAGTTTGCCTTTACTGTGCTGTGTCACACGGTTTTAAAGTTCATTAAAATCAAATTTGAGGTTTTTTTAATGCCCAAAATACAGTTTTTAAAGGCTAGTCAGAAATTACCTGGAAATATCCCTCTCTGTGCAGGAAATTGTATATAATTATAGCATATAAGTGCCAGTCCGTGCCTGCCACTGTGTGTTACTCAGTCCCAGTTTATTTTGGGTTAGTAGACAGGTTTCTTTTTATTGTAACTCTGATTCTGAAACATCCAGCACCCCTAAATCTCTGCAGGCTACAAGTACAGCAGAATTTTGATCATATTTTACTTTTAGGCCTCTTTCCCAGTGTTCTGCACTTTGAACAATCGTCTTTAAGCAAGTGACTGCAATTCCCACGGATTTATCCTTAGGAAATGTACAAAGAATCCCCCCCGGCATCAGAATTAATCATACTGAATACAGAAAAATGCATTTAAATCTGACTTCAGCAGGGAACCTACTTTGGGATAAACTATGAATTCTAGTTTACCCAGCATCCTGCTTTGCAATCACTGCTGCACCCCTAAAAATTAAACAGGCTATAGAAACAGCAGTGATTTTTATTGTCCAAGAGAGAAAAGCAGAAGTAAAACCCCAAAACCTACCTCGAAAACTTCTATCAGAAAAACATTTTATAATCAGCAAAGGAGATTTTAGGACCATGTCATATGTAAAGAAATGTGTGAGATCATAGTACTGTGTTTAAACTTGAGATTGGACACTTCCAACTGCAGGGAGATTTCAGTCATGATCTGAGCCCGTTCTGTAAAGAAATAATGATGCACACAAACACAAAGCAGTTTTGCAGTGTCAGAAACTAGAGATCTTAAATGTGGTCTTTATTCCCTTGAAAAGATAAAGCAATTCTTTACTCAGTATAGCAACAGCAATAGCATCTAAGGTATGAGATGTTAAAAAATAGTACTGAGCAAATTGATCTTCTACCTCAGTGGAAAGAGGGAGTGAGGCTACATTGACCTAAATAATGGAAAGGTTTGGAACTATGAGGGATTGGGTAAAAACCCATTCAGGTAAATTCCTCACATGTTCAAAGACTGAGAGCCCAAAACCTATAATTTGAAGAATGTGTTTAAAACATGGAATGGGTGATTAAGAGGGCTGTTTGAACGCTGGAAGTGCCACTTTCTGACAGCAGTAGGCCTTGAATTCTTATTCCCCAGGGAAAACAGGGATTGTTATAGGACACAGGCACAAACTGGTACAAACAAGTGTATATTTGTCATGAATTCTTAAGGGTTTGAAATTAGAATGAAGTGATTAAATGTGTTTGACCACAAGACTATAAGAAGTGCTTTTCAGTGGGAACAGTAAGGGTTAAAACTAACTGGATGAGCTGGAAAAAGGGATTTTCTGGTATAGTTGTCTATTGTGGGTCTGTGCTGTTTGATCTTCATCAGCAACCTGGAGGATGGGGATGGCACACCCTCTGGGAATGGGGCAGCACCCTAACAGGCTTCCCAGAGGAGCAGTGAAATCCACCCCTCACAGCTGTCAAAACTCAGCTGAATACTGAGCTGGCCTGGAACCTGACTGGAGGAAATGACCTCCTGAGAGCCCCTCCTGGATCTTGTTCTGGGATTTGATGACTTTGTGGCCCTGCCTTTGGCCACATGTGCTGTTTGTCTGAGTCTCCACCCCCACGTCCATGTCCCACTTATGTTCCTTCCAGGACAGGGTGTCCCGGTGGCTCCAGGCTGTTGTGGGGGTGCCACTGCTGGGGAAGATGAGCTAAATCAGGAGCCTACTACATCTCTCTGAAATGGAGACTTCCTGTTCTGGACCAACATTTTAAAAAGCTTTTCTTTCCCCTTTCCTTTGGGAAACCCTTTCTCTCTCTTCCACAGCTTGCAGGTCAGATCTGTCCTTGCTGTAACTCCAAGGCTGGTGTTTTTCCCTATCTCTCAGCCAAAGACCCAATTAAAAGACATCACAGAGCAAAGGGAGTTACTTCCTCACTAAAAGCTCTCCCTGGGCTAAATCCTTTATGTGAACTGCAGTCTTTTGCCAGCCCATGGGAAGCTGGTGGCAAACACGTCTGATGAGTCTTCTCAGTCAGAAGACCTTATTTCAGCAGGAAATATCTGGACCTACTTCTCCTTGCTACAGCTCCTAAATATCCCCTTGTGGGTATCTCAGCAGCCATTACATGGAGCCAGTCCTGAAAGCAGACGTTTTTTCCTTTTTTATAATGGGAGAGTTCATTTATGCTGAGAATACAGTTTTTACCAGACTGCCTGCAGGACAATACAATAAAAGATTTATCCTTAATAGCATTTCACTGAAGTTTCACCACAGGAGACAGGGGTTTTGTTGTGCCTTTTTTTTTTTTTATTATTTTCCCCTTCAGTTGCTATGAAAGTCTCTGCTCTTAGCTTTTTTTTTTTTTTTTGCAGAGCATAATCCCTAGATGTCCTCTACCACCTTCTCTCAGCTGAATTTTTCTCTTTTCTTCGATCCTTTCTCATCTCTGACACACTTCTCTCCTTTTTGTTTTGCTTTTCTTCTCCTATTATGTAGTCAATGGAAATTAGAAAAGAAACCGGTTATGAGCACAGTAACTCTGAGGCTGGACAAGCCTTCTGTAGCAAAATTAACATGAAATGGGAACTAGGCTTTGCTTTTTTCTCTAAGTTTGTGTTTGACACATTCTGCTCATTTACAAGCTGCAACTCCATGAATCTTCTGTGCTCTTCCCTCCAGGTCACTGCTGAGCCCAAAGTGCACACCCACATCCTGCTTTTTTGGAGGTCTCCCTGCTTCAAGACCTATCAAGGTAAGGTGCAGAACTTCCAGAGCTTGTCCTAAGAGAGACAGCCCCCTGCAGAGGACAGAGAGATGCCTCAGTGTGGAGTGGGATTCTCTTCCCATTAATCTTAGCAAGCTTATATGAAGCACAAAGTGCCAAGTGGATAAATAAAAGAACACAATGCTATATGAGTGATATCACTGGCAGATTGCCTGAATAAGGGTCTATTAACAGACTCCATAGTCCTTCCAGAGTCCTCTGGAGGTCCAGTGATGTCCAGTACATGCCTGCTGGGTTGGCTGGAGGGAGACTTGAGGGAATATTCCAGCTCACCCCAGTCACCCCTTGTCTGCCTCTTGTTTCCCTGCTACTAAATAAGCAGAATGGTACCTTCCTTCTTCCCAAAGTGCTGCAGAACTCAGGGTTGCAAAGAGCTGCTTGAGCAGTGTGTCTCATAATTAATTGTTATCCTAAGCTTCCTCAGGTGCCTGACTGCTTGAATATCTAAGAATTTATGGGCATTTGGTAGCGTCTGAAAATGAAAAGTCTCTTTAATATGCTTATGATAAGTATTTGCACTATTTTAGAAAGCTATTTTCATTCCACTCAGACACTTGTTAAATAACTTTTTAGAACTTGAACATTTACTGCTCATTTTATATGTGAAATAAATCAATCAGATTTAACAAAGGAAAGAACCTGATTTGCCCACAGGCCTGTCTGAGCACAGAGGTGCCATTTTGCAATCTAATGAAGCTTTCAGTTAAAGAAATGAAAGGTGAGGGGAGACTTTGATGCTTAATAAAAATGATTCAGCATCCTCATAACTTTGACAAGTAGTGTGACTTATAAACCTTCCAGTGGAACAGCGTAACAAGAGTAAGAACTTCTAAGTCTAGACTACAGAAGGTACCTACCAACAGTAATGCATCCTCCCAAATGCAAAAGAGCTTTGGGAAAGGGAAGGGACCCTGAGCAGCCTGATCTACTGGAAGGTGTTCCTGCCCATGGGGGTGATTTTTAAGGTCTCTTCCAACCCAGGCCATTCTAGGATTCCCTGATCTTCAGGGATACCCAGCACTGTGTGTGGCTCCAATGTGGCTGCAATCTCTTCTTACACATCACTCAGTTCTCTGCTGTTCCTAAAACAATGCGTTATTTTTCCTTATATTTTCCTGGTGCGTCACAGTTAACCAGTTCAGAGTTTAAACAGGGATTTATATCTATATAAAAAGAAGGGTTCCTTAACCCCTCTGTAAATCATCCACACTTCACAGTCTGGGGTTATTACCAGATGGGTCTCTGTCGAGGCCTGTCTGAAGAGACTATCTGTGACTTTGATGTATTTTTCCTATGCTGGTAACAAATGGGTCACAGCCCAGTTATGTGATTACACAACATGTTTACAGCTTCTGCCATGCTGAAGGTGCACAGAATATTGCTTGGCAGGAGCCAAGACATGCATCTTGTGTGATATAAGTTCTGCCTCCCTCTCTTCCATCCCTCTCCGTAGGCAAGGAGGCTCGCACAGACAAAACTCCCTTGCTGTCATCTTTGAGAGTGGTGGGGCTGAGTCTCACAGGCAGAAAGTCTCACAGTCTTTAATGTGCTTTCAAGCTCAGCAACAAAAAACTACTAAAACTGTGCTGCGTGAAGGCTTCTGTGTTATGAAGTATCATCATCCAAACACTTTAAGTAGTATTCTATAACATAGTCTACCATAAGTTCAATTTTTACTCAATCACTTGAAATGCACTTAGGAAAATTGCTCTTTTGCTGTTTTCACAACAGCTCTGGAAGTCAGCCTCTGGTTTAATGATAACTGCTTTAATCACAGTTTGGCTTGTTTCATTTTGACAGCATTGATGTAACAAACTATTTATTTTCTGTATGTTAAATGTACTATCATTGCAGCCACCAGCTTTTTTATCCTGGTGCACTAAATGGAGACGACAAGGTTTGCATCTCATTAAGGTAATTTGTGTGCGCATAATTTTCAGTAAACACAGCGAATGAAATCACAAATCTTCTCTACCCAAAGTGTCATCTGAAACTATTTGTGCTCATTTTAGTAGCGGAAGTTATTTTACCAGCCCCACTATATATAGCAAACCATGTGCTTTCTGCACCAGGAGGGCCGAGCTGTGGAGCAAACGCAGCATCCTTGACAAGGAATTGTGTTAACAAATATTATTACAGCTTTAAGCTGAACAAGCCCCTCTCATCTGCCATGAACTGCTGTGTTCTGCTCCAGGTTCAGAGTCTGCAGGGTGTGCAGGGAGTCACCCTGAGCGAGGGGACAGGGGAATTCTGTCACTAATTTGTTCTGATCCTGCTGCCTCATTAGGGCAGTCTGTAAAAGATGGGAAATGTGTCCTATGGCAGTGGATGTGAACTTTCTGCATGGAGCTGTTAACACGGTAAATAGCTCAGGAGGAGGGAGGGAGACAGCTGGAGTACATTGTGTTTCATAAAGACTGTACCGGGACCTTGAATCTTCATTTAACCCATCACTGAGGTGACAAATATCCACCGCTCTGCTGCTGGGTGATGCTGCTGCTGCTTGCCTGTTAATTTATCTGTTTTCAGGCTGTCTAGACATTGTTTGGGTCAAAAAGTGCTGTCTCTCCCCTGCCGTGGGATTTGCCTGCTCAGCTCTTGCTGCAGGCTGCTGTGCCAAACGGGCTTTCCAGAAGAATGCTCCCTCTGTCTGGATGGCTTATTAACAGGACTCCAAATGGATGGAGAGGGTTTCAATCCTGCTTAGGCTTCCTACAGATAAAGTTTATTTTAACTTCTTCCCTCTAAAAATACATTGTCGGGGATAAATAATTCAAATACTTTGGGTTTTTTCCCCCCCTTGTGATTAAAAATCTGCCTAAAAGTGTCCTTGAAATGTTCTCTCAAGAGGTTCAAGCAGGTTTTGGATAGTCCAGCCCCAGACTAAACTAAATGCCAATGTGAGGCCCACGCTGTGCCCTCGCCAGGGTGGTACTGACACAGGTTCTTATCAGAACCACTTGCTGTTGCTGCCAAATAAGTATTAACAAATATTTTTAAAAGGGTACTTCAAGTTGAGTAAAACTACAAAGGAATACCTCCGTGGCCATGTATTTCTTGAGAACACTTTTAGAGTTTTGCCCTTTGGGGGAATCAACTGCAGGGGTGTTTTTTTAATGTGAAAAAAATCCTCCAGCTCTCTTACCTGAATTGTTGCCATGAGATTCTCTGTTTGATTCAGCAGGAGATAACCAGAAGCTTCATAAAGGGAAGATTCCCGTTCACTGCAAAACAGTGTTGTATTTCATTTTGTCTTCAATATCAGCACTGATTTCCTACTGTAGGAATGATGTTCTATCTGGGGCTTAATGAAAAACCTCTTTTTTGGGAGAGAAAAATGGGGTTTGCATTAACTGAAATATTTTGGAGGGACTGCAAGGACTACGAAAACCATTTGTTGGTCTTTGAAGAAGTCTCCCAAACCAAGGCATGATACATGAACTATATGGTGGGAGCTTTAAGTCCTATGTTTCCTGTTCCCATTTCATTGTATGAATCAGCCTGACTTTATCTTCCAGTATTTGTAGTTTCCTCACACCATGTGTAACTCAGCACTTCTTATTCCTCCAATACAGAGCATACGAAAAGTCTCCCAGCTAAAGGAGTTGTAGGGAAAAACAAGATAGGCATCTGTATTAGGGCCCATTCTTATGTGTACATGCTGCTGTGAGTTCAGCAGAAATACTTAGAATTTGTCTTTGTTGTCATAAATTCACATTTATTCATAAATATTTCTGATACATGAAAAACCCTCACTGGAAAAAAATCTTCTCAGCCTCACTCCTGTTTTACAGGTCAGCACCTGCTTTCCACAGATGGCCTGGAGATCTCTTTTGAGCAGCCAAAATTCTGCCACAGGTCCCTAATTCTGCCATAGGCCCCACAAAGGAAGAAGAACATTGTTGATGAAGATGAACCTCTCGGGATTTTCAGCTGATTTTGTGGAGGACAAGTCTCAGTTTTCTCACATCTGTGAACTACACCCAGTTATTTGCTGACTTGGCAGTATGAGCAATTCTCTGCTGGTCATTCTCTTACTGGAAAAGAGCTCATGACCCCGAAATAGGCACCCAGACGAGGTGGAACTCGCACAGACTCGAATGACTTCAGCAAGGTTGAACCTTGGCTCTTGGCCACCTGGAGTGCACCCAAAACCAGGCCCTCAGATGACCAGAGTTCAGGCAAGTGTGCCCAGACTGCAGGAATTAACTCTTCCAACCCAGCTCAGAGATTTCTGCTCTGGACTTTCATCCTCTCCTGGGCTGGCAGGGACTGATGCCTTTCCAGGCCTTTGCTGGAGAGAGCATGGGAGCAGCATCCCTTTAGATGAACAGGAATTCCTGACAGTGTCCACCCAGGCTGCCTTTAAGTCACTCTCACTGCAAAGTTCTCAGGCTTCACATCTTTTCTCACACAGCAAGGACTACAGAGAATCTTTGTTCTAAATTTCCTCCCTCCTCCCCATTGGAATTTACAACAAAATGTCATGAAAATATAAGTTCTGTTAAAGCTTACTACTACAAAGCTGAAATTTTAGGCCATCAGACCCAAAAGAGTTTCTTTTTTTTTTTTTTTCTACGACTAATCTATATTTTTTCATAGAATTTGCATAGTTTTTCTGAAATGTAGTAATTTTAATAGGAGCACTTTCCAAAATATGAACAGAATAGAAAGGTACTTTCTCTGATTTACTTCTAGATCTTCACAGGATTTTTCCACTATCCTCTTTGCTGTGAATGAGTATGTTCAAGAAGGTAAACTACCCATATCTTCAAGATGATAGTGTAAGACAATAAATAGTCTTATATTCATAGGACTTCAGAGCTTCTCATGCAACTCTTGAGCTGTGGACTCTGCAACTGAGTGGTATTTCCCACTGAGGCAGGGAGTGAAGGGAAATTTAAGGAGAGGAAATTGTGGGAGGGATGCTCAGAAAAATGATGAGTCCCAGCATCTTTTCAACCCACCTAAATCTCTAACCTTCTGCCATATCACCTATCTCCTCATAGAGGCATCTTCCAGAATCCCATTCCTAACTGTATAACAGATCTCATCCTTCTCTTCCCCTTCACTGCCCAGGCCAAGATGCCTCTGGCACTGTGTGAAGCTGCAGAGGAGTCCCAGCTCAGCAGCAGCAAAGAAGCCACCTGGGCAGGCTCTGCTGGTCTCGTTTCATGTCAGGTATCTCATGCTGTGCTCAGGGCTGATCTACTGCAGTCAGGATTTTAATGACCTTGCTCTCTCTAAATCAGATGCCAAGGGCAAAGGAGTGCATTTCACTTCTCCAGTTTGTAATTAGCCAGCAGCAAACCTGAGTCAGGCAGTTTTCCTGTTGCCTTGGCAGAGATGGGGAGGTTCAGCCCTGTTCACTTGTAGGGGCACCCAACTGAACACTGGACCCCTGAGCTCATCCCCAGGGGTCTGTGGTGGTTTTGGGACAGTCTCCCTGCCTGGGAAGCTGGCCAGAACTCAGACAGCAGGGCAGGAGGTGGAAGCAGTGGGTTCAGTTCCTTGGTCTGCCAGGGACTTCCCGCCTGACTCTCATCCAGATACTCCTCTTGTGTTTCAGTTCTCTGTCTCTAAGCCAGGGCAAACAGTGAGTTCATACTTTTCTGTGGTGTCATGAGGGCACAGTAGGAACTGTAATATCCCCTAAATTCCATGGGAGAGATGAGTGAGTTGGTTTATACACAGACCTAACAGCTGTGAGAGCAGATTCTCCTTCCAGTGCAGGCCTCCGAGATCTGAGACAGGCAACGTGGCCGTGACAACGCTGGCTCTGGAGATGGGACTGCTGGGGGCCTGTAGCTGTGGTTGGGTTACACACTACACAGCACAGGGTTGTGCTTCTAGAGCATAAGAGCAAAGCCTCTTCTTACTCTACTATGATGCCTTGGGCAGTTCAGCGGGTGGGCAGGCATTCCCAAATCCAGCCCCTCGAGGTGGATATTCCTTGGATGCTGATGTCAGTATTGGACAAAATTAGATGTGGACTAAATGCTTTACGTGCATTTAAACATATTACAGGACATTTCCAATATATCTGTGGGGCAGTTTTCAGTTTGATAGCTACATTACATTGCTTTTTAACAAATAAAATATCTATTGATGGCACCCAAGGAGTTATTTTTCCCTTATCTCAACACTCAGAGGTTTTAGAGCTGTAGAGACTGCAGATCCCAACCCAGCAGGTGATTTTGTTTGATTCATCTCGTGCTGTTTTGTCTGCTCAGGTTCCCGACAGTTCTCTGTCTCGCACACAGACAGCTTACTCACTGTGCTGGGGGAGGGAGGCGATGCCAAACCACCCCTGAGGAAGCATCTCTCCTCTCTGCTGGGCTCATTTCAAGCTGGTAGCCCTCATCTGAGGACACCTGGTCTGCCAGCCCTCTTGTTCCTTCTTGTAATAGTGCCATGGTGGGCTTAACACCTGAGAGGACACAGTGAGTTAACAATTCCATCAGAACTTGGAGAAAGTTTGGGAAAGTGGAAATACACGGGAGGAAGTGTTTGATTCTCTATCCACCATTTGAAGGTGGTAGAACAAAAAAAGCCAGTGCAGACATGCCAGTCTTTCAGGGTACTGATAAAACCCTGCAACCATAAGTTTGCTCTGTTCCCTTCTGGAATTGTACTGGTTTTTCACAGTTTGCAGCATGCCTCCCTTTTGTAAGTTTTAGTTCCTTTTTCACTTTTTGAGATGAGGTTTCCTCATTATGCCCAAACTCAAACAGAAGTGAAACTCAAACCAAAGAGATTTTACCATCACAGTATTTTCCTAGATGTACTTCTACTGCAGGCCCTGTCTGCAGTCTCATATAAACACTTGTTTGGCTTGTAACCCTGTGATGGCCACACACCAAACTGGAGCTCAACCTTGCTGTTACTCTTCGCAGCTGATATTTTTGTTCCTTTGTTTATTCCTTCCAAAGTCGGTTTATAGTTCAGCCCACTTCTGTTCCTGTTGGAGTTTTTGCTCCATAAACTGTATGCCTCCCTGGATGAAAAGTCAACAGTTACTGCACTTTCATTTCCTCCTGTGAGGGTGAATCATAACCAAGCAAGAGCTACAAGAGCAAAAACAAAAGGAGGGAGAAGTAACGCCGTGGATCAGCTTCTCCAGGCAGTGTGGGTTCCACAGGGTGCCCTTTACTAATGCAGTCCATGAACTCAACCTGAAATAGTTTCCTTTGCAATGGCTGATATAAAGTGACCCTTGAAGGTTTTCTTGGTGATTCCAGGCGGGTGAACTCCACGTTTCTAAGGTGAAGCAGCCTCTCAGCACTGCCCTTGCTGCTGCTTGAATGTCCCCTTTTGTACTCACCTACAGCAGCAGATGGACTTGATGACTTTGGAGGCCCTTCCAAGCCTCTCTCCATGGCCCTTGACCATTCAGAGAGATGTTCAGACACGCACAGCCCGAGCCCCGGGCTGGGACTGTGCTGGTTGAGTGTGGGTTTCCTGAATGTCCCCATTCGGAATCAGTTCTGCGTTGAAGGAATGTGGCCTTAGCAGCAGCTTTCCTAAAAAGTATCTTTGCAGGGCAAAACTGCCAAAGCAGGCAGGGTTGTGTGACTTTATCATTTCCTCCTAACATGATTTGTAGCTGTTTACTGCTCTATTTTGATAAACTACTTCCCCATGCCACCAGGGTAGGGCTGTTGTGGAATATGATGCCATAGGCTTATGGGGAAGAGGGGAAGAGAGAACACATGTTCAGTCAACAAACATCTATATGTGTGCATGTGTTCAAAGACTAATATTTGAATGGAAAACATAAGAAAAAGTATTTTCATTTTCGTTGACATTTTCTTGAGAAAAAGGAATATTTTCTGTTCAGCATCAGAGTTAGAAATAACCTAAAATTTATTTCACTGAGAAATTTTTTTTTTTTTGCTTCCTTTTTCCCAGTGCAACTAAAAAAAAAAAAAAAAACCAGAAAAACAACAAAATTAGAGATCTAGTATGGTTTCCAAAACAAATGGGTGTTTATCTGGGACTGTGACATCTCAAACAAAGGTAGCCCATGAAAGTATTAAATCATCAGATGGCAAGGTGGTGCAGGGAATTGCTCAACTTGGATGAAAATGCCAAGCAAAATGCTCCATCCAAGGGCAGTGGGCATCACTTGTGTGTTTTCCCTTACAGTGGAAATGCACTGCAACTCAGTTTGATGTGTCAGTCCAGAAATAATTTATACTGAGGGACTTTCAGTCTCACACTTTGGATTTTCAGGAGATGCCACCTTACTTGAACTTGGAGTTTCTCCGTGTTTTCTACTGTAAGTCAGTCGTGGCTCACGTACTCACTGAGTGGAGGCATCAGAACTTTGGCAGATGTTTGGGAAAATATGTTCTGCAGTTTGTTGAGTTTTTGCTCTTATTTGAACCCTTTTCTGTCCTCTGTGGCTTGGTCCAATGCCCATCAGTGTTCATGGAAAACTCCAGCTGAACTGGATGAGTTTTGCAGATCCGGTTCTGTAAAATGACAAGTTTCTTCCGTTTGTGCTAGAAAGATTGGGAAGTGCTAAACAAACTGCAGGAGGTGGGTGATCCTTGTCTGTGCTGGACCACTGAGTTCTGCCTTTGGATATGGAAAGATAAGATAGAAAAGCCATCTCCCTGCACTGGCTGAGTTCTGACCTGAACCAGCTCTTAGGCTCTTGTAGATTTTTGTAAAACTGACATTTTACTCTGTGAATCACACATGGAATTTGCATCTTATGTCACACACACACAATAGTGGAAAGAATATGACTCAGTTATCTTCTTGTTATGAATTGAATGCTAAGACAAGATGTTTTGCATTGTTTTGTCAAGAAGACTCTGTTCCCCCCTCTTATATCTCCTCCAAAACCCACCCACTCCAAGACACTACCTCTTACCTACCACACACTCCCACCACTCCTTTGCTGGGACCCTTCTACTGGAAGTTGTTTACTGCTGCCTATTCCCTTCAGTGACAAGTCACTGCTGTTATTACTGTATAGTTATTATTATTTTTGTGCCAGCCACTCATCTGGACAGGAAAGCTGTAAGAACCTTAATTACTTTGTGGCCAGACATGGAGTTATATTTCTAAAAGTAGCTTTTCTTTTTTGGATCAAGTTCATTTCCTACAGTGTCTGGTTTTATGAGTTTGCTAAAAGCTCTCAGGTTCTCAGGAACCCCCGTGCTTTCTTCTCAAACACACACACAAATATATATATATAAACAGTTGATAATCTGGAACAATGAAATTGTTTTCACCTCCTGTCAGTCACCTGGGTGGAGTCATTTGCAGTTCCACATACATACTCTGCTTTCATTTCTGGGCTAAACACCTCTCTAAAATTATCTGTGTGATTATTGTATGCTGTAGTTCAGGACCCTTCCTGAAATGTTCTATAGAAAATAAAACTGTTATTCTTTAAATGCAATTTCTGGCGCTTACCACCAACTATGTTAATTTTTATGTTTTTTAAGAGAAGTGCAACAGAACTGGCAGAGATAGTGAGTAATTCCCTTGAAGCTATGTCCCCACTGATTTGATTTTTCCTTGACAGCTTATCCATCATGCTATATGCTTATTTAGACAAATAAATAAGAGAACTGTTATCTGCCAGCCTGGCCTGAGGGCTTTTAGCAACACCAGAAAGTCTGCCGGCTTTCCTTTCAACATTCAACACGACGATTAGGGAATCACATTATGGGAAACGTGGATACTACAAGCTGGAGTGGGAAAAGCAGAGCTGGTCTAAAAATTGTGAATCCATGAGAAGTCCAGTGTTGGTTTGCACAGTAACGTCCTTCTGACCAAAGACCCCGAGCAGGGCTTGAGAAAAACTCGGGTCTAATTCCGTGTGGTGAACAGGAGAGTCCTGGGATTTATTGCAAGTACGGGGAGATATATTTTGATAAAACCTCAGGCTCTGAAGAAAACAGATCTGGGTCAACTGAAACATTTTGTGAATTCGTGTTTGACTTAACAAGTTGTTTCATTCTTAAAATTTAAGCAAGTCAAAATGTTCCCTTTCAACATTTTAACATGAAATAGTACACCTTTCAGAAATGTACCTGGGTTTAGTTTTTAAATGCTTACAAGTGAAATGACACCTTTTACTTGAAACTAAGTGACAGATTTTACTCATCATAAATGATTCATTTCATTTGGTTAAAATGGAGGGTGGGGAGTGGGGGATTTCTTTTTGAATCCACCCTAAAGTGTTTTTTGCCCAATTTTTCAGTACAATTTAGCAAATAACTCCTTCCCCTTCATGAGAAATCCTTTAATACATCCACACAAACAGCCAGCCATTCCTCCACCTGGTCTCCACCTGCTCTCCAGGGGAAATTCTCTCTTTCAGTGACAATAAACCAGCTCTTCCCCATTCCCAGCTTCTAGGAAAGTGAGGGAGGCTGAGAGCTGGAAGGACTGCTCCATCTCTGTGCTCTGTGTTCACTGAGGGACTCCCTGAACTGGGACAGGCTCAGAGCTGCTCACGGGCAGATAAGCCAGGAGTGAAGTTACAAGCAGGAATTTGCTCTGTCCTGAAGCTGGGGCTGGATTTTTAGAAATTAGCTCTGTTTGCAAAGTAAAATTTCAGAAGAGTTGACAGGAAATTATAATTAATATGAAAGTCTTGTAAATGTTTGGGTCTAGCTCTTTTGGTCCACACTGTGTGCACGCAACAACCTTGCATGTGCAAAGAAGGCAAACATCTACTGTTCTGATTCCCTGCAAACTCTACATTTTACTGCACAGTCTGTCCTGGAGGTTTCCATAGTGTGGGATAACAGGATAACTGGCAATAAGGCAGAAAATCGGCTCTGAGGCACTGCCCTAATATCTGTATGAAACTGTGCATCTTCACTCAGGCAACCATAAAAAATTCCAAGCTGAAATATAAAGGATGGAGCTGTGTCTATAGCCATATGGGTGTCTGGAGAAGACCTGATCTGGTGAATGTTGCCATCAACTTCAGAAGACTCTGATAAATAGTAACTTTCCAAGGATGACTTAATTTCTCCCTGAGATGGGTTGGAAAGCTGGAAAAACCTGTCTTATAAAAAATGGTCTCGTCAAAATGAAGATCTCCCCAGGTTCAAAGACCTGAAGGAGTAACAAATTATATCTTCCCTTAGCTTTTTAAACAAATTCATTTCATTAGGGAAAGTTTAAAGCGACGGCTTTTAAAAATCACTTCTCGTTCTTTGCCTGTTCTCTCTTTCAGCGCCACAATCACACCCCAATTAAGTAACTGTACTGCTTACAATAAAGACTAATGATCCTTCCCTGGCCCCCACCTCCATTAGCAGCTTCAGAATCCCACCAGAATCCCAATTAACACATTGATTTGCTTAAAAGGAAAATAGTGATCTTTGGCCGTCCATTCCACCAGCTGTGTGTTCCATCACCCACCCTGCACCAAGTCCATTGATTTCCTTAAAATAAAACCAGCAAACGTCCATTAATTCCCCTCCCCTAACTGCAGGGTCCCACTCCAATTCTTTTTGCTGGAGTTCACTAGGACATTTTATCCAAGAAAGCTTTAGGACTAATATGCTGTGTTCCTCTCCTGCTGGCCCACTGGTTCATCAAACTGATTCCAACTGACTGCTGGTGTGGGACTGAAGGAAAATGCTCAGTGAGGATGTTTAACTGCACGCTGCCAGTTTGACTTGGTGAGGCATCCAGAGAAACCGGGCAAAGAAAAGGGTCAGGAAAGCCTGGATGTCGAGGTTGTGTCCTCTACAATCACTCTCTGATAATTAGACTTGGTAATGAGGGAGCCCTCATTATGGGAAGCTATACAAGGAGTCTGCAAGTGTTATTCTTGAGGCTGGTGGAGGTCAGGGGGGAGCACATCCACAATGCTGCCGTGCCCCGAGGCCCAGCAGAGGAGCAGCAGCTCCCGTGTGCCCAAGGGGATCTGCCCAGGGACTCCCTGTGAGACAAAACAGCACAAGTTTGGTGTCCAAGGAGTTTCCTGTTTGAGAGCACTCATCATGCTGTGCAATACACTGAACAGAGAGGTTATAAATAATTAGGAATGAGTGACCCAATTCAGATAATAGAACTAACCTGCCTGGGAGCTCTTTCAAGCACTTGCCTTCTGCCTGGGCTGCAGTGTCACCAACTCCTTCAGGACCCGCATGAAACAATAACGCAGATGGCTTTGGGAGTAAACGACAGCAGGCATCTTTTGAGGTTTCATCACAACCTACAGACTTCCCAGATGGAAAACACCAACTTCAACTGGCCACCTCAGTCCCTGTTTATCACGGGCTGCAGCCACAGAATCTTGCTCTCCGCCTGCTGACGCCAATACCCTCAAGACTCCTGTAGTAAAATGTGCCGTAAAAACCACTGTGAAATAATAACCAAGTGATAAAATTACAAGTAGGAACACATAAAAAAAATCATATGCACTGCAGGAACAATGATAAAAGCCTGCCTCTCAACCTGTCTAATCTCACACACAAACCACACCCTTGGGTATTGCCAACCAGCTGAAAGCAGGAGTAGGAGCAGAGTAAATGAAACCACATGAATGTGTGATGTGTAGCCCCATTCTGAAGCCGTATTATAGAGTTTCTCTTTTACTGCCTATATGAGATTTCTTGGGAAGGTTTCCTCCCTGGCTGGATTTGAGAACCAGAAGTCACATACAAACATCTCTGGGTGTTTCAACAAGAAGGCTGGACATGCTACGGAGTCATTACCTAGAGCTGCATCGTGTCAGAGAACTTGTGCAAGAGACCAGGGTGCTTCTTTTAGAAGGAGTTAGGCTCTACTTTTTTGCATATCTTTTAGGAGACCTCTCCTGTGAAGGGGAGAGAACAGAAAGCACAGGAAGGGCCCACTTAACAAGTACAAGAAATAAATGTATTAGCGATGGACACAAAGTGCATCTTATGGATTTCATTGTAAAATACATTTTCCTCTTGCTTTTCTTGCTGACTGCCCAGTCAGAAATTAAGATCTGTGTTAATTTTCAATCAGAGTTGAGTCAGGCTTAGCACCTTGCTTTACATCTCCTGTGTCAGTATAGCAAGTTAAGGCACAAACCATCCAGCAGTTATGTCTTAATGAAGTCAACAAAAGGTTTGCTAATGTCCTAGACAAAATCAAGATTTCACTGGCCTGATACTCCAGTCTGCCTGAATACAAATTTCTTTCCCTACAATGTGATTTGAATAATGTTCACCTTCAGTTTTTATGGAGAGGCCAAATCACATGTGGTTATTGAATTCAAAACCAATACTTGCATCAATACTATTTTGGTTTTGTGGTGTGGTTTTTCTTTTTTCCTTTCCCAGCATTTACTTGACTTCAAATGCAAACATCCATATAAAACCTGGCTGCAGTCATCATCTTTTCAATTAGAGAGATCGTTCTGCATACTGAAAGAGATTAACATGCTGCAACTTGAAAATCTGCAGCTTTTAGGTTCACTCCTGGATGCCAGCAAACTACTAGAGATTTGGAGATAACGACAGGGCATTAGACAGTCTCTAAATCACAGCAATTATTTTTGATGAGAATAAAATGAAGATAAAGCTGAAAATAGCATTGCACTTTCCGAAGAGTGATTACAGGGCCTAAACCCTGGGCAGCCAGGTATATGGATTTTAGCAATATGCAAACTGAATGTTAAGCAAAGCCTTACATTTATCGTCTTTGCATTGCCAAACCCCAGCACCCATGGCAAGCACATTTTGAAACTCACCATTTGAAGGATTAGTGGGAGGGATATGATCCCAACCACACCAAACCAAATGCATTTTCTTGCTTGGAGGATGAAAGTGCAGCTTCTGCTTTCTGCACTGTGCTGTGCACCCTCGTCTAAAGCCTCCTTGTTCACCCAAGTGCCAACTCCAATTATGGAGGCCCAGCCTCCCTCCAACTTTGCCAACATACCTGGATCTCTGGCTGTTTCCTTCTCACTCTTTTCCCCCCCCTCTTTAACAGCAGAAAAACATTGCCAAGTGATTAGCATTTGCCGTAAGAAAATGGTTGGGTTAAACAATTCAAGTTTGAATTCTGTTCCAAAACATGCGATCATTTGCAGAGCTTAAAGAGAATTACAAACACTAATTGAGTCTGACAGCGCGCCTGCGATGGCAGATAAAGAATATTAAAGCCATTTCACTGATAGGTAAACAAAGGTAGGTAAAAGGAATATAATTTCCCTGAGCTCATGCAGCAAATCTGTTTTGAGGGTGAGAGGAAAACTCAACATTTCTGGTTCTGCAGCATCGTGTCCTGTATCAGAGAAAAGCCCTCCATGAAACTGCGGTCTCTGGTTATTAATTTCTGCACTATGAGGACCTGGGATCATGTTTTCAAAATAACATCTGCTAAAATACACAGGCTAATAGACACATCTGCATTCACAAGGAATATTGTAGTTCCCCATTCGGATTTCCACATGCAAATCTTGAATTAGTCTTCTAACAAGTTCATTATGTGAACGATGGCTAATTTGCACATGCTGTTTTGGCAACTGTCTGTGCAATTTCCAACACACAGGACTGCATGCCTGCCCTTTGGAAACTGAACCTCTTTAGCAACCCTTCATGTAAAATTTCCCATTTTTCTTTCATTGAATTAAGCTGATCTGAGAACTGTATCTCTTTTTATTATTATTATTACTATTTTTTTTTTAAGGAAACCAAGAGAGAATATGACAAACGACATCCTTAAAAAGGAGTTAAGAGTATGATTGACTTTGAAATCACTTTAGTCTTCTAGTTTTTAAAGAGGTTTATTCTGATTAACTGACCTGAATGTTAACAGAACTGGAATTTTAATTTGTATTCAGACTGTAAGAATATCATCCACTCAGATGAGACAGTGTTGTTTAATTAGGTCTAGTAGTTAACTCAGAAGAAAGTAAATGTACTGCTAGAGGTTTGGAAGACTGCTACAGGCTCCAGGGATTTGCAGGAGTTTGGAGAAGCTTAAAAATAAGAAGTCAGTAATTTTAGGAATTAGAAATGAGTGCTTAGAAGGTATTGGAGAGGTTCTGCAAAGTCTATAGTCAGCATCTTTGAACCTTGTGCTTCCCATTAGCGTAATGACCTTGGAAAGAGTTGAAATTTTGCAATCCAATAAAGTAAATCATATATATGTAAGGTTCAATTTCTGTGATTCCAAAGAAACCCCTCAGATATTATGATAAATGTGATATCTACAGTATCTTCCACAGGATTCTCTGTGTTTCATTTATGATGCAAATGAGCTGTGAAAATTAGAAGTAATGTATATGCCACTGACAGCAGCCATTAACAGCAATAGGATATTATCTTCACAATTATAGTTTGAATCCTTGCAGTTTTCTCTAGAGTTGATAAAATAAATTATACATTTTTTTTTTCAAATTGCTATGCCTACATAGTTTAATACGTTGTTGGGACTTTGCTTCTGGTTTGTTGTTTTTTCATTGTTGTTATTTTGGGGTATTTTGTTTTTAATTGAAAGAAACATTGCAAATTACAGACTGACATATTTTTGATGAAATGACAAGACGAGCACAAAGCCATACAGAGCTGACAAAATGAGATAGAAGAGGGAACTATTCTTTAAAGTTATAAATGTGAAAATTGATTCAAGAACACTAGCTGTTTTCAATTTTTTATTACGACATATTTTAAGGACACCCATGTTCTTATAAACTGGAGCTTATGTTCTGATAGGAAAACATAATTAACACTCAAATCAACACTTTATGTCCTGTAGAGTGGAATTTTTCTACTCTCAAATGGGAGCAATTTGTAAAGAAACATGGTGGCATTAGAACATCTCAAACTGGGGTGTCCTCCTGGAGGGGTCACAGGCACGAGTCGCTCTCCATGGGCCTGCCAGCCCCTGGAATTGCAGGGATGGATTATCCCACGGGGCTGCCTGGATCCAGGGGCTGCCACAGAAAGGGTTTGTGTGTCCCCCTGCAGCATCTGCAGCCACTCTTTAAGCACCTACATGAGGCTCTTTGGGGACAGGGCTGGCGAGGGTTGGGAGCAGGCTGACAGTTCTGCGTGCTTGGTTTGTGTGGCTTTCCAAACACACTGTGCAACAAAGACTTGGTAGGGCATTTTGAGTTCTCCTTCACTGTCACATTAGAAGAGGATTTGGAAATAGTGATAGTTTCAAATTCCCAATTCACTGTTATTCCCTAAGTTCGTGTAGATTCCCTGTGGCTTGCTGGCCGGTTTATATGAAAGCCTGTGCTGCAGAAGATATTTCCTGGACCAAAGGCTCCCTCTCAAACTGGCTGAAGTAAATGGAAAGACTCCCTGTAGCAAAGTAGAACAAACCCCCTCCAAACACAGCTGTCACTGTTGTTTCAGTGATGTTGGGAAGCTCAACTTGCTGCAGTGCCACACATGAGATGCATTTCTGTAAACCCAGAGCAAACCCCCTGCACAGCCACACCTGAGCTCTCTGGGCAGGCAGGGCAGGGGCTGCAGCACAGCTCAGGCTTTGTGGCAATGGGAATTTTCCAAAGCCAACACAAAATGTGACTTTAAGAGACAGAAAGGTCTGGAAGAAAAAAGGTATTGCTGTTGCCTGGAAAGATAACTGTGAATCACAGGACATAGATGTAATTGAACTTCATTGTCAAGGTCCATAAGTACAGTGTTAAATCAAACCACACAGTGGGGCTTTTGGAAGGCATTTTTAGGTTCAAACTTGTGTGATTGTCAGTGGCTTCATTATAATGCCTGTGCCTAGGCAGCAGTGACATGATGCAGCTCTGTTGCCATCCAAGTAGCAAACAAAACCTCATTTTGCTCTGTAGAGCAAAGAGAGGAACCAGAAATCATTGCTCTCTGGTGGCAGCAAATCTTGACCAACTCGATATAGATGCAAACACAGGTTTCAGTTGAGAAGGATGGCCATGATGAGCAAGGACAGACTGAATCCAGTGCATGCAGAGGAATGACATTACCTGCAACAGTGCTCACCTGTGGTCTCCATCCTTCATTCAATGGTTGCTACTGAATCCCTCCCTTCTTTACCATGTAATGACAACAATCTTATCAACATCTTTTAAGAGACTTTCCACCATACTAGAAAGTCAGCACAAATGACTAGGGACAAAAGGAACTATCTGAAGTTTAAATACCATGAGTAAGAAGAAAAAAAATGAAAAAAGTGGATTGGTTTTGTCTGGAACAAAAGATTAAAGTAATAGCCTAGTGCTGTGGAGAAGGTTGGTTTAAGGGGGGTGATGGTTAGTTAGTTCTCCACTGGAGGTAGGACATCAGCTTAAGAAGAAATCAACAAAAAAAAAATATTTAGATTGGACATTAGGAAAAGCTTTCTGCTTATTAGGAGAGTTAGGTAGTGGAACAAGCTCTCTAGGTTAGTTTTAGATCTCATTCTCTGGAAGGTTTCTAAAGCTGTGTTACACAGACTCAGAAGACAGTGGCACACAAGGGATAATCCATGTGCACAAGTAACCGAGACTGCACAGCACAAGGAGGGGATGTGCAAAGTTTGCTTCAGTCCATTCTTATGCCCTTCTTGTCAGAAAAAGTGGAGGTATTTGGCCTAAGGCAGGTGTATATTCAACCACGCCATTAACCTGACCCAGTTTCATTGAAAATTTTATTTTATTTCAGACAAAAATGGGAGGTGATATGAAAAGTTTCATTTCTGAAATTAATTATTTCACTTTTAATTTTCTTTAGAGTAAATAATGTATTTTTCTAGTAGAAAATAGACTACATCTATTTTTGATGTAGTCTTTTTGGAAGTCTACATCAAAACATGCATTTTGAGCTTATTGAAATAAATTAAAAAATGTGAGGAAAAATTTACGCATCGTTATGAGGGAATTTCAGAATTTTAGGTTCTTGTTCTTGTTTGGAAAAGAAGCAAACCTCAGAAGTGCTAAGTCGTTTGTATCTTGGAACAGCTCCACTCTCCACCATATCTGAGTGATCTTTGGCCTCTGGCAACTGGCAGGGCTCCTCAGGGTGCCCAGGGGAAGGATGGGAAGCTGCACTGCTCAGGAATTCCAGGGATCTGTGGGCTGGATTGGGCTTCCTGTGCTGCTGCCTTGACCTCAGCATCGCCAGTTCCTGCATCTGCAGCCTGGGAACATCTCCTGGAGCTCCTGCTTCCTCTTTCTGACAAAGGCTTCAATCGCCCCCGTAGGTTTTGTGAGAGTCTTTATTTCATCTAGGGGAGGATGAGAAAAAGGGATGAGAATCCCAGAGGATTCTGTGATGGAGTCATGGCTGAAGCTCAAACAAACTGCTGCAGCTGCAGGTCCTGCAGCAGGAGCCTGACGTGTCCTGAGCTCACTGACACTGCAGTGGTTTGAGCGGATTCCTCCAGAGCAAGCCCAGACTGGAGAGGCTCGTTTAAAACATCATCAGCCATCTCCTCATGCAGTAATCAGCTAAAGAAATAAGACTGGGCAGATGAAAACTCAGGAAGGTAATAGAAGCTGGGGGAATGGAAGTTGGTGCCTGAAACAATTAAGAGTTCAGAGGTGAGTCAGAGAAAAAACAACTGCTTTTTATTAAAAATTCATTTCAATTTCATGGGCAGGCTGGAGAAGTAATTCCAGCACAGTCTGACTTCAGAAATGCCTCCCAGATAGCAGGATACAGGACAGCTACACAGCACCAAGAGGACACAAGGCTGAAATATTGTTAGAGCAAACTTCTCCCAGCCTGGCACGTCCCGGCCAGAGAACTCTGGAGAATTGAAGTGAAATGTCCTTGGTGCAGGGAAATTTACAGGCTCTTCTGCAAAAACTCCTCTCACCAAACTCTCCAAAATCGTATCAAGTCTAATATCTGCAGAACCAATGATGCACCAGGTTTGGAGCATTACATCACCAGCACCCGGCTCCATTGGCTGCTCCTACCCTGAGGACAAGACATTCCTTCTTGCACCTTTTCAAAGCTGCTGCTTCTCAGGAATTAACTCTTTGAAGGGTGTCACCTCAGGACAAGTCTAAATTTTTGACTGACACATATATACAAGTATTTAATACAAGAGGTGTTGTTAGGTACAGCTTGGACCTCCAAAGGAACAGCCGTGTCTCTTCAGTTCAGATTATTTCTCAACCTTCACTGCAGAAAAATGAACTATGTATTTTCTGTCCTTCAGGGAGGGAAAAAAATCAAACTGTCAGTGGTATTATAAAAAGGAGAATACAGTGAATCAAGAATACCATGCAACGCTGGTTAAATAAGGAATTTATGCAGGAAAGAGAAGGGCTGCTGCTCTGCAGCGTAACAACAAATTCCTCTAACTGGTTAATTAAATTAATCGGTGGCGCTGCAAAAAAAGATGCTGCAGATGCAGGTTGGCTCTGCCTTGCTTGAATTTGTATTGCTCTATTTCAGGTTGCATCCAAAAATAGCTGGAAGATCTAGACAGTGTTGCAGGAAAAAGAGTGGGGTACATCTGTGTGTGTATATATTTTGAGTATGTGTGTTCTTTCCCCTTTCCAAATTTCCAGTTTGCCTAGTAAGTGTGAGAAATCAGTTTCATAAGATTACTGCCCAAAAATCAGCTGATGAAACCCGTTGCATTCTAAGTAATTTGGTTATATAACTTTTCAAAAAAAAAAAAAAGAAAAAAAAAACACCACGGGGGGGGAAAAAAACCCCCCACACGCAGAAAGATGCAAGGAAGTTTCTGGAAGATCATTTCTTGCCTAACTTTTTTTTTTTTTCCTTTTTTTTTTTTTTTTTTTTTTTCCTGAAGAAATGTTGTTCCAGGGAGTGTCTGACTAGTTCTGCAGCTTGGCAAAAAAGCCAGACGTTACCTCATAGCTGCGGCCAGACAGCCCATTTCTATGCCAGGCAACCACTGCAGAAGCACAGAGCACAGGGCCCTGCTTGATTAGCACTTCTGCTGTTTCGAGAGTCCTGGAGTGTTTTGTTCAAGGTGGGCTGCTGAGAGGGGACTCGGTGTGCTTTTGTGCAAATGAGTGTGAGGCAGGGGGGACGTGGGATGGGGGGGAACGGGGGAAGGGAGGCTCAGGGACACAATAGAGGAAGGCTGCATTAATATTCCGCATTCATGTTATCTTTGGGAAACAGGATCTGCTTGATTTGACCTGGTCAAAAAAAAAAAAAATGAAAAAAAAGAAAAAAATAAAAACAACCCACCAAGTACCACATCCTAAAGGTCAGAGGAAAAGAAAGAGATGGGAAACAAAGAGCTGTAATGACAGAGCAGGTCAAACTGAATTAAATGTTTAATTGTCTCCCTCGTGCCTCATCAAATAGCTGTCTTTAAAGCAAGAGGGATCTTTTCTTCCAGCAAAAATATTACCAATTCATCAGTGAGTTGGAAGGTGACGAGTGTTTGTAAACATTACTGTCAATATCATTTTCTCATCCTCTCTCTCACTGTTGATTTTCCTTGTTTAACTGTGTCATTTACCTAGCAAAGCTGTCTCTGTATGCTCTGCACCATAAATGCTGGGGGTCCCTGCCCAACACTGCAGCTGCCCAGCCTGGCTGATGTGCTTTCCAGCAAACTGTGCCCCTTGAACGAGAGAAGGGCAAAGAGCAGGCACAGAGTGGGCAGAGATGCTCAGCCCTGTGCTCCCACACCTCCTCCTGGCAGTGTCCTGGGGCGACTTCTTGCAGCAGCTGAGATGAGGTTCAGTGCTCTGGACTGGAGACAGGCTGTGCAAGGAGCTGGGAAAGGAGCTGGTGTGTCCGGGAGCAGCCCGAGTTCACGTTGCCCGTACCTGTGGGGACACTGTGGGACACTGGGGCTCCATGACCTGTCCTGATGTGTGGTCTCTGTTCTGCTAAATGATGATAGATTTCTGTTTCAGAGAGAAAAACCCCCACATTTGAATAATTTTATTTTATTGGGTGACAGGATAACTGCTAATAAACTCACCCTTCTACCTGAGAGTGCTGCATGATTGTCAGCAAATTCAATATCAGAAAATGTGTGGGTTTGGATTATCTTTTAGTAGTCAATTTTCCAGATGAGAAAAGTTGTAGATGAAGAGGTAAAATTAATTGGGTTTGGTCACATATAAAATCAGAGCCAAGATCAAACCCTTAACAGCTCTTGACTCTGAGTCTTGTATTTGACCCCTAATGCAAGATATGCACCCGTGGGAGGCATGAATCAGTCCTTGTCCAAGACAACTTCTCCTGAAACTTCTTCCAAGCCCTTTTTTTGAAGGGGGGTTTACAAGGAAAAGCAGATTCTCAGAATTTTAGGCATGTCAACTGGAAGTTGGAAGAGGAGAGGGACTAAAATATTATGCTAATGGACTTAGTACAAAAGTGGGATCCATCTGATCCAGCTAAGGCCAAGTTCAGCTGCTGCATTATAAGGCCAAGCAAAATTTTGGGAAGGGATGGGGAAACCACAGTGGGGGTTTTTCCAAGATTTATAGGAAGAGATGTGCTCTGGATATTTGCAACTTCACACAAGTGGGCTAAGAGGCTGGTAATCCCAGTCCTCTCTCCAGACACAGCGCTGGAGTACAGCTGCTCCAGCCAAGTCCTTCTGCTCAGGGTGTCACAGAGCTTTCCTGGAGATCCTGGAGTATCCTGGAGGTAATGCCTAGGCATCACCCAGGTTGTGTGCTCGCTAGAAACATCACAAACTCATTGGAGATATTGTGATGTTAGTAGTAATGGTCTTTGTGGCTGTGGGTGCCTGTATCAGCAACCATTGTGTTAACAGAGTTCTCCTGTGGTGCAGAATACAGCTGATTCCCTGGATTGCAGGGAGCCCCATGGGGCTATTTGGAGATTCCAGTCACAGGGCTGCAGAAGAGAAAAAGAAGGAAATAGCTTTTCTCTTCCTTTTTGGCAAATAAGGAGTTGAAGCAGCAAGCAGGGTGGATTGCTGGGTGCTGTGAACTGTGCTGGCTCTAATCCTCTGCATCTCTCCCAAGCTCTTCTCCAGATCATTTAAATACATTTAAACCCCATTTTACAGTCACCAAAGGACCAAACAATTTTGAGGCCAAATTTCCTTTTTAGCATAGTTAAGTTTAGTGTAGAGTAAATTTCCTCAAATTTTGGCTTGATGCTTAAAAACACCTTGGCACACAGGAGCAAATCCTAAGCCGCTCCTGGCTCCTCTGGCTTTTTCCCCAGTGTGAGGGGATTTGCTGTTTCTTACAGTTTCTCATATCAGTGATGACAAAAGCACATGGATGTCCCATCTTCCAGGGATGTTCTGAGCATCATTTGGGAAGCTCTGCACTTTGAGTTGTCCACGAACTCCTGATTTGGGGCACATGCCAGTGACCTGTGAGGTGGGGGGGGTTTGGCCAGGGTGAGCCCCCAGCTGCCCCCCAGGCACCTGCAACAGCTGCAGAGACCTGGCTGGGCAGAAGAACTTCATGAGCCACTTGTCACTCTCCACTGCAGCAGAAACATGTGCTAAGGAAATGCAGTTGGAGGAATTTTGGGCATTGGAGGTCAAGGTACAGAGTGAAAACCTCAAGGACAGTTTCAACCCCCAGCATTGGGTTCATCTTCCCAGCCAGCAGCACAACACAGATGGAAGGGTGGTTTGTGCAATAGGAGTGGGGAAGGATAGTTAAATATATTTATGGGATACAGTGGAAGAAATGCATTAAAAAGTAAAAATCCTTGACTTTAAACAGATCATCTTTTCCAGACAAATTGGAAGCAGTTGGTGAAGGGGAGACTTGCAAGGTGATGGACAGAAACAAGAACCAGCCCTGCTCACCCAGCTCAGGAATGGGGAAGCTGTCAGTCCCAGATGTGGTCAGGAAAAGGTTATATTTGTGCAGGGAATGGGAGGAGGAGGAGGAGGATACTCATTGTGGTGTCTCGGTGTGGATCCAGGAGTTTACTGTGTGCGTGGGCATTGCCCACTGGGAAATAGGTATGGATGGAGCTGCAGTTTCCTTAGAAGATAACAGAGGTATTAACATTAAAGAGTAGAGATTGTTTAGATTGTTTGGGGAGGAAGAGAAAGGAATGAGAGAAGAGAGAGCTATTTCAGAAGGAAAAGGATTTATTAGCCTTTGAAAGTGGGGATCTGAGAGGGTGGAATGGGGCTGCTGTGTCATTATGGGCTGCAGTTGGAGATGTTTCAGAGAGTAAACTAGTAATAGAAATATTTTATAGGCCACCTGACCAGAAAGAACAACTGGACTGTGAAATGACTGTGCAAATAAAACAGGCATGTAAAAAGGAGAGAGTGGTAGAATTGAAGATTTTAACTACCCAGGCATAGACTGGAATACATTAAGGGAAGGGAAATAGGGCTGGAGGTGTGTTTGCAGATCAGACACAGACCTGCTTTCTAATTCAGCCTGAGCATCAACTGCACAGCTTGGGTATTACAAAGGGACTGCACGAGGACATGCACGATAGGGGAGAGCCCTGGGGAGGCAGCTTTGACAGCCTCGAAGGGAAAAAGATTTTAAAGGTGGATTGTGAAGCAAAGGATAAAGGGAATAAAAGAAAATAAAAAAAAATAATAATGATTTTGGTCTGAGCATCCTTAGACCTTGAATTTCAAATATTTGGGTTTTATTTGTCTCATGGTTCCACAGAAGCAATCAGTGGTGCGTCTGCAAGTGTGGAATCATGAGCCACTAATGAATGAAACCCTGGAATCACCCAGCTTTATCCCAGGTGAAACTGTGTGTCATTAGTTAGGCCTGGAGAAACAGGGGCTGTAATGAAACCCTGGCCCCACTGACACCAGTGGTAAAAATCAGTTTGATTTAACGAGGCCAAGGCTTTGTGCCTGCTGCTCATCATCATTGGCCATTAGGGGAGGTGGGAGTACAAAGGTGGTTTGAGGAGCCAGGGAGGCTCCCCCCAGGGGGAAGAAGGTCTAGGGTTCCGTTGCCTGCCACACACACCTCCTGAAGGGTCCCCAAAGGGTGAAACCCTGTTAGAGGTGAAGATTTCAGAGCACTGTGAGCAAAGCTGGAGCCCATCAGTGTCTGTGTCTGTGACATCTCAACCGAGAGGGTTTGGCAAAGGTTCATCCACCAGAACTGGCTCGTGTGGCCCCTTTCCTGGGCCAGGCACTGCTGGAGGTACAACCACCTCTCCCAAGGTGAGCACTGGGGCTGGATCAGCTGGTACCAGGGGCTGGGATGGCACTTCTTGGGGGGGCTTTTGCTGTTTGGTTGGTGTTATTTTGTTAATAATTTTGGAGACTCCTGCGTCACTAATTGTTTTGCTGGCTGATTCAATGATGCTCTTACTATCTACATATGAACATGACTGGTTTATGTTATTTTTTTTTTAAGTCAGGGGAAAAATGAATCTCTTCTAGGCAGGGCATTGTATATGTACATGTAGAAAATGGACAAGGAATAGCTAATTTTTGACTAGCTGTCATGAGTCATACGCTGTTTTCTTGTAGCCCATATGCTTGATTTCACCTCACATAGCCTCTCTGGTAAAAAAAAAATAAAGGTAAAGAGCGTGGTGGGTAAATTTGAGAGGTTTTAGGAATTTGCAGATGGGTCTGAAATAACTGTAGGTATGACACGTAGTAATATATAAATATTACTACAGTTGTAGAGTTACTGCCAAAAAGTAACTTTCTTGTTTTATTCCTTTGTATTTAAAAAAAAAAAAAGGGAAGAAAATGTGTGTTTAGGGGAAGCAGAAGGAAGAGGTTGTAAAGAGTGAAAAGAAACCTCAAACCCAACAGGTGTCAATGAATCACAGCTCTTAGTCACCATTGCTGGCTGCATGAATCAATAGAAGACTGACTATTAAATAAAGATTCAGTCTTTGGATAAAATATTACCTGATACCCAAGCAGCCCATATCCAGTGAATGCCTTGTGAAAGACTCAGACTGAGGCCTCCAAAGTGAGACAGCTCAGTGCACAGTCATTTAGCAGGAGAAGCAAAAGCTGAATTTTAAGAGTCTTTATATATATATATACATATAAAAATCTGCTATTATTATAAACTTTATTTAAGTTTGCAGTTGAATGAGAATGAGCACGCTGGTAAAATTATTTGGAGTGCAAAGGCTACCAGAGAGAAAGTTAATTATAGTTGTGTTGCAAATGTTTACTTAGGAAAATGAAGTGCTGTGAGAGGGGCCTGAACTTCCAGGGAAGCTCTGGGTGGTGAGTGATCCAGGCTGTATCCCAGAGGGAGAAAGAGGGGAGCAGCCACAAACCCCATCTCATGGGGGAGCCCCCAGGGCTGCCTTGAACCACGGCCACTGCCACTCCAAGAGCCACTTCCAAACTGTGGGGGTACATCTTTGTGCACAGCAGGGGATGTGCTCTCTCCAGGGCCAAGGACTCTTCTACTGGCATTATTACTGGTAAAACTGTTGAGATATGTCTGAATGCCCCTTCCCTCCTTTCCTGTCTCCCCCAAACTTTTTAATTTGACAGGCAACAACCTCCTCTTTACCCTCAATGCGACTAAAAATAGTGATTATTCAAACAGATTTCTTTTAATTGGTTATGTTTCTTGGGGGTGAGATGTGCATTTGTTCCTTAAAAATGAATATTTTTTTTTTTCAGAAAGAGCAAACATAATCTGTGGCAATTTTCTCTGAATTGCTAATCCGCTTTTCTACCTCCTTTTCCTTTAGCATTTGGTGGAGAGTTTTCACCCATTCTCAGTAAAGACCACTCATCAAATGAGTCTTCCAGCAACAGTGTCAGGGTGTATCTTTTAATCCCTCTTCCCTCCAAACAACGTAGGGGCAGCAAACACTTCCAGTTTGACTGACCTGCAGTTGTTGGGTAGCTCTTAAGAATCTGGTTGTACGTCTCAAATCTACTCTCAGAATTGAAAGTAGCAGTTTAAAAAAAAAAAACAAACCAACAAAACCAGCATAATTTTTGACAATGCTTTCGAGATGCTTAAACTCCCTGCCGGGCTCCTGGCTGTCGTTGGAGGGCAGGGCAACCCTGATCCTGCTGGCACGGGGGACGTGGGGTGGCACAAGGCGGGCACGGGGCCGGCTGTGCTCCCAGAGACCTAAATCCTCTTTGGCCTCCGCTGCCTGCAGGGCTGATTCGCCGGGATGCTGCAGTCTGAGAGGGCTGGGATTTGTCTGCAAGAGCCAAATGATCTGTTCTGCTGATGCTTAGGATAATTAAACAATAGACGTGAAATGATTAATAAGGCTCTTTTCTAAGGCTGAAGGCCTGGAGAGGCGCCATTGAATTTGACTAAATAAACTTAGCAGAATAGGAAGATTTTCAGCAATTATTGGCTCATTTTTTCCTCAGGCTTTCTAACCCGTCGCTTTAACTTATTGGCTTAAGACACTCCTTACACCCACATCACATTTTGCCTTGGGCCATTCTGCTGCTCTTGACAGCTGTCTAGGGCAAAAGGAAATCACCCGACCACAAATGTTTTCTCATAACTTCAGAACAAGGGAATCTGAAGAAGTCAGAACCTCGGAGGTTCAGACTCCACTTTAAAAAGTGAGATAAAATTAGGACCTGAAACGCAGGCCCTCTTCCCCCCTGGCTGAGTATCCAGTTGTGCTGCTGCATCCACAGATTAGGAGCAATTAGCAGCAATCTGAAAATGGTCACTGGAATTGCTGAAATTGTGGTGGTCTTTAGAAGCCAAATCACAGCCACTGGGTGCTGCTGTTTGGTACCTGGCTGGTGATGCAGATCGAGGGGGAAGCGCTGGGATGAGGTGGGAGCTCTGCAGGGATGAGCCCCAGATGCTGAGGAATGGAGGGCACGTGGGCAGAGAGGTTTGCAGTGCCAGGTGGGCAGAACAGTGCCAGTAGGGTGATTGTGTTCAAGCTAAAGCTGAATCATACTCAGCAGGGATCTGACTGCTGACCATTCCAGGGTAGGGAAAAGGGGAAGATGCCTTTGAGCCCACTCAGCCCTTGTGAACTGGGTCAGAGCAGCACAGGTGGTCACACCAGTGGCAGCCACTCTTGTGGTGGGTTTTTGATGCCTGGTGGAGATTTATGTTGTTGAGGGTTTCAGTATCAGCTCTGTACTGTAGGTGTTTGCTGTACATCTGAAACACAAGTGAAAGTCGTCTGTGAGAAAGGGATGTTAAAGGGACTGGGAACAGCCACACATCCTGCTACTGTCCTTATGGACATTACAGTTCAGGGCTGTTCAACTTGTACTCCATCGTCTCCCAATGGTTCCTACAACAGGGGCATCAAGAAACGACTAGAAAATAATAAAAACCTTCTCCTACTCAAGGGGGAGACAAGTGAGCAAACTTCAGAAAAAGAAATGCGAATCGATGAGCAGTTGGTGTTCAGAGTCTTTTGTTTTCTCTGCAAATGGGTGCAAGGGAGTCTTGGGACTGCTGTGGGAAGGTCAGGGGTCCTTTAAATGCCAAAAGCTGGAAGGATCTTGCTGGATCTCACTCAGATGTCCTGTCTGAAGACAAGACAGACAATGAGCTGCCTTGTAACTTCTTCCTTTGAATCTGTTTCAAAAAATGTGCACTGTCATTCTTCCACAGCCCTGTCCCCTTCTGCAGAGAGGGAGGATGTGGGTTGTTGTGCTTTCAATGTGAGTGTGACTGCCTGTCTGAACTAGGAAGAGATTAAGCATCTTGCCCAAAGACACAAATAATTCACTGACTTTCCCTGATGATTTTCAATACAACACGTGCTCCAGCACAAGTCCTCTTTGGAGAGTGCATTGCAGTTTTACTGTTTGTATATGATGACTTTCCCTTTTTTGTACAATTACCAGTGTACCCGAAAACCTGGTTTGAAAAAAAGTTCATGGGAATAAATCTATCTGCAAATTTGACAATGGCTGAGGATCCAGGCCTTTCAATCTTCACCGTTCTCTCTCCAAGCTTGTGTTGGAAAAATCTTGAAGGGATGTTCTTGTGGCTCTGGAGTGTACTGCCCAGTGTGATTTCAGTCTGCAGCTCTGACGTGGCTGTAGCTCAGCTCACACATCCTCACCCCCCTGAAGGCTGGATGGCAAATCTTGCTGGAAGAACAGTTGGAGGTTCATGGCGCTGCTCCATGGGCATCCAACAGGGACAGAAACAGCACTGCAAAGCAGTAGCTACTGGCTATTAAAAAGTATAATTAAAAATTTAATTACTTCTGAAAATAGTAGTGTCACTGGCTAGACATGCAAATCCCACTGCGAGCCAAGTAAGAAATTCGGGTTTCCAGGAGGACCCTCGTTGGGATGAGTGGAGTGAGTGGCTGCGATCCTGGCATAAGGAGCAGTGGGTGCCATACCTGTGCTGGTTAGATCACCCTGCCCACACTGCCTGCCTTCCCTGGCAGACTGTCTGTCCGTCTGTTTGCCTCCCGTTGCTGCACTTATCTGATGGTCGAAGTCACTTACTCTTATTTACATTGCCCACAGGGCATGTTGGATTGGAGCACATTTCCTCTCTTGTTACAGTTGATGAATGCAGCTCTATTAAAATATCATCTCATCCTCACACTAGATTGCAGTCTAAGATAATACGTGTTTTTTCTATATCGTTTATACAAGAAAGATTATGTTAAATGCCAGACCCAGTAAATATTTCAAGATCCACTGCATTGCTGAGAACAGTTTCTCCCTGGGCATATGTTTCAGAGCCAAAGAAAACACTTTAAAAATTTCCTTCCTGTTTAATTTTTTTAAAGGGCATTTTCCCTATATCTGTTACTGAAATGACAAGTTGTCATGTTCCTTGATCTTATTACAGTTGCAGATGTAACTCAGCAGGGAATCTGCCCAAGTTTACATTTAAAATCATAAGACCCTGATTCTGATCTTTTTTTTTTTTATCAGTTTAAATCTTTCTGTGGTGTAGGACTTCCAGCTTTACCTCATTGTAATCAAGACCAGAATTGCTCCTAATTATAACACTTAACTCCTGTGTAGAGCTTTACACTTTCCAGGCTCTCTATATTCATCAATTAATTAATCCCCAAAGCAGTATTACATTCCCACTGAAAAAAAAAAATTGGGGAAGCAAAGTATGAGGGTGAGAAGAACTTGCCAAAAGGCAGAGGTGATGGAGCTGGTGCTGACACTGCCACAAAGCCTGGGTCCATCCCTGCCTCCCCCAGCTGCCTTCTCCTGACTGTGCATCACACAAAACATCACCCAGAAGGTCCTGGAAAGATTCCCTAGTGGGATCTGGGTTCCCCTGGATTTTGGGCCCAAGGTGATGATTTAGAAAAACAAAAAAACTTGGAAAAAATCACCTGTTGGTAGAAGAGCTTGTGAGGTGTCTCATGGGCACTGCTGGGCTTTCATCAGGAGGGGGCAAGAGGGGTGGCCAGGCACTAAAAATGAAACCTTCCCTTGGATAGATGGATAGAAAGAAAAGCACATTTAGGAGTAGCTGTATGTCTTTAAAGCTCAGAGGTGTGTATACCTAATGCAAAGGTGGTGGGCTGTAACCTGAGGGGAACCACATTTATCCCATATTTTGAGCATTTGCCCTATTCTCTGAAGACCTCTCTGTCCTGGGCTGATGTTAAATAAAGGTAATGACAGCAATGAGCAAAACAGCTCAGGGGGGAACAGAACAGCTCCAGTTCCAATCCCAGTATCCAAGGAGGAAGAGAACAGCCCCAGTTCTAGTCCCAGTACGTCCTTGCAGTTCATTCTCTCCCAAGCCCTCACTGGGTGGATCGTCCTTCCCAGTGTGTCTCTGCAGAGAAATGTCCTTGTGTGGTTGTGTCACAGTAACTGCTCTGTGCAAGCTGCACCTGGATAAATCCCTCCATGGATTCTGGAATAAAAGCCATGGCTGCGCAGAGACACGCTTCCAGTTTTATACCAGAATAATATCCAGGCAGGATATTTTACTGGCCTATCTGTAGTGGATTAATTATTCTAGTACAGCTGTTCTGGGAAGGTATTTCCCTGTAGACAAGCCCATGGAGGGTAAAGGGGAAATGTGAGCTTGTTGAGGGATTAGGCAGAAGGGTGGGATGTTTAAAGGTTCAGCTAAGCTTCAAATAAATGAATTGAAACCTTTGGAGGTTTTCCCCATCGCATCTCATGGAGATCAGATCACTTTTATCAAAGAGAGAATAAAAAGGACTGAGATGCAAATTTTTTCTTACTATGTTGGTTAGTTGGAGAGGGAAAAAGAGAGAAGTAACTTCAAGAGGAAAAGCAGGTTACATGGACTTTAGATTATGTGATTTTGGAAGTGTGAGTCATTAGGAAAGAAGAGGGGGGAAAAATCATTTTCTCTGGTCGCTATGCAGTAATGCAGAACAGTTGTTCTTGTGTTTATTTCTGTGTTTTCCAGCATGGAAATTGTTGGCATGGACCATTGTGAGACAGGGATTGTGCAAACTCAAATAGAAAAGCAAATACTCACCAATACAATGGCAGCTGATGCCAACTGTAACACCTGACTCAACATGTTAAACCTATCAGAGACGGGGGATCACTAAAAGAAACATGTATTCTTTTAACTTTCATTTCCTGAAGGGATTTTGATTTGTTTGGGGTATTTCAAGAGTAACTGGAACAACTGCACTGGACTGGAATTGCACACCAAGCAGGGCAGAGAGAAGAAATCTTTGATTTCTGCTTTTGTACTTCAGAGTCTGAAAACAGAAAAGTACTTCATTAAGCATAGGGGCAGCAGGAGATTGAATGGTTTATTCCTCTTACAGTGGAATATAATATTTTGAATCAATATTTCATTAGTATAATTCACTCTTAGATGCCTACTTTTTCTTAAGAAAAATCGAAAATCAAACACAAACAAACCCAGCTGTTGTTTGTGTTCCTCCTGAAGGTCCTCTTGCCTGTGCACCCGGCTGTTTGTTCCTTTGTCTTGTTTTATTTTCTTTCTAAACCTTGAGGTTGATAAAAGTCAGATTATTTTCAAATTGTTTATACTGTTGCCTATACTAAAATCATCCCTTTTCAAGGAAATTAACTTAAAAGCAGCCAAGTCTGCTGACATGGTATTGTCTGTTGGAAATGCCTCTGGTCACGGCTGTGTTTCATAGATTGAAGGTGCAGGTACAGGATTCATTGCAGCATTACTCTCTTGCTTCTTCTGACCTTGCTTTTCGTTTTGTTTGTCCTTTGGGTTTTTTAAGTGGAGCTGTAGAGCAGAGTCGTGGAGCAGCATAACCTGGGCTGCCCAGTTACACACCCTGTACACAGAGGGTCCGGTGCCGTGGCTGCTCCAGGCCCTGTCACAGGTCACATCCCTGTTATTGTTGTTCCTTCTTGCACAGCAGTTCCATGGCCTCTTCCCTGGGTGCCGTGGGAGGCTGTGAGCAATCTGGAGCTGGAGCAACCTCAGCACCAGGCTCTGCTCTGTGGTCACGGATGGTTTAACCTGAGCATCCTGACTAACAGTGCCAGGGCAAATCCCGGCTCAGGTTATTGCGTCTTTCTCTATTCTGTGCACGAGGGCACTCCCTGTGCAGAGCCATCTAAAGCTCACCAGACTGAGATGGTTTGCTCAAGGACCCAAAAGCAGCAGTTCTTCTCCTCCCACCTGGCCCACCTCTCCCTTGTGGCTTGTCTTCCCTGCGGTTCCCTCCCCGGGGAAAGCAGCTGCTGTGCAGACTCAGAGCTTGTCCTGACCCTGGGTGAGGAGGGAGCTGAAAGCACAACTGAGAGCTCTCAAATGCTTCTGGTTCACCAGTGCAGACACAAAGTACACAGCAGGAGAACATCTGCCTACAGGGAGTACTAGGGAGGGCTTGTAATGCTTGAATGATTTTTGTCTGCTCCTGTGGTGGGAATGGACAGATCCCAGCCCGGCACACAGCAGAGTCAATGCTGGATTCTCTTCTGGCTGAATACATTGCCCCTGACTACAGCTCCTTCCCGTCCTTTGCTCCAGGGATGGCAGGGCAGTAGCACAGGCAAACCCTGAGCTGTGGGACCTGTGTGAAGCCGTGTGCCCTGGCAGTGCCCCGCATTTGGAGGCTTTGCCCCCAGCGTGTTTATCTGTCCCTTGTCTGAGAGAGACAGGAAGGGAGCTCAGATCCAAGCGCAGACGTTTGTCTCCTGTTTAAAAAAAACAACTGGTGTTTGGGGAAGTTTCTCTTCTTGCATATCTAGTCGCAGCCTTGAACTGTCCCTCTCTATCCCACAGTTATCCTCTCCCCCAGCATGGATACTGACATTTCTTCTCTCCCAGAGTTTAACTCTTCTACAAGAGGCTCAGGAGTGTTTTCTGTATGTTCATGCTTAGGTTTGCAGAGCCATTCAGACCAGCTAAGAAAAGCCAGCCAAGCAGGTCAGAGAAAAGAGCCTTCCTTTGCTTTGTGGCTTGCTCTCATGGTTGGTGAAACTGGCAGGACGGGGGAAAAAAAAAATGTGTTTGTCTGTGTGTGTGTATGTGGAAATCTTTGCAGCTCCAGTCTAGACCTTCCCTGCTGTTCAGGGAATGAGGGAAACTGCAGCCGGAGCAGCAAGGCTGGGTGAAATCATAATAGTGCCATTGACATCAGCCTGTGCTCGGTGGCCCTGCAGCCCCAGCGGCCTGTCAGGGGAAATGTCTCACCCCACAGCGACCCTGCCGGGACTGGGGGACCCTCAACAACACCAGTCGTGCCTCTTTCTCATGCAACAGCCCAAATACACATCAGGACACTCCCTCTGAGCCTTTAGCAGGTCCAGGGGAGCTGTAGGTCAGATGTCACATAAGTAAACAGCACTTTGGCACCCCATTTATACGGGAGCACTTAGGGGGTAGAGAGAGAGGAGCTTTTCCTTGCACGGTGCCATCAGCGCTCTCCTCTCTGGTGTGAGAAAATCGCATTTGCCACCCTGGAGGCTGAAACACCCGAGGTTGGCCAAAGATGTTGTGTTGAGCCATATGTTGACCCAAATCATCCGGAGATTCTGTGGGTTTCGTGTCCCAGCTTTGTTGCATTCAGGCCCTCCCTTGTGTTTGTCAGGCTTCCAGGGACTGATGTCTGGCGTTCCCACCCTGTCTGCCACCCGGTCCCAGTGAGCTTTTTGCTGGAACAGGAGCCTTTGATTTTTCATTCTGAAATAACTTCGGGGGCTGAAATTTCTTTCCTGGTTTTTTTTTTTTTTTAAGATTTCACATGAAAAGAATAAAAAGTCGATATCCCAAACAAAACCTTTTATTTTGGGGGGCAAATGAAATGTTTCCCTTTTTTTTTCCCCTCCCCTCTTCCTTTTTCCTAATTTGATAATGGTTTAAAACACAAACTGGAGTCAACCAGAAATGATGTTACAGTGCTATTATCCTCTTTTTCCTTCCTTTTCTTGGCAGTGATGCATTGCACTGCCTGCATCCTGATTTCCCCAGAAGACACTTCCCGGGAGCCTCCTTTTTCCTCAGAACTCCAACCCTGGCTCCCCAGGTTGTTCCTGTACGTACCAGATCAATGACATCAACTCCACCAGTCTGTATTTGCGGCTGCAAAAATAGCAAGGTGGTGACTCAAAGCAAAAAGTGCTTTCCAAGTGGTTGTGTTGTATTTAGGATATTAACCACCACCCCTCAGAGGAGGTGGATGAGTGTGGAGGAGGAGGAAGAGGTTGTTTTGGAGATACTGTGCGAAACTTCTTTTGAGTGACAGCATTCTGTGACAGTTCCCGAAAGCAGTGCTTTTAACTGGCTCCTGAATTCGCTTATCTTTTGGCAAATCTCCTCCCCAGCCTGCTGCCTCTCCTCCTTGGGATGCTGAGACATTGTGAAGGAACAATAACAGGAACACCTGGCATGCTCCCCCCAGCACAGGGACGTGGGACAAACGCAGCTCGAGTCAGTTCTCAGCAGATGGGCTCCTGCAGCCTTTGGAAAATCATTTTGGCCCTGGTGACCAGAATTTTGATCGTGTGTCCCTGATTATTTTCTGAGGTGCTGCTGACTTTTAAGACCTACTGCATGGCTAACTGATGGAAAATCAAACCTTTATAAGCCCTGCCGGCAGCCACGGTGGGGAGGATCTGACTGCAAAAGGCATGTATGGCACTGGCCTGTGCTAGAACAGAGTATTTCAATTGTGCTCTGCAAACTTTGCCCCTGCAGACTGATGGAAAATGGCTAGATGGAGCATGGATTCATTTTCTAAAGGAAATGAGGATATAAATTCATTTAAGAAATGACATGCCAATTTTTCTTGCTCCGTTTTCCTCTCATAATAAACGGTACAGCTGCCAGGAATTTTTGTGAAAATAACACTTGCTTTCTTCTTCTTTTCTTTTTTTTTTTTAAATCCTGCTCAAATGTTGTGAAAGACCCAGAACCAGATATATCATATTTAAGATCTCAGTAGAGGTAAACCTCACTAAACAAATGAAGATTCCCTGTCCCTGTTGACTGCTGACAATGATAGTGACATGGGCTGCAACATTACTTCCTCAAAACTTGGAGAAAATATATAACCCATTTACTTAATGGACTGAGCTATAATGTCATCAGTTAAGTGAATCCCGTGAATAAAGAACGAGATGAAGTAATTGCTTCCAAAACATTTCTGGAATGAAGTAAATCTTCACCGTGACTGGTCTCCTGGGGTCCCGTTGATAACCTCTTTTGAGCAAAGTTTGTTCTTCTGTGACGCAGAGATCCTTTTCCAAGTGTTATTAAGGACTTAATTCACTAGACAGCATTTAAGGGGGCAGCTTTATCTACCCCCACTGTGGCTGGGTTTGTGGATTGCCATCTTGGTTTGGTTTCAAACACAGCAGCTGGAAGGGAAAACAGCCTGAAGTGCACAAAACTGGCCCACATATATACTATATTCCATCTCTATATCTAGAGATGCTGAGCACCTGTAGGTCCTACATACAGCAGTTTATAAACACAGCCAAGGAATGACCCAGGAAGCTGTGTCCCAGCTAAGGCAGTTTCAAAACAAGTGAAGAAACTCTACTGGTCTGGTGTTGCAATTGTCACTCCTTGGCTGCTGTGGGAGACCAGCAGCAGCAGCAAGGTCTACAGCCTTGTCAGCTCATCTTTCACTTGGCTTGGGCTTTTCTCTTAAGAGGGGAAAGGCTGGTGTGCCATCCCACAGCAAGGGTGGAGAAGGAAAGGCTTAGCTGGCATTGAGGAGCTTGGTGATGTGTCTGTAGAGACGCTCTCCTTGCTCCAGGATTTCAGGGTTGTTGAGCCCCTGAGAGTTAAGTCTAGGTCTTTTTCTGATAAAGGAAGGCAACAACTGCTGGAAACGCCATTTTTGCGGCCCAATGGGTAAAAGAGTTCCTGTCCTGAAGCTCTGCATCTTTTACTAGGTTGGAAGGGACACCTGGAGGTCATTTAGTTTGACTGTCTGCTCATGGAAGGGCTATTTTCAAAATCAGATCAGGTCATATAAAACAATCAGATTAGCCCTTGATTATCATTTTTAGAGGTTTCTGCCTCCATAGCCACACAAAGAGCTAATCTGGTTTTTGGCACAATGAATTAGGCAGAATTTTCCAGCTCCAGAGTAAAAGCAAGATAGAGGCAAGAAACTCTTGAGGTAGGTCAGCCGTGGGCAGGAGAGCTCATTTCTTTGTGGCAGATCCCTTTGGCAAGGTTCCCACCCCTGATTCCCATCGTCCCTCCTGTCCCACTGCCTGCTGGAGGTCGTGGGACCCTCAACGTTGTGCAGAGTGTGAAACAAAGTGTCTGTGTGGCTGCACTCCAGGGGTCAAAAACTTTGGGGAGCAGGGCAGGACTGGGAATGATAATTGTTCACCAACTGTGCTTACAAAGCAAAATGAGGAGCCTCCCCTTGTTCCTAACTCCCCTTCCTTATCCTTTGCACAATGCCCCTATCTGCCCTTATCATGTGATTTTTGTATTCCCCTCAGCAATTTTATTTGCACAATGTGTTGGGCTTTTTCCCACATGCTTATTTTTCTGGCTACTTCACAGTGGCTGAAATGTTTAGTTCTTTCCATCCGACTTCAGAGGTTTCTGGTCTTACAGTTGCTCTGGAAAAATGTAAGTGCTTAATTAACATGCAACTACTGGAAGGGAAGAGAACAGGGAAATACAGTCACGTTCTTTTTGCTTGACAGAGTGGATCCCTTGGTGCAGAGCACACAAAAAGGGCTCCATGAAGAGATCTGGATTCTCTCCCCATCCCAGTGCCATGTGTGATTTCCAGGCAGTGCCTGATTTCTCCAGGCCTCCTTGCCTGCCTCCTGCTCTTGTGTCATGCTTTTCTTTCCCATTCACTTATTTCCTCCCCTGTTGAGGTGCTGAGCAGCTCAGGGCAGGCATCATCCAACCCCAAAAGTACCTGTGTCAGCTGGCAAAGCACCTGCCCTGTGAACCCTTTGCACTCAGTGGCAAAGAGGGACCTCTCAGAATGGTTCAGATCTTAAGTGGCATGAATCACAGCTCTTAAAAAGCCTTTCTCTCTCCATTAGCTGCAGCAGGAACTCTAAAACTACTATGTTCCTAACCTGGACAAAGAAAATCTAGTGGGAACCTACGCAGGCTGGAGCATATGCAGTGTTTATCACCAGCAGCTCAGCTGAAAACTTTAACACCTAACTCTAACAAATTATAATGCTAGGAAAAGCTGCTTTTCTTGGGTTACTTTCACACAAAGAATCTCGTTGCTGAATATCACTATCAAAGTAGGCAGAGTAGAAATCACTTGAGCTCTCTTTTTATGATAGCAGTGAAGGACTGTAAGCAAAATGAAGCACTGTTCTTCTGGGAATAAGTAAAAGAGCAGGACCTGTGTTAGAGCAACACTTATGGAAACCTAGAGGAAACTCGAGGGCTGATATTTTGTGAAGCAAAAGGGAATGATGAAGATGCAGTGGTTGGAGTGGGGAGTTTGGCCTGTGGGGTCATTCTTTAGTGGAAGTCAATATTTGGTGCAGCTTGATGTGATGAGCAGCCAACTTTGTCATAGCCCATGGAGGTGGAAGGATTACTTTGCAGGGGAAGGAATTTGTGGTGTTTGGCCACCTGGTTTCTAAAGACAGCAAAATGCTGAGCACCAGCACGTCTCACTTAAAAAAAAAAATAAGGAACTCTAACCCCAAACCCCTCAAAAGGCCAAATGGTCTATTGAAACGTGGTATGTTATTTAAGAACTGCAATGACACTGGAGCATGGAAGTCAGGAAGGGGTTTTTGAAGGCAGCTGCCACTGCTTGGTGTGAGGATGGAAGAACAGGTCTCTCTTGGCAGATCTGGTGGAGTCACCTCCCTTTGTCCACCCTCACCATTTTCCATACATCCCTGCAGCCCTCTCCTCCCTGCCCTATTCCCCCCTAATCTTTGCTCCTGTTACATGTCTCTCCAGTTGGATCATTTTTCATAGATACGCCTTTCCCTCAAAAAGAAGAACATATTCATGAAAATAATCTGTCATCTGCCACTATGACTTGTGTTTTCTTTCCCTTGCTACTGTGTGTTGGGGCCATCTTTAGCTTTAGCTCTGGAAGATGATGTTTGGGGTTTTTTTCCTTTTCCTGCTGTTTTTCCCATTTGTGCAGTGCTGAGCCCCTCAGAACTCTGTTCTGCTGCCCTAAACTCTGCAGTGAAACACTCCTGTATGTGCTGAGTTGTAGGACTCGTCAGCCAGCAAGTGGGTGACAGCCTCTACAGTAGCTAACATAACCACTGGTAGATAAAACAGCAATAAAATTCTCATAATTACTTTGCTAAAGCCTTTTCTCATGGACAGATTTCCTGCTACAAAATCATGACTCAGGCACCACCATTTCCAGTGGTCTGTTCTTGCAATGGTGAATGTTTTTCACCCAACATGTTACTGAATCATTCCCCAGGATGTGTAAGGTATTTGTGCTTGCACCACGTCGAGGTGTTGTTGTTATGGTAACTCCTCTGTATTAGTCTTGATCCCTCATGTAGTGCAATTATAAAGGCTGTTGTTTTAAAATAATCCAGGCTGTCTCCAGTCCAGGGAGCCAGCACTGCCTAGTTAGACCTGCACATCCCCACTGAGGTAGAGCTGCTTTATCATATGTTGTTAAAATAAAAAAAGTTGGTAAGGAAAATACCATATCAGAAATATTTCTGTGGAAAATCAGTGGAGAAGTCTACATTTCCCTTGAACTTTTCTCCATAGCTCTAAGACAGACACCTACTTTTTTTTTTTTTCCTTTTAAATTAATTCAGCCTTGGTTCTCAGGTAATCACATGAGTCCAAATAAGCAAGACTGCACTGCACTAATTGAAATGATTATATAAGCTGTAATACTTAGGCAGAGAAGCTTTAGAAAAGCCCACTTTTGCCCAAGTCTGTCAAGGTCCAGAAATTGTACACCCATGCCAGACCTTCCTCAGTGTATCCCAGAAAAGGGATGGGGTGGCCCACAGTGCAAGTACCTCCTTGTGCTCCCTTCCTTTCCATGTTTAATCCACTATTTCACTTTTCTGGATGTGAAGCAGCTCAGCTCTCAGTGCAATATTAAGGATACACAAAACCCACTAAAGACTGTGGCTCCAGCATCCACAATTTGCCTCAAGGCTCCAAAACATTCCCTGGATGATGCCCAGGAGACAATAAATCCTCTTCTATCTCTCCAGACTTTGAAGGACAGACATTTTTTCTTAAATAGACCTTCTCTGTTTTCATTCCCTTATTTATCTGGAGCTGACACTTTAACACAGTAGAAGCAGCCAGGCACTAAAAACAAAGAGAAACTCGAGTCCTTGACTTCTGAGACTTGCAGCCTGTGTTTAAGAAGAAAAAAAAATATCTAACAAACAGAGAAAACGCATTTACAGATTTGTCTCTTTGGCTTCTCTAAACATCAAATAGGCAGAGCAAAGATTAGGAGTTTCTTCTACTTCAGGAGATACTAAAAGAAAAAAAGAATAAAAATATTTATAGAACAAAAAAAAAATGAAAGAAACAAAAGATTCAGAGTACAAGGTGTTCCTTTGGTTTCTTGGGAAAATGTGCAGTGAGGCTCGAGACTGTTTGTCTGCATTGCAAACCTTCATACTGAGCTTTTGAAAAATGTTTCATTCAGCTGGATACTTGACCCTCTGTGTGGATCGTGTGTCTCCAAAATGAAGGGAGGAAAGGAGGAGGCAAGAGAGAAGAAAGGAACTGTCTTTGCTGCTATTATCTTCAAAGACTGCAGCATTTCTGCAGGGTTCCCAGATAAATGGTGAAGGAGAGCTCTTCCATCCTTCCCCTGCTCTGGGAGATCCGTCCTCCGCCCCGTCGGCTGGAGGCTGATTTCACTTTCTAACCATTTGCTGTGGTGTGTTTTACCAGGCCTTGGCTGCAAAGAAACCAGATTACCCAGCTGGGCTGGCCTTAGTGAGAGAGTCACCAAAGGCTGTTTACTTCACAGTCGAGTACTGAATAGGTCACAAATCAGTAACAGGGAGAAGGGTAAGGTGGCCAGACATCCAAAAAAAGCTGTGTAGGATAAATGATGCCTCTTCTGTGGCAATTTCCCCTTCCTGGGCAGCTCTGGGTGGAAGTGCCCGTCGGTTTTGCTGTCACAGGTGATGGCTCCTGTGGGTGTTTGCTCTGAAAGCCCTGAGGGGATGCAGAGGGCAGTCAGTGGCTCTCAGGTTGGACAGTGGGGTCAGAAAGGAGGAAAGGAGAGGGAAACAACTGCAAAGATATAATTTGCCCCCAGAGCAGTTTGTGAAAGTGTGGAAAGCAGTTTGGGTGTTGGTTTGGCAAATGGTGCACTGATCTGGCCTTGTCACTCCCTTCCTCCATCAGTGCGGGGTCACAGACTCTGGAAAACCCAACCATTTGTGTAATCACTCGGATAAGGACTTGGAGCAGTTTGTATTTCAGGTAGCTGAATTTGAAGCTCTTGGCCCTGGCCTTGAAGAGGAAAGTGAAGCTGGTCCTGAACACGGAGGGTGGTTCTCACGTGGGTTTTTCTGTGAGACTGGCGCGCGCACGCAACAGGCACCGAGCCACTACCACCAAACACATCCAGACTGCCAGCTGGACTTCAACCAGACATCCAAAGGTGAAAGCTTATCTCCATGCCTGAGAGAAAACAGGAGGAGATGCAGATGGTCCCAATAAACCATTGCAGGAAACAAAGTACACTTGATAAGGAGCAAGGGAAAAGGAGGACGAGAATTCCTAATGTCAGTGATTCTGTTAAAGACTTTGACCATGCCTTATGGGAAACTGCAAAGTTAAAATATAAATAAACTGACTTTAAAACCTCAATATTGCAACAGTAGTGGCTGAGTTGAATTTAAATTACCTCCTGTAATTCTTGGAATATCTAACGCTTTGAGAAAGTGTGATGTTTTTCTTACCTCTTACATAACTTTTTTTGGTCAAATTTCTGAAGCAGTGTATTGATTTTATTATTTTAAGGCAGATATTATCAAGCCTGTTATCAGCTGCTTGCCAATAAGATGCAAGGGCTAGACACGTTGGGGGATTCTTCTCAAAGCCTTGTCCACGGTTCTTAACACTCTCCTTAAAAGTCCTTTCGTACTGAAGAAAGATGTGGATGGAAACATCATATTAGTGACTGTTGTTGTATTTATGTGTCTGCTGAGTGCGGTGCAGAGAGAGAATCACTTTTCAGCTCTGAATTACTGTAGGTCTTGCCAACAAATAGGACCTAAGTGCTGCAGACTACGCTGTGTTTTTGCTCTTTGCATCCTGAAAGACTCTTTGGCTTGAGAAAAAGGCAGTGTCTGCTCACAAACAGTGAAAACCAGACAGCTGCACACGAGATCTAATTTGAAGGTGTAGTTCTGTCTTCATCCTCAGAATAGGAATGAGTATTACATCAGCATGAGCACAGGCTGGCCTCCTCAGGGCTCAGTATTTTGGGGTAAGCCCATGCAGACCTGCAATATTCTGTCTTATTGATTAGAATTCATTTAATAATACTATTATCCCTCTACTGAACAAAAAATGATTCTATAAGCCCTGGTGGTGGGGGGAGTTTTTCCCCTCTAAAATGGTATATGAGACAAATAAATCTATGGGACACTCTGACTGCTGATTCATTTCTGATTCATAAAAATAAACAGATAGCAAGACATATGTCTGAGCCAAACAGCATTTACTCTGTGGGAACATGTAAATGTAATAACACTCTTTAACAGGGTTAAACAATATTAGCCCTCTGATTTGTCATTATTAGTGTCACTAATTCTAGTTTCATGAACATCACTGAAAATACATGGCACGCAAAAAACAACTACCATAATGTGAGCACATGCATCTGTCTTTCCAGAAGAAAAACAGGCTTGGCAGGGACTGCAGTTCTGCAAGGATTTGAAACAACAACTTTTTATTCATTAAAATGTGGTTATGGTCTGAAAATGGACTTGAGGGAGAGGAGGAGGGAGGGAAAAAATGATCTCTCATTACAGACAGCACTTAGCCATTCCAGTTTGTCTTCCATTGGCAATGTGCACTGACAGATACAATGGCTTATTACTGCCCCCGTTGATGCCAGCGGGAAAATTCCCTGTTGACTTCAGCGGGAGAAAGACCAGATCCCAAATCTGGACTGCTGTCAACAGTGGGAAGGCAATGTCAGTCTAAACAGAGCAAGTTTGGTTTCTTTTGTGCCCCATGTATCTTCAGCGAATTGCCAGCTAAGTGTTGAATCCAGACTCTTTACAGCTCACGGGAAGAGCGGCCGGTCGGGCTTTGCCAAGCCTGGGGAGTTTGAGGCTGTGTGAACCTCGTGAAAGATTTACAAGCTGTGCAGGACATGATTGACTTCTGCGAGCCAGTTCTGCTCTGACTTCAGGCCAGGGCTCACCTCTTTACCAGGACACTGTGGGTGGTCAGGTGTCCACGTGCACTTGAAGGCAGTGGTGGAAATGTGGCGCCTGCTCAGGGTCACATCCCCAAACCACAGCCGGGGCCGAGTCTCCTCCCCGGCGTGGCCCTGCCTTGCTCTGCCTCCCTCCTCTCCTGCTGTGCCAATGGCATGTGCTGTGCCCATGAGTGTCTCTCAGCACAGAGCTGGACGTGGTGGGGCTCCCCTAGGAGCTAATGCCAATAAATAACTGTATCCCGAGCGGAAGGAATGACCCCTCCGCGATGAGGGGCTGAGCTGTCATGGGGCACTGAGCTGGAAGGGCACAGTGAGCTACCTCCTGCCCCAGCACGTGGTAACTGCACCACCAGGAACCTGGGGGTACCCAGGGACCTCCTGGGGTTGGAGGCACCTCCCAGTGGTCACCATACCCCAGCAGTCAGTGTTTCCCAGGGAACTGCTAGGCTGCTAGGGGCAGGGGGGCAGTGGACACACACCGTGGATGTCACCAGCAGCATCTGGCTGCAGGAGCTGAGCACAGAGTGATGGGAGAGGAGGCCAGAAGAGGCTGTCAGAGGTATGTGGCCTCTGCCCCAATAAAGCCCCCAGTGCAGAGGAGGCACCAGAACTGCCTCACACAGCCTGGTCCAGGATTTCCCTACTCCTGCATGTAGTTGGGAACATGTTTTCCTAATGCCTTAAGCTCAGTCATCTTTGCTGCAAAGGTGATTTCTGAAGGAACAAGAAGGGTATTGTTCTCTTTATAATAAACTTCTGCATATTGGATGACTTTTATCACATTTTTCCTCTTATCATATCTTTCCTCATTCTTTTCTTTTCTAGACTAAACAAACCCAATTCCTACAACCTTTCCTTACAGGTCATGTTTTCCAAATCTCCAATCATTGCTCTTCCCTGGCCTCTTGCCAGTCAACCTATTCAAATGATGGTTCCCAAAGCTGGACATCCTGCTCCTATTTTGTTGTGTTGGATATAGGGCAGAGAGACAAGCAGAATTAGCAGGAGACGAGGAGCTGCTTTTTAATCCCCTCCATTATCCCTGAGCTGGACAGCACTGCTGCAGGGTTTTAAGAGAAAAAAGAGCCAAAGTGGGAGCTCGCTGAAGTGCTGAACATCAAATCGCATCAATTCCTAGTTATGACCATCTCTTAAATTATGCCAAGTCCTCATTAACCCTGAGGTTATTACTTGGCTCAGATAAATATGCACCTGTACGTTCACCTCCGATGGGGTTTCGGGGGCAGCATGAGAAGCTTTCCTGGCATCAGCTCAACTCCTGCCAGCTCCACTGTGCTCCCACAGTCCCAGCAAGGAGTGGATCACGACAGATATTGCTGTGCCGACTGTGGGAACGGGGGGAGGACACTGTTGTCATGTCCATGTTCTATCTGTCATCTACTGGTAGCTATTTATACTGCGCTTATCGCCGTGGTGGGATGAGCATGGGGTAATGGCAACACTTTAGAGAGCCTTTGAGGCAGAGAGCTGAGAAAAGAAAGGCACTGTTGGGTTTTAATGTGCCAGACTGAGCCTGGGAGGGAGTCGCTACCTGTCACAGCACAGGGACTCTCTGCAGACCCACAGCCTTCCAGTGGCACTCAGAATCCCTGAAAAATCACAGTCTGCATCGGGAGAATGCAAATCCCTTCAGGACTGAGCTCCAGGGCTTTAATAGCAGCATGTTTTATTCAGCCTGTTTCCCTTGTGCTGTATGTTGTCCTTTACATGTTTTCATTATTTAAAGCCTGTTTTTCATTACATTGTTTCTTCTGATATTTCCACACAAAATTTCTCTTTTTTTCATGCCTCTTCATTCCAGAAAAGATGTGGTTTTGTGCACTGTCCTCCTACGGCTGTGAAACCTCTGAGTGTCCATTAAAATGAAAAGAGTGACAGAAAATTAAATTAGTTTTTATTATCTATGGTAGCAGTGCTAGGGAAAAGGAGGGAGCTGTCTCTGTTTGGATTGTGTAGCACAGGTAGAGCCAGAGAGCAGGACATGGCTGCACTTGGATTATTAATTTTTATTTTTTCTTAATTCTATTTTTCCCCTCAATTGATTTGTAAGGAACTATCATTGTCTTTTATTGCTATAAACTGAGCTGTGCAGGAGGTTTCAAGTGAACGCATTTAATTTTTTAATACTTCACTTCCTTCATGAAAAAACCATTCTCCAAATACTATGGATTTGGTGCCACTGGTGATGGGAAATCATGGACCATTTTAAAATGGATTCATTTCTCCAAACACTCCTGCTGTTGATAAATCCAGTTAATAACACTAAACAATTTTAGAGAACACACAGAAATGTTCTATCTATTCATTCACCTGCAGAGTAACTTAGCACTGCATGTCAGCATTTAAAGGGGATTGTCTGTAATTAGGCTGCTATAAAACATAAGTATAGTGGTCACAGACAATAAAACTCAAGGAAATATCTTTGCAGTGTGTCTGAGCACAGGCAGCTACACATGACCACAACAGTCTTTCACAGGAGATTCATCCGGAAAAAAGAACAACATGTGTGTGTGTGTGTGTGTGTAAATGTAAATACACACACACTGCAGAGTGGGTCTATCAGTCAGACTAGTCACGAAGCACCACCAGGGAAAACAGAACTTGGTTTGGGGAAATTTAAAGGAATTATTTCCAAATGAAGATGATTACATCTACATCTGTGATCTCGCAAGACACTGGGGTGTCTCTGTCTTCCTCTGTGCTTTCCCTGGAGACTGTGTAGGAAAATGAACAAAGCAGAAATGCAGAGGTCTGTGGCTGCTCTGCAGACAGAGGCAGCCTCGTGTACAGCGGGATAGGAGAGCCCACGTTCTTCTTTCCGTCAGGAGTCCAGAGCTCCTTCAGGAAGACAGATAGGCTGTGGTTCTGCCAACACAGAGGACATCCTTTGAGGGCTCTGGGGGCTGTGGAGTCTCCCTGGGTGCTGGCAGGTTGCAGCCCCAGGGAGTTGTTCTGCCACAAGAACAGGGGCAGAATGTTCCCTCTGCTTATTCCCTCTGGGACAGATATTGAAGGGTGGGAGACCCAAATGAATGGGGTGCCAGGACTCTTGGGTTCCTGGGCAGCCACACAGCCCCACCCAAGTGCCCCAGTCCCTTGGTGCTCTCCTGCCACCTGTGTCCTGCTGGTTGTCTTGGTACTCCATGGTCTTGCCCAGGCCAAAAGGACCCTCAACTTGCCCCCTGGACAAGCATTCCCAGAGTGCCCAAAGTTGCTCGAGAGGGGTCTGGCTGCAGCCTATCCACAGCACTGGTGTCTGTCAGCCATGGGTTTAATGGTGCTGCTCTCTGGAAGGTTGAAATATATGGTTGGGCAATAAAAAAAAAAGCTGGAAAGAAAGATTTATAATTTTCCCCTTAAGCCTGTCATTCATGTCATTAATATAGATGTCATTTAGGAGGGCAACAACTTTTTCTTCTTTTTTCTTCTTTCTTTTTTTTGCTAAAAGCTTTGTGTATGTACCCACAGTCTGACAACCAAATGGGTCTGCCTTTCTTTTTTCCCCTCCAATATGTGGATTGCTTCTAATTCTGTCAGTCAAATGGAGCAGCAGTTTCGGGAGGGGAGTGATTAAGGCTCCCTCAGAATAAAGGGCTGCACGCTGTGCCTCTGCTATTCATCAGCGCTGGGGATGGAAGAGCAATTCCAGGCTCCTGAATAACGGGATTTTTTCAAACGTACAAAACACACCTTAGAAATACTGTACAAACAAAGCTCACAGCCTCCAAGTGCCGTGCTTATTTTCTGTTTATTTCTTCATGCTTTATTTTCACTTCTCATCATGTGCTCCAGGACCCCACTCAGCCCAGCTCGGTGCTTGACTCCCGACTCCCCCAGCAAAGCACTTGGCAGTTCCTTAATTGTGCTTAACTCACTAAAGCCATATGGATTTAAGCTTGTGCTTAAAGTAAAGCCTTTCATTATGTACTTTGTTAAAAGAAACTTCCCGATTAGATCTGGCTGTATGGCGTTGGTCATTTTTGGGAGGCAAAAAATGCAGAGTAGGGGATCCTGTAGTGTTTCCCAAAACAGTGCCATTTTACCAAAATAGTGGTGTAAGAAAGAACAAAAACAAACAAACAAACAAAAAAGAGGTGAAATATTTTTGAAGGTGCTTCTAAGCAAACTGTCATTTTGCAGTTTCTTCCAGAATCACTTAGAAGTGTTTAAAACCCACCTATAATACTACAAAAAACCCAAACAAACAAACAAAAACCCCACAAACCTTTTATTTTATAGTCAAACAATAACTTTTATTTGACTTCAGATATTTTCTCTTTCCTTTTTGACTCCTCTGATTCATTTCAAGTTCCTCTGAAATGGAAATACAGATGGGAAACCAAATAGCTGGGACTTACCAAGGGAGTCAGGGAGTCTGTTGCAGGTAATGGATTCACAGTCCCCCAAATATCAGTCCAGCACCACTGTAATAATACCATGTTCTCCATGCAGTTTAGATAAAAAATACAGATGATAAATTGTACTCCTACATACCAGTGGATGGTGGGAGTCCTCAGAGACCAGGCATTTGCTGAAATGCAAGATATTGCTTCTTGATTCCCCACTATGTTTTATGGTGTGGCAAATGTATTATGGAGATAATATTCAATGCCCACACTTTCCTGAATTTAAATTGAGGAGAACTTATTCAGGTCAGGGGTTTTTTTTTCTCATCACTTTTAATGTCTGCAAACATCCTGCCTGTGTGAGTGACTGTACCAGCGTGGCCACTGTGTTTGCCAAGGTACAATGGAGTGAACACTTGGGTGCCACATGGTAAATGTTTCATGAAAAGAGTATCTAAAACCGTCAGAGACTGTCTGCTCTGCACTCAAATGCAGGACATTATTTCGTGATTCCCTGTGATCCCTTTGGCATTGTAATTCTAAACTGTGCAAAGAGAAATGGATGAAGGTGGATTACAAATTCTAGTCCATATAAAGAACCTGTAATTATTTGTTAAACTGTCATGTTTAGTCTCCTGTTCTGCTCTCTCCAGGCTGGGCTGTGTTTTCCAGTTTAACTCCCTGACTGTATTTCTAGTTTAAAAGGACAACATGTACCTCCTCCTGTTTTCTCACAGGCCTGCAGATAAGATTTCTCCCTCCCTCAGATCCCAGGTGATGGCCTGAGCATGTCTGCAGGATAACTGCCTGTGGGATACAAGCTCCACTCCCACGCTGGGCTGGTGGGACACTTTGTGACCTGCCAGCAGACAATTCTCCATGAGCATTTTATGTCTCCAGACATCTTCTCATGGTTTTTTTTTTTCTTTTGTTCTTGTTTCCCCTTAGACATGGTAGAATTTTTTTTGCTTCAAGATAGAATTTCCCCTAAAATGCAAGGAAATATCTGCTTCTCTGTCCATCCTTCCCTTCTCAGACAAGTCCCCTGCTTCATCTAGAGATGTGTGTGTATGTGTCTATACCTATATATATATGTATCTACCTACATGTATATTCTTTCTTACCCTGTTCCACTGTGATTTAAAATAGCAACCCTTTGCCAGTCTCTTCTCTCCCACCAGAGACAGGTAGGGTTATTTTGGAAGGTGCGAGGGTTGTTTGTTTTAATTTTTCTTTAAGTCACCAAAAATGGAGTTAAATATAATTTTCCATGAAGTGCTCCAAACCCACTGCATTTGCCTGGGTGTATTGTTTTTCAGGCTCTCTCCCACCTCTAATCAGCTCTGATTCGGCACAGTTGGCAGTCTCTGCTCAGCAAGCAGACTGTCTGAATCACAGCTCAGCCCTAGAAAGGATGGTCTTTCTAGGTCAGGGCTAAATATACTGAGTATGGGGGTGAGGATGGAAAAGTTCCCATTCCAGCTGCTATCCTGCACTGAGTCTGCAGGAATAAAACTCTCCACCTTGACAGCACATTGGAAAGCTTCGTTCACTGGGATCTGCAAGGGGAAGAGGGAAAGTGCTGCAGTGCCCCGGCAGCAGAGAGAACCTCTGGGAGCTTCAGGAGTGGCTCTGAGCTGGATGGAAAAAGGGATGATCACCTCGGCATGAACTGGGCTCATGTCTAAACTTAACATTGCCCTTTCCTAGGACTCACAACCGTGGTGGTGGGATCAAGGTCTGGGTTCCCCCCTCCCTGTGCCCAGCCAGGCAGGGTGCCCTGGCAATGCGCTGGCCTGCAGGATGCTGCTTGTTTCCCAGTAGCTGCCCATCCTCAGGCAGTCAGGGATAGCTAACAGATCTTTTCCTGATCTTAGGGACACTTCCAGGATGGCTGGTTGGCAAGGAAAGCAAGCTGAGGCAGCCCTGCTGGGTTCTGGCTGTGCTGTGAAGGGCAGGGCACGGTAACATTCCTGTGTGTGGATGAGGATGCCCCTGAGTTTCAGGAAGCACCAGGGCTGGCAGCGCAGGGAGAGCTGTGCTTTCCTCAGGGCTGACGTTGGTGTGATGCCTTCTGAGGCACGTCAGCTGTGGAAAGAGAGTGCTCACCACATCTCCCTCCAGCCTGGCCCAGCTATTCCTCCAGCCTGGGGCTGATACTTGGCAATCTGGCTGGAAAAATTAGAGCACAAATCCATGTGCTGTTTGAAGTCAGTAATGAAACAAACTCCCGTTTCCAGGAGTGGGACTGCATTTCCATTGGCCCCTTCCTATTAATTCTGTAATACCATCTTTCATTTTTATATAACACACCAGGCTCCTGCAAGAGTTTTCTTTCCCTTTGAAAGATGAAGCTTCAAGATTGTTACAGTTGCTAGAGGCAACTATTCTGCAAAATCTTTTTATAAAATGTATTTATCTAATTAAAAATCTTTGAACAGCACCGTGCCTGTAGGATCAAAAATCTCATTTATACTGTGCAGGACTGGGGAAAATGTTTGCTGCTTCTGTAGAGCCACAGATAAACAAGGACTGGAGGGGCATAAAATGGCTGCTCCAACTCAGCTAATCCTAATGCACCTTTTCCAATAAAAAAGTGGGCTCTAAGATCTCTCTGGTTTATTATTGGAAGAAAAGTAATAGGGAGGGGGGAGGAGTAAGCTTATAATGGAGTCAATTCAATGTAGTTGGCAACAAGAGTAGAACAGCCTTACATCAGTGACATTTTCCAGTGAAACAAACCTGTTGTACAGAGAACAATTTTTAATTAACTCTATATCTCATGTGTCGAGGAACGTGAGCAAACTTCTTTATGACTTTACTTTTGGCTGCAAAGTATATCCCAGTTTTTATTCTCCAAGAATAGATTCATGAGGTGAGTGGCAGGGAAGAGAGGGTTTCTAAATATGCATGTGAAACGGTACAAAGCAACTTCACAGGCACTTCATTGATTTCTTTTTTATCTGCTTCTTTTACACGAGGAAGAGCATGGTGTATTAAACACTAAATGGTACTCAAAGGATCTTTAAGTCTGGAGAAACCTCATACTTGTTGCTCAGCCTCAACAAGAGGAGCCCAGGCTGCCCAAGTTGCTGGCCAGGGTGGCCCCATCGTCGTGGCAGCGCCGCTGACCTGCCTTGGTGGCTCCAGGAGTGGCCCAGGGTGGTTGCTCCAGGAGTGACATCCCTCCTCTGCTCTCCTGTGCCATGGCAAGGTTTCTGCTGCAGCACAGGAGCCACGCTGAAGCCACACATTGTAATGACTGGAGATGTTCCTCCAGAAACCAAAGCTGGAATCACAAAATTAAACATTTTGTGCAATTTTTTTAACTTTTACCCTAGCTCAAAATAACTTCTGCTCCTACTTAGCTTACCCAATCAACAGCAGTAAACCCAACCACTGCTACCTGCTGGTGTGTCTGCTTTGGCTGCCTTTCTCCATGCTGTGGAGATGTGCTCAGGGCTCTGCAAGCAAGAGCAGGGCACAGACCTGCACTGGCTCAATCTGAACTTGTGTGCAGACAAAAATCCACAGAGAATGAGTGTAAAAAAGCACAGGAGCATCTCTTTGGCTTTGCACATCCTCTGATTCCAGGAACTTTGTTCAGAACACAGACTGCTCTTACGGCCACCAAAGGAGGTTGATGATTTCCAGTCAAGCTGAAAAAATGAGTATTTCATGGGGAGTTGAGAGGGAATTAAAAAGAACTACCTATAAACCAATTGGTTTCACTTACAGTCCCAAGGCTCACCAGAGCTCAGGTGTTTGTCTCAGCAGGAGTCCCTGCTTGGCCTGTACCCCACCACTGCTCCTGCCACTGATGTGCAGAGATTAGAGCTGCGTTGCAGACATAGCAGTGGTGTGTGGAGCAGCACAGATCATAGGGGAGCTGAATTTGTATGCTTTAGCACAAATTAGGTTGCGTTTCTAAAATCCTAATAAGCATAGAGATGGATCCAGAGGGATTGTTACAAACCAAAGCAGAATAATAAGCTCGTCCAGAATTTACCTAATGGACAAAACGAGAGACAGTTCTCAAATAATGGGCACATCAAATGAAGCAAAGAGCATCTCAGTAAGAAGAAATACGATCCTGTTCTGGGATGCTGAGGCCTGCAGTGGGACATGGAGGAACTTTGCAAACTGTAGCTGTGCTGGGGAGAGGTGCCAATGAGTGGATACAAGATCTCACTCTTAAATATGAGAGTCAAGGAAGTACTTTATGTATTAATGAATAATTGCTTTACTGAGGCCAAGCCCTTCACTGAAACTAATGGAAAATTTGTCATTGACTGCAATGGCATCAGCACCAGACCTGTAACAAGAAAATAATAATGGTCTTGTCTGCAATATAAAGCCAAAAGAAAAAAAGAAAGGCAGCATTCCCAGCAGCCAAGAGCCTTGTGCGTGGCTCGAGGAACACTGTACTGGGTGAATCATTTCTCTGATACACAGAGCAGTTGTTCGGTTCCTGATTTATCTCCAAGCAAATTTAGACTACTCAAAATCGATTTGCTCGTTATAATTTTTCAATGCCTATGGGCAAACTCTTGGCTTCTGCTGTTTCCTATTGTCATCCCTGCTGAGCATTGGTTGCCTTGGCTCACGTGGGTCTGTGCATCCTCCCTGCCTGTGTGATGCAACGTTAGAGACAGAGGCTGGTAAAAATCACAGTCCCCCGTGTTTCTCAGGGCTGGGTTTCATGCTCAGAAGTGCTCTGTTACACTGCCTGTGACACGGTCAGCCCCCAAATTCAGAGATGCTTTTTTTAGAGCCAGTTCAAAGCACCTGTTCTTTACAAGAACTGGTTGCACGTGTTAACAGGCGATAAAGAACAGCAAAGCATGTGAGGCAGCAGCTAAGGAGGCCTTAAAAGGGTTCCCTGAGAGCCACTGAACCAGGAACCTGCAAATATCCATTAATGAAAGTTATTTTGCTGATATGGGTTTCTCACAAGAATTTGATTGGCTTGGATTGCTGTCTGGGAGAAGGGGACCTAAAGAACCTCCCTGGACATTATCCTGGGGAGCCTCCTAAGGCAACACCAGCCCAGTGTCAGCACATTTTATGGACACCGCTGCAGCTCCTCTATTTGCTGGATGGGATTCAAGCAGTAGCCTGGAGGGGATTTTACAGACCTCTGGCCTTTTCTGATGAAGCTGCTGCTGCTTATTCAGGATCCTGTCCAAATTTTATTTAGATATTCCTACTTGGCCTCCCTGTTTAGAATTTTAATTACATTTGGCTGCTCTGCATCCCGTCAATCCAGTTTGGTGTTTCAGTGTGTGCTCTTCAACACTCAGAGCTCATTACCTACAGGGGCAATGAAGGACCCTTCAGCCTTTATCACCTGCAGTTCCTCAGAAATTCTGGGGTTTGCAGCCCTGCCTGTCCCAGAAGACCCTTCACAGAAGATGTCCCATTGCAGGGGCAGAGCTGCTGGTTTTAACCCGGGGCAGAAGCTCTGTTCAGCTGCACGAGCTGCCAGAGCAGCCCAGGCTTGGCTTAGCTCTGTCATGTACAAGAAAGCTGCTGTTTCTAACTCACACAGGTGACACACAGGGTTGTCTTACGTCAGACTAAGCAGCCCAGCTGATCTGGGTTTAGCACTGAGCCTTCATTGGGCTCCTTTGTTCTTGCAGTACCTCATACCAAAGACATTTTTTGGAAATGCTAAGAATTTGCATGATATTAAAATGCATGTTCCATTGGGCTTTATAGTTAATTCTTTCTTTTTTTTTTTCTTTCTTTCTTTTTTTTTCCCCCCACAAATAGGGCTCAGTTTTACCATTGTTCATTTTTTTCCTTTTATTTAAGCAAAGTTTTCAGCCATTCAGCGCCTCTGTTGAGATTTTTTTCTTTCGTTACTTTATGGCAGATGAAAGTTAAGAGGTCCAATTACTAACATTTTATGATAGCACAGAATATTATTAAAGCACTTAAGAGGTTATTAACACCTTTTATGTACCTCATTATTTAAAAGCCTGCCATATTTAATCATTTTAGCACCATTAAATTGGCATTAACAACAACCTTATGACTTACACTCAGAAATGTCACCATTTGACAACACTTATGCAATAAAATATCTCACAGAAACCTGGAGGCACCAGGTGAACTATAATGCTTCACAAAAACCAGAGTTTTTTCATGGGTCTCAACCACAGAGAGCTGCAAGGAGACCCAGGGGGGTGCCCACCTCACCCTGAGAGCCAGGAGGGAGCCAGTGGAATGTGTGTGGCAGGAGGGCTGGGTTTGGTGTAGGACCATCTGCAGTGGGTGAGGAACAGGAGGCACTGAGATCTCCACGTGCAGAGAAGCAGGAGCCACTCCCAGCCCAGCCCTCCCTGGAGTCCGAGCTCAGCCAAAGGTCTCGGGTCTTGCCCGTGCCATGGCAGTCCTGGGAACCCTTCTGTCTCCCAGTGGGGGCTGTGGCACCTTTGCTGTCCCCCAGTGTCCATGACAAGTTCTCAGGCTTTGAGGGCCCTGACTTCAGTGACTGTCACACCTGTGCTCGATGATGGATGAGCAGCTTCGACAGATAAACAAGGGAACAGCAAAGCTCTTCATTCCCTGTCCTGCCAGGGCCCCTTGTTTGTAGAAGTTACATGTGTGCTACTCCCTCTTAAAGTTGTACAGTTATTCCTCCTGTGACCCTCCCCTTGGATCCCTTTCTTTTTTCCTCTCTCTGTGCTGGGGGGCTGAGCCTGAAGCTCAGTCTGGTGGTTGGTGATTGCACACTCAGCATCTGCCTCTACCCATTGATTACTAGGGACAAAAAACAACAGCACAGTGGAATATTATTTTTACAGCCTTCTGATTATTTCTAACAACCTGCTAAAAGCCAGTGGGACTGGGTGGGTCGGAAGAGCTCTGGTGACATTGGGAGCATTCCAGCCCCTGGAGTTTTTCCAGCTCCTGGAGCAAGATTCAATTCATATAGGACTTTTCCCCAGCAAAATATGGGATGGATTGTGTTTTCTCTTTAAGGTTTACAAATAAATCCCTTTCCCATAATCATTATTTTCATAGATGAGCATTACTAATATATTTTTGTATTTTAAAGCATATCCTCGAATTTACTCTGGCAACTGCTGTACAGCTGAACACACAATCAAGGAAATCTATTCCATGGCTTATCTGCCCAGACTTCAGTTGCATTTGCATTCTTTGTGATTGTCTAACAGGAAAATAAAATGGAAAAGGTCCCAAAAGCCTCAAATTTGGAGCCATAAAAGGCCCCCTGAGTTATTTTTCCGATGTTGGCACTCGGACAAGTGACTGTGTCAAAAACCCCAACAGGTCTATGTACAAAACATAGTCCCAGCTGCTGGAAGGATGCCACCACCACTATCAGGATATTAGTTCAGCCATTTGGGGAGAGTAAATGTCAGTGTTTGTAGCTCGGGAGGGTCAGAGCGTTCAGTGCTAACGAGGCTGCAAGTCCACAGCCAGCCCTCCCTGTGTACGTGATCTGCAGGCGCTTCCCTCTCTCCATTGCCCTTGAAGGCATGGATGGATTAATATTCCAGCCCAGCCACGCTTGGGTTTGGTTTGCTGTTTGTATTACATCTCTGGCTGCAGTAGTTAAATGCTGGTAGGTCTTCAGGTCTGTTAAACAAATTATGGGAGCCTTTAAACATCATCGTGCTGGGCTTTATCCCCTCCCTTCCCCCCAGCCGGCCGGCATGGAGATCGCTCAGGTGTGAGTGGAGAGGAGTGAATGAGGCTTCCTGCCAATCCCCCTCTCCAGCAGAGCCAACTCCCTCCTTATCTGGAAAGGCAGGGGGGGTTAATTAGCATGTATTAGTGTAGGGTTTAACAGCAGAGCCCTGGCCCTGAGGACAGAGCTGTGTCTTGTTTTCTCCTCCAGATCTGCTGCCTATCTCTCTAAGTGTCTCCAGTATCTCTGGAGTTCCCTGCCTCTCCTTCCTCCAGCTCCCCCACCTTTATTAAGGTTTTTTTTGTTGTTTGTCTGTTGTAGCACCCTTCACTGGAAGCTCTGCCACGGTAATGGAGCCAGGATGTGTCCTTGGGACTGGGCCATGGGGTGCAAACCTGCAGGACCCTGGGGAGAGGGAAGGCTCTGGCAGCAAAGTGAGTGGTCAAAGTGGGCAAGGGCTGGGCACCAAGGTGAGGGAGCTCAGAGGTGAAAAGCTGCTATATATTTGTATATTATGGTATACAATGCTGATCTTAAAATGGCAAACTCCAGATCCTGCCTATATGAGCAAGTTTTATGTGTTATATCAATACAGGTGCAACAACATGTAACTATTGCATTTAATGCTGTAGAATAGCTCCCATGGGGCTTTTCCTATAAGTCTTTGTTACCAAAAGAGGTGTGACTTTAGTTTTTTCTTTTTGGGCAGATAGTTAATATATGGTAACTATTTTCCAGTAAAATCCAGGGGTGATGAGATTCCAAACACAAATGCAGTGTTGGTGGGTGAGAGTAGCCATGGGTCACTTGGCATTGTGCAAGTGAAACAATTCGGTCTCTGTGGTTATTTCAGACTTGCTATTGCTCTTTACCTGCTGAGTTAACTTAAAAACCTGTCTCAGCACTTGTTCTGCTTGTGCAAAGAAACTGCACTGGAACATTCATCCCAGCCTGTGTATCCAGGCCAGCAGAAGCTTCTAGTTCAGCCTGTCCTTCCTCAGTCGAGGGGACCATCTCCTCAGCAAGCAGAGCTGGGCAATTTGGCTGTGCTGTGCAGAGAATCAGCCCAGGCTGGTGCAAACTCAGGATCATTTATCATCGGGGTCTGTGATGGATGAGGTGATACGAATTGGTGGCTTTGGTCCATTAGTGTTGGAACCAACTGATCTCCTTATTGGCAGCTTCAGCTGGAAGTCTGGGGAAGACTCTTTGTGCCCTGTGGCACCTCTTCCTCCTCCTGGGTAGCTGCTGTCCTTCAGTGAGGACTGTGAGCCGTCAGTACAGTGACCCTTGAGATTTTGCTGCCTCTGCTTTGCAGAGCTCTTGCTGCGAGGCCCAGAGTCAGCTCCCCAGTGACACTGCCCAGGACCCCCAGGCAGGTGAAGCAGATCCCACAGCTACTTTCCAGCCTGGGATTTGCGTGTCTGCATAGTGGCTGGTTTGCAGCACTGAGTTATTTGCATTTGTGAGTGTGTTTTTTTCTGCCCCAGATCCCACAGTGAGCTCTGCTCAGAGCTGCTGCTTCTCGCACGCAGCACAGCCCAGGCTGGCTCCCTCCTGCAGCTCACCTGGTGCTTGCCACGGATTCAGCATTTCAAGTTCAAGTTAGCCCTGGCTTTTAAAGTCTATTCCAACCCATTTAACTCCTGAGCTTCGTGTGAAAAACAAATGGGAAATATAAAAGCTTACATCAGCTCCTGTAACTCGCAAAGTAAATGGGAAAGCTGCAGTAAATTTACAGTCAGAAAAAGAACTGTGCTTTATATAAACGCTCACTTTGTTCAAAGACAGTTTATTAGCAAAGGATAATTTTAGGTGACAGTTGTTGTTGAGGTATTTTGTGCCTTTTTTTTTTGATTACTACTACTTTTTAGTTATACAGCATAATTCTTGAGCAGATACTCAAACAAGCGAGATTGGCTCATCATTCCTCTTTAATTCCACATCATGTCACTTTGGAAGGGAAATGGCTTGGTAAAAGCCAGAGAGTTCAGATATGATGCTGGCAGATCGTTATGAAATATTCACAAGACATTTAGTTTAACTTGGTGCTAATTGAACACTGACAGCACAAGTTACTCCTGCCTGCAGCAATAGTCTATCACGTTTAGGCGAGTGGCATTCCTTCCCCTTTGATGCTCTCCGAGATTGGAGGCTGTGAGGGAGCACAGTTAACAACCAGCAAACAGTCAGGGAGCAGCACTGGAGACAGATCCTGCGTGGAGAATCCTCCCAAAGTTGTGAGAGTTTATTTGCACGGGGGCTATGATAAAGCTTCAACTCTGTCTATGAAAATACTCAGTGTTAGGTGAGGGGTGACTCAAAATCGATTGAGATTCTTTTTTTTAAAGTAAAATACCTTCCTGAGTGAAGACACTTGAAAAGAAGGTTATTTGTGGACTACCTAATGTCACTTTTCTGAAGCCATGGCCTAAAAGCCCTCCTTGCCCTGAGAGGTTTCCAGGGCAGTAAGAGCTATACTGGTATAACTCTGTTTTTCTACAGAGACATGGCCTTCTGTGCTTCTTTCATTTTTATTTCTATAGCTCAACATGCTGTTTACTGATATTTGTGAATTTGTTTCTTATTTGTCAGTTCAGCCTCCCTGTGGACATTTGGTAACAGGAATTTTCCTACCATTTTAATTGTCTCTTATTCCAGAGCCAAGCAGAGTATTAATGCCATCATTTTAGTCATCAGACATGATGTGTGGTCTAAATAGCTTGGACCAGAACTCGGTACCCAGCTCTGCCTGAAGCCCTCTGGCCATCTGTGGTTTAGATGCAGTCATCTGCCTTGGGTGCCTCAGTTTCCCAGCTATGGAGAAAGGCCAAGTTGTTAATCAAGGACTTTTCTCATCTTCCCATTTGGAGGAGTTTGCTCCAGGCTCCTCCTGTGTGGTCAGCACAGGGGGTGCCCAGCAGGAATGTGCAGGAACAGCTGCCTCAGCAGGGACTTGGTCCCCCTGCACTGCAGCCCGTGCCAGGCACATTGTGTCCCTCCCAGTGCAGCTGAAGGACTGAGTGACTTCCACATGCAGCAACACATTAGAAAAGTGACCCAGAACATTTTTAATCTACCAGGGGAAATGTCCCCATCTGCCTAATTCACCTGTCCCAGGGAGTTGAACTAGAGATGGAGTCACAAACGAGAAGGTGTTAATGAAACTGTCACTGAATACTGAGGTGACAGGGACTTAGATCACAGGAGTTCCTCTAGCAAATGGTGTGAGGACTGAGCTCTTGCTGGCTGCAGAAAGGCAGGCAGTAGTGCAACCATCATGACTGACCAAAGGAGTAGGAGGTAGTGGTAACCATCTAAGAGCACCAGCAGGTCAAAGGAGGGAAGGCCTGCTGTTTGGTTTCCACAGGGAAAATGGGCATCCCCCTCCCCATATCCAGATGAGTGTAAACAGCCAAGGAAGATGAGTTAAAATGTGAGGAATATTGCACAGGCAGCAGTCACAGCACAAACTGGTGTTGAGGCTGTGCTTTTCCCTTTGGAACAGAACTCCTTGGAAATGGGGATTGCTAAGAAAGGATTTAAAGGAGGTAGCTGTGACTTCTTTGAAGCTTGGGGTAGGGTGGAAGGTGAAGGATGCTTTCTGATCTGGGCAGACTGGGAGGAGCAGGTGATGACTTACTTTTGGGGTGATCCCCACTTGCCTCCAGTGCCAGTTGTGGTACTGGAGGTGAGTGAAATTGGGATCACCCCAAAGGAACTTCTGTCTGAGGTAGGGGACACCCAGCTGGAATTGCAGAGTGGGGGGGACCAGGTAAATATAATAAGCAACCAAGAAAAATATCATTTCACTAGCAGAAGGTTTTTCAGCCCAAGCAGATTCTGGATATAAGGTCATGGCTGAGCTGAAAGCCATGGAAATGGAGCTTTCCTGTCCTGGAATTTTATGGAGGTTGGCTGATTGCTGTAGATAGTGACCAGCTGGGAAAACACACCTTGCTTTCAACAAAGATATGGTCTTAAACATATTTTCAAAAGCCAAGGGATGCAATACTGGACTAAAAGAGCTTCCAGGCTTCCTTTCCATAGAACCCCCACTCCTGGATTGCTGAATATCATTCCCTCAGTGATATGGTCCTTGGGAGGGCTGAGTAAACTTACAGTCCCCCTCTGTAGAGAAGAAGTAGTGGATGGGGGGGACAAGAAATGTCCCATCCTCCACAGAGTCCTGCTCCAATTGGCTTCCACAAGCATTGCTCTTCAGGAGGGAAAATAAATGAGGCTTTCAAAACTGTTTTACTTGATTCATTTCATTCTGGGCTGGAGCAAGGCAAATAGACAGTGGGAGGACTTCACTGATAAAGTAATTTTTTTTTTTTTTTCAAAAGCTGAGAATACCAGAAGATAACACAACAGCAAATTACTGCATATTTTAAACCCTTGTAGCTAAACATTCCCTTTTGGGGCTGCGCCAGGTATCTCGTGGTGCCAGTGAAAATGGGATACAGATGTTCACTTGTTTGGATGGAGACGCTGCAATAATTCATGCCTGCTACAAATTATCAGATGCCTCGTGCTCACAAAAGAATACCATGATCTTTTTGTCAGTAAGAGGAAAACATATTCCCTGTACCTATATTAAGGGAAAATAAGGCCTGTAAGAAGTAGGAAATGTGTTTTCCAGTTTCCAAAATGTAATTGTGTTGTAGTCCTGCAGCTCGTGCTGGTAAAAGTGTGACAGCCATGATTCCAGTCCAAGTGTGTCCTCACTCTGAGTGTCTGGGACAGGTATATGGAGCGTTTAATACCTCCTGTGAAATGTGTATGAACAGAGGAGGTTCAGGGTTTTATGTCTGAGACTTTTTTTAATTTTTATTATAACAAATCCAGCTTTCAATACTTGAGTATTTTTGAATTAAGGTGTTTTTAAGATGTTACCTCTGACTTTGTGGCGAAAATAATCTCATTGAAGTCCGTGGCACCAGCGCTCAGGAACGCGATGTGTCTGTTTTAATGAACGTTATGGAAAAGGGAGCTGCACACCCCAGAAACACAGAGGGATGTGGCAGGGAGAAAGAGCTGAGCCCATCAGGCTGCAGCACAGCAGCAGGGCTGACACTCACCTTCTGCTTTGCCGTGTACAGCACAGAACTGCAAAACTGGCACCTGCCAAAAGGATTTGTTCCATCCCTGAATACCTGCACCGCTGCCTTCCCCCCGTCGTGCTCCCGTCAGGAGAGGTACAAACAGGTTCACACCTGCTGAGTAGCTTCAGGTTGAAGGAATGTATGTGCAAATTTGGCAGGTAGAAATTGCACTCTTTAAATCAGACTGCACTTCTCGAAATAGGAGCTCTCTGCTTTCCCTGCCTGCTGTTCTATTTTTCCACTTTCTTCTTGCAATGCCCATATTAAAATGAAGATTTTTTTTTTTTTTTCATCTTCTTAATTCATTTTCATGGTGGAGCTGTAACCAAATCCAACTCACATTTGTGGGAATCCAGCATCAATGTTGTATGAAGGTTTTAAAGGTGTGCACAGTTTTTTCTCTCCCTCTCCAAATTTTACTTTCTCAGTATTTTTTGTAAAGTGGATTTGAGCTTGACACAACTGGCACCATTTGGGATGTAATGACTTATTCTCCTGGGAGGTGTTTAACCTTTTGTTCACCTTTCTTGAGTTATAGGTTGAAAAACCTCATTTTGAATCAAAACCCCCTGAAAAGTCTTTGGATTCAGTAGCACTTAAATGCAGTGCTTTATTTCCCTATTTTTGTTCAACTGTTTTTCTTGGCTTAAACCACTCACCAGATTTTTTTGTCCAATTTAATGAAAAGTTTTGGCATTCTGAAAGGGCATCTTTTGCAGGACTAACTGTTAACTGATTGTTTTTTCCTGTTACTGTTTACTACATTGAATTTTTCACATCAGTGCAGACCATGGACAACCCCAGCTGGCCCTGCCCTGTGTGTATATATATATATATATTTATTTATATATATTTATACATAGAAGTGTATATATATGTATATATATATATGCAGACTATTCAGAACTTTCCAGGGGAATTGTGGATCCCTGGATAGCAAATTTTTGGCTCTAACAGCTGAACACCTTTTCTCATATCTCTGTGGACCCCTTGAAGTCCCCAGCCCCCAGAAGTTCACAGAGCACAGCTAAAAACTGCCTCAGGTTCACTTCCCCTTGCTCACAGAATGTAGTAGTTCAGCCAAGACGTGCTGCCCCACTGGTGCTGCTTCAGTGGAGCAAGTCACAGCCAGAAATAAAGGCAGGGTCTATTTTTTTCTTCTGCAAGAATGTTCAAAACATGAATTTCCATGAGTTTCCAACATAAGACCTATATCTGCATGGTAAGTAGAGTCACTTTCACTTGCAAATGAGATTGGATCTGCTAAAAAATCTGCTAATTTGCAATAAAAATAGCATCCATCTTTGCTCTGCAAATATAGCCTCTTTGAAAACTGTCCCATTTTCAGAACTGCAGCAGCTTGTAGGATGAGAGAAAGGAGAAGGAGGAAATACCTTGCATTTGAAGTCACTTCGTATTTCTCCAGGACTATTTCACACACCTTTAGTCATTATGTTGCGTTTTGTGTTGTCACATTAATTTTCACAGTAACAGACTGATATAAACAGTGTGACTGCACTGCAGAAGCAGGGGAAGCTGGATTGATTGGGAGGGAGAAGGATTTGTTCAGACATAAATATCTCCTGCCATATTGAGGGGAGTTTAAAAAAAAATGGCCAGCCAAGAAATTGCTTTTTTGTAGGAACGTTCTGTTTCTCTCTTTTTCTACTTATTTTTTTTTATTTCTTTTTAATATGTGCTTTAATGTGAGAGACCAAGAACAAGGAGAAAGCAAGTGGCTATTTAATGAATCTGGGATGCTGAATGCAGCTGCTCTTTCAGGTGAGTGGAACTGCAAGGAATGGGAGACAAGGAAGGTGAACGTGTGTGCAGGAGATGGTATTAAATAAGGAGGCCTGGTCGGGTAAGGTCTTGTTGGGGAAACTGCTGACTTTCTTGCAGGTTAAATGCTTGAAGGAACTGCAGAGTCAGGCACCTAGAAAATGAGGGCATACACCAAAAAATCAGCACCTCAGTACAGAAACAGGTGAAAGCACCAGGTGCAGGGAGGAAAGGCAGTGCAATGCCTTCTATCCCCATCTTCCTGCACCCCATGGAGGATGCAGGAATTGCAGAGAAGAGCAGGTATTGCTTCCCCTATAGGACAAGGCCTACCTGGCCATCACTTTTATGCCCTGTGATGGGGCTGCTCTGTGCTTGTCTCTAAAGGCTGCAGACTTTCACAAGGCAGGATGAGATGGATTTCTTGATACTCGTTTCCAATATTGCCTGCTGGTGATGCTTCCTATGAGGAACTCTGTGCTCTGGGAATGCTCTAGGAAATGTGTGGCATCAATCTAGGATTTCAGAGTAGTGTGTAAAGTGTCAGTAGTGTCTTCTAAGGTTCCATTTCTAGCACTCAGCCCCTTCCCTGTTCTAGCACTTACATCTGCCTGGCCTGGCAATGCTGCTTTTGCCCTGCTGTGGCTGGTGTGATGACATTCAGTGCAGGTTGGAAACATTCCCTATGCTCCTGTGGCTTTTCCTTTAAGGGGGGAGCTGAGGATTTGAGTTCTCTGTTGGCACTTGTCACTCCTTTAGTATTTTGGGCTAGAGCTTGTGGACTGGTGTAAGAAAAGAAATCCACTAAGGATTTATTGAAGAGGAGGCTTGAAGAAGGCTTGTAAGGAGGCTTGAAGAAAAGCCACAGTATCTGATCAGAGGTTTTGCTAATAAGGATGTGGATGGGTTTGTAGCTCTAGGAATGCCTTATTCCCCACACTTCTCCTGTGCTAAAGCCAGCTGTGATGGGTCACAGTGTCCCTTGCACGGCATCTGAGCCTTGAACTGAGGTTTCCCCTTTGTATGTCCAAGTTTCTGACACCAAAAGCCTTGGGTGGAAACTTGCTTATGTCTGGCTGGTTTGCAGCAGGTAAAACTCTTAAAAGAAGAGCAGCTAATTGCATATTCATAATGGCACATACAGTACTTGAGAGAAGCCCTTGATTTCTGCTGTGGTGGATCTGGAAATTCACCTCTGTCCAAGCTCAGCAACATCCATCCCCAGTCTCTGGAGAGCATGGATCAACTGGAGCTTTTTGGCCCATTTCCTCTGAGAAAGAACCACTGATTTCTTCATTTTGAGCACATTATTTTTTTTAACAAAAGAGCATGATACAGCTCTATACACCAGTTGGGAGCAACATGATTTGTGTCATGAATACTAATATGCGTTTGACAGCATCCTATAAATTCAACACGTTTTGAAGAGCGTTAACAAGAGTTGTAGGGACCATACTTAAATTCTTCCCCTACTTTTTTGTCAATTAAAGGAAAAGGAAGCTAGTGAGAGTCTGTATTTGTATCCAAAACAAATATGGCTTGGGTCACGGCAAGACTTCTGCACGCCGTGCTAGACCTGGGTCTACAGCGCATTCATTGATTTTTGTCTCCATGAATCACCCTAAAGCTATAGGCAACAAAAGCTGAAGCGATGTAGATGTGATTTCTAGTTCATTTGTTGTTCATTAGAAAGATTTTGTCTCTCTCATTTGCAGCACCCCTGCTGCTGCGTGTTCATTAGGAGAATGGAATGTATTCCAAATATTTCCTAGCTCTGGCAGGGCAGATGGTGGAAAGTAATTTTCCAAACTCTTCTGGAAAAGGGGGGAGTTGGAGGGGGGGAAACACACCCAAATAACCCCAAGTCACCCCCTGCATACCAGAAGAATTCGGTGTTTCTGAGTGCAGACGTGCCGTACACTTTCTGTCTCTCTGGTTGTACAGTGCTGCGTGTCGGAGTGGTGGGAAGTGTGTATGAATGGGAATGTATCACATTACATGTGGGATGTTAGCAAGGCTGGGGTTTTTTTTCACAGGAAACTGCATTTGCAAAGAGCACACAGCAACACACAGTACCCTAAAAGATGTGTGTGAAGGCAGCGAGCAAGATTCATTTCCCTAAATCTTCTGGGCAACCCAATGCCTAAGGGAATCCCAGGGAGGGAGGACAGAGCCTGGGCCCCCCTCCAGTTTCTCAGTCCAGCCCTGTGCAGAGGCGTGAGGCAAACTGGAAGCTTCCCAGACACCCCATCCCCATCCCCTGCCCTTGGCCGGCGCGGGCAGAAGGATGTCCCAGTGCTCAGACAATGGTGGAGGAAGCGGCTCTGGCTGCGTTTCCCTTCTGCTCCCTGGGGAGCCGGGGAGAGCACACAAGCCAGGGCCAGATTTAGCTCTTGGATCCACATGAAACATCCATGTGCCGACTGCTCCCTTCCTTCGTGCTCAGCCTCTTGTCACGGGAGTGGAAGTCGCACACAAGGGGAACAGAGGAGCCGGGTGAATGTGCAGCAGGGAGAGCTGGGAACACAATGAGGGGGAACAAAGAGTGGGGCTGTGTTTGCTGCCTTCCCAGTGGCATTCACTCCTCATGCTTGGAGCCGGTTTCGTCTTTTCAGGAGCCTCTTGACCTGCAGATCCCTCTCCTCGGCAGACAGACACCAAAGCCCCGCGGCTGGATCCTAATACCTCTTCAGATCAAACCAGCAAAACACTTGGAGCACAGACCCTGAACTGTGTGTTTGCATCAAGGCTTTAAGCTCCTTGGTGCTGGCACCCGGGGTTCCTGTTTGTTTTCCAACTCCTGAGGACAGCAATGGTGCTCTCCAAGTCAGCAAAAACAAACCAAGAGAGGCTCAAGGAGCGTGGCAGCTTCTCTGAGCTCTGCTATCCCTGGGACTGGGCCGTGCTCTTGACAGTGGAAGGTGCCTCTGGCACTGAGTTGAACTGTCAGCTCAGGTCTGCACCCTCAAAATCTTACACACAGAAACCTGGTAGAACAAGGAACTTCCTCCAAAGAAGGACATCAGGTTCCCTGTCTGTGCCACCAAGACCCAGCTTTGGAGGGGGCTGCTTTGACAGCGGCTATAAAGCCCCATCAGGTTTTCCCAGCCTGCTATCAGTGATGGATTTTCAAGCCCTCTCTTTCTTCAGGCACTCTCATTGCAGAGTGTGTGGGTGCAGAGTGTGGAGGTACTGGGGCCTCTCATTTGATTAAGTTTATAGAGTGACAGAATTGTTTAGGTTGGAAAAGACCTCTAAGATCATTGAGTCCAACTGCTCCCCCAGCACTGCCAAGGCCGTCATTAACTCTGTCCCTAAGTGCCACATCTGTACATCTTTTACACTGAGCACAAGGCAGGAGACCCCTCTGAGCCTGCCTTCAGGCGACTCTATCCCATGGCATCCCACCTCTCTGTAGTGAAGGGTCAGTGCAGCGGCGGCTCTGCGGAAGCAGGTTGGGAAATGGATGCATCCTGTAGCCACCATGACCTTAAAACCCATTGCTCGGTCATCCAGCAGAAAAAAACAGGAGAATTCCTTCCGAACAGCCGACTGCTGGTGCCCTTGGGAGCTGCCTTTTCCTCTTTGGACAGCCGGAGCTTCCGCCAGCCAGGACTGTCTCAGTGTCAGCTGAGATCCAGGAATTTGTGTAATCCACACCTGACACCTAAACCTGGGTTTTTCACAGCCAGGCAGAGTTTTAAACTCCTCTCCATCAGCTGTGGCCTTCAGAGATGAGCAGTGGCTATAACTGATTCATCAAGACTCCTTTTAATTTGGCTTTGCTCAGTTGTTACAATATGTTTTGTTCCCGATTATTACGCTCCAGAGTCAAGGTAATTTATCCTGTAGCCTACGTATGTGTAAAAAATTTCTTGCAATCGTGTTTTTAATTAAAATGCACACGATAATACCAAAAGGAGACAGGGGGAGGAAGGGAGGGAACCCAGATTAAGTTTTTAATTGTTTTAATAGTGAGATTTGTTTCAGTGAGAACAGGGCATATTGGTTTCCTTGGAAACATTGGCGATGTATTAGCTGTATAAAATCTAGCATAAAAGATTTGTGAAAGTGAAGCCTTTAGGTTTTAACTGATATTATAAGTCATTTCATTTGGAAAATCAGATTCGCATGCAGCCCCTGGAGTCCCAAAAAGGTGTCTTTCTTGTGTTTTCTCTTAAGCCTTGGAAATAATAATTTCACAGATTATTGGTATCATTAGAAATCTAAACCTGCAATAACAACAAGAAAAAAACCCTTTCAACAATTCAATATCCCTGATTCATATGATTTAATTAGATGTGCCTGTAAGTTCTCTTTGTGCCAAGCAGTGCCAGGCTCAGGCAAGACTCCATGTGATTTGAGAAAGAAGTGCAAAAATTTGACTTTTTAAATGCTCCAGTTAAACTGGAGATTATTGGTAATGGACAGTGGGTGATGTTTTATGCACATCCCATGTTCAGTTGTTTTATTGTATACCACACTGACACCTGGATGTACAATACACAATGTACTTTAGCCAGTCTCAAGCTCAGAGAATCGCTGAGGCTGACGATGATGATCTGGCCTCACACAAAGTCTTCAAGGCCTCTAATTTTACCTGGAATATGTTTTAGGAAACAGAGAACTCTTGGAGAGTCCCATCCCCAGAGATAACACCCCAAGGCACCACGGGGAGGTCAAATGTAAGTTTTAAGGCTGTTAATCATCTGAAGCTAAAACATTTTCCTTCCATTCTCTTTGCAAGTCAGTCTCTCAAATTATCAATTTTGTTTCTTCTGTGTTAGAAAATAAAAGCCTTGTGAGGGAGGATTCAGCTCTCTGCAGCCAAGTGGGACTGAAACAACCAATTTTAATGTCTGTGATTCACCCCTGAGCCCAAACTGTGATGATACAGTGCATCTGGGGATCAAACACTGCAGAAACGCTCTCTTTTAAACAAAAGGGGAGAAAATAGGCTGCAGATAAAGTACCAGATGTAGGATTTTGGACTATCAGAGAGGAGAATGGATGGCTTGGTTTTAGCATGTAAGACTAATCACTCGGCTGAAATAATTTCAGCAGCTGAGTAAATAGACTTACGGAAAAGACATTTATGGGAGCGTTTGTGTCCCAGGATCCTCCCTCTTTCCTAGCCCTCCTGTTTGTTTGCTTTCCTGTCTCTCTGGTGTCGAAGCTCCCCCGTCCCCAGGTTTATGGGGCAGCGATGGCGGTGTCAGATGTGCAGCGGGCAGTGCCCGGGGCCCCTCGGGGTGTGAGTTCTGTGTGTGCTGCCCAGGGACAAATGGGCCCCTCTGCACCGTGGGGCCGCTCAGCTGCGCTTGGCTCCCCGCCACCCACAGCCCAGGCCGAGCTCAGCCCCTGCCACACACACCCACACACCCACACACCCCCGCATCCTGGGGGCTTCTCCCTCTGCTGCGGGGTCATTCCCACCGGCAGCACCCGGGGAGCGGGAGCAGCTCGGCCCGTCCCGGGCGATGCTCCTGACTGGGGGTTTCCGCGGTGTCACCGAGAGGCACTTCGAGGGTATAAAAGAACTAAAGCCTAAAGGGAAGCAGAGTTTAAGGTCACGGTCCTGGCAGCCTCGGAGGCCCTGCCGCCGTCTGTGCGCGGAGCGGGCTGTGGAGCCCTGCACAGGGAACGCGGGAGCTCCTGGCCCAGCACTGCCTGTCCGTCCGGCCTGCCCAGCGGGTGCACTCGAGCCCTGGCTGTCCGTCCATCTGCCCGGCCTGAGCCCTGGCTGTCCGTCTGTCCCAGGGCAGGGCACGGTCCCCGTTCGCCGTCCGGCAGAGGTGATGCCGTGTGCCCCCGCCTGCCGCGCGATACACCGGGCGAGCTGGTCGTGGCCCGGGCAGGATGCGCTGGCAGCGCCGGGGGTGCCGTGAGAGCCGCCCGCGCACACACATCCCCACACCCACACCCCTCCACATCCCCCTCTGTCCCGCACCCCGCAGGGCCGGCGCGGCCCCTCCCGGCCCCGCACGGGCCCTTTAAGGCGGCGGCGCGGGCGGGCGCGCGCTGCGCCTCTGTGGCGGCCCCGGGTCACGGCGCGGTCACGGCCCCGCCCCACGTGGCGCAGCCGCTTCCCCCCCCCCCCGCGGCTCATTGGCTGCCTCGCTCCCCGCGGCCGCGGCCGCCACTTCTGATTGGCCGAGCCGGCGCGTCCCTTACGGGCCGGGGGCGGGGCAGCGCCCGCCCGGCACGGCGAGGCCGCCCCCGCCGCGTGAGGGGCCTTTAAAGGGGCCGCGGCCGCCGCGCGGGGTGTGTGGGGTTTGTCCTGCCGGGTTTGTCCTGCCGGGTGTCCCTGCGGGCCCGAGGGCACAGCGCTGGTGAACCCCTGTGGGACCCCGCAGTGATGGGGGAGGGAGAGCAGCGCTCGCCCTGTGCTGGCACTGAATGGCGGCTCAGGACGGGGGCACCTTCGGAGCCTGCTCCTCGCAGAGCGGGGCCGCAGGGCTCCGCGGGTGCCTCCCGGGCCGGTGGCCGCGCTGGGAGCACTGACAGCGGGTGTGAGCGCTCAGGGGCACTGAGCGGTACCTGTGAGAGCCCCAGCCCGCCCAGGGGTGTCCAGGCAGAAGAGGGCAGAGCAGGGCCTGGGTTTGGCTGATTTCACGTGTCTCGAGAGAAACAAAAGAAACGAAGCGCAGCGATGGTGGTTTTGGCAGCGATGGTGGTTTTGGCAGACAGGAGCCTGTCCGTGTGTGTGTGTGTGTTTGTAACCGGGTGCAGGTGGGCATCGTGTAAGGACAGTTGAATCTATGAACTTGGCAGCTGCTCGGCTCCCACACTGCTGCAGAAGCAGCAGCGCTGCTGGGAGAGGGTCAGACGGTCAGAGCCGGTTTTCGGAATTGCCCAAGTGCTCCCTTGGATGAGCTTGGAGTCTTCACTTGGGTATGTCAGCTCTCAGTCGGGGAGCTCAGGGTCATCTTTGTCTGCTTTCCAAAACGCCATTCCTCTCTCCAAAATGCCTGTTGTTCCACCAAAAAAAAAAAAAAAAGTTCAGGATTATTTTATTTTCATGCAGTTAAAACTCTTCCCTCAGCGCTGTTCCATTTCACATGTGCCATCCTGGTTCTTCTAGCACAGGAAAATGAAATGTGTTCAGTTGGGGAGCTGTGAATTCGGAGGGTGATTGTTTTTTGGTAGTGCAGTGATATATTTCCTACCAGTGCCTCAATAAAATGTAAAGGTGGAGTCTTTCCAGTGACGTCAGACGGAATAATATCAGACCCCAAATGGGACAGGATGGGTTGGAATAACATTCTGGTGGCTTCAGTAAAAATTTTCATTACAGACAAATACTCACTGACTTTTTATGCCTCCTGGTTGGGAACAAAACCTCCTAAATGGGACCCAACCCTGTGCAGGGATGAAAAAAAGCACTCGGGAGGCAGCTGTGAACTGAGGGTTGGTGACAGCAGGGTCATTGTCCCCTGTCAGCCTGATGCCACAGCAGGAGGGAAGGAGGGTGCTGGCCTCACCCAGGGAGAAAGGAGGGAGTGGGTGGGAGGGGGCTCCCAGGGAGGGAAGGGAGGTCATTTTGGAGGTGGAATATTGTTTGAGGCAGGTTGTCGGCACTTTGCAAATGGGATGGAGCCTCAGAGGGAAAAGTCTTCTGACATTCCAAGTAAGGATGAGGGCTTGTCCATCAAAGGCTTAATTCACACCATCCTGTACACTTCAAATCATACCTGAGACGTAGCTGTGCTGACCTTCCCAGGCAAAGGAGCCCTCAGCTAAAGCTGCTGAGCATCCATGTTCCCACGGCATTGTTCTCTGTTGTGGCAGAGAACACTTGTTCTAATTGCTGGGGAGAAAACTTGAGTTTCTGGTACCAAACAGTTAAGAAAAATAAACTTAAATTAAGAGGTTAGTCACCAGAAAGTGGAAACCATGTCTGGAATTGTTAGAAATAAGGCTTGCTTGAAAATAAATATAGAATTATTCACCATGGTAACTATTGCCCTATTGCGTTAGTGTGTATCGATTTAACATTAATCCAAAGACTAATGCTGGGAAATATTTGGACTCTTTAATGGACAACTGTTTAGTTAACAAAGCTTTGGGGAGATGTGGAGCTTTTTTGTTTTGTTTTTCCTTAGATTGACTCAACCACTTTTGGAAGAATACGATTCGACTCTTGGAGTTACTTATTTCTCACGTGGATCTTGCTTTCCCATCACATTTTATGAATTTACCCTTAGTGCTGCTGATTTAACTAGGGACGAAGTGTTGCAGTGAGGAATAAAAGGGAAGATTTAAATGTGACTGCACAGGCAAATGCCTGACTTCTGGTGTGGTGATGAGCAAAATTAAGTTACAGTCCCAAACTAGCCAGAACCAACTGGTGTGTCCATGTCCTTCAGTTTGTCCAAGGATCTCGGATGACATTGGAGCTCTGACGAACAGGGTGGGCTGGAGGGTGGATGGTGTCATTAGAACAGGGTGAAGCGTTTAGCTTAGATGATGTACTTTTAATTTTTACAAGCCCATCTGGGATGGCTTTAATTATTTGTTCTTAAATCATGGTGGAAAAATGCTGATTGTTCTTAAAGCCACATGAGTCGTTCAGATGAAATGGGGATGGTGGTAAACATAACATTTTTAAACCAGCATCGACTTGCAAACATTTATTTTTTTTTTCTTTATTTTTAAAGAAGGTTGGGAAGATGTGTGAACTTGCAGCAGCCTGCATCTGAAACTGGAGCCTTTATCCCTGGGCCTGTGGGTGATGCCATGCCCAGCTAGGAAAGGCAGAGCTGTGCTTGTTGCAGCAGAGATTGTGCGGAAGGGTTCTGTAACCCACCACTCGAGGACCTGACCTGCCACAGAGGAATAATACATTACTTAGAGCTGCATTTACTTGCTTGAGACCATTTTGTAGTGTTCACCTTGACTTTATGGCAGTGTTTTAAGTGCAAAGGGTGTTAGTTGCAAGCTGCTGGGCTCAGCTTAGCTTGTGTCTGCCTCTCCTGGCCAGTCACGCAAGGTCCATTGGAGAATGGTCTCTAATATTCAACTGTCAAGTGTTTTAAAAATAATATAAAAATATATTTCCAGTTAAATAATAACAAAAGTGGGTTGATTGATAAAGCATATCTGAACTGGCATTTATCTTCAGAGTTTTGACTCTGTGTGTTCCTGGTTTTGACATTCTTGATGGCCTTCCTGGGGCTGGTGGGCTCCCACCTGAGGGCCACATCCCTGTAATAAGGGTGATGTTGCTTCACATTTTCATGAAGCATTTCCAAAAGTTTGACTGCCACAAAAGAAATGGAGCCCCCCTGGACCAACCTGAAGTAATCAGCCAAAAAGCAGGTAAAGGATTACCCCTCCTGTGTGTTACCAATGAGGAAACTAAGGCAGGGAACAAAATATAAAAATAGGATTGGAATCGCTTTATCTCTAGTTCTAGTGTAGATCTTTTTTCAGGTAATTGTCCTTCCTCTCCCTGCACACTAACCCCCTCCTCCAGGGCCACCCAGGTGCCTCCCACTGCCTTTGGGAATAGCACTCCTTGGATAATTCACTTCTGGGAAGCACAAACTTCTTAAAGCTTGTTTCTATCTGAGCTGCACGATCCTCTTCCGTGTTTCCTTTGGATTAGTAATTGTTGGGAGTTACCATCTGTCAAGTGGCAAGAAGTAAAAGATTAAACAACCTGGAAATTCCTTGTTCCTTCTCTCCAGGCATTTTCACAGGACTGGATGGGGCCACAGGAGTAAAGCACAGGCAGGTATTTAACATTAGTTTGTAAGTAGTCATGTAGAAATAAATTCTGTTTTTTGGGGTGAAAATAAAGGTTAAACCTTACCAGTGAGTGCCACCTTGCCTGACCCGACTCTCAACACCATCCATCTTGTGGGATTGCCACAGCTTTGTAGGAATAGGATTTCTGCAGGTCAGTTGCTGTCAGTCCCTGTCTTGGTGAATCTTCCCAGCAGCATCTCTGGGGAGCTCAGGCCCAGCTGGGGACTCTTCAGATACTCCCAAATCCTAAATCAGAGCTATCAACAATTATGGGAAAATATGCCTTCTTAGAAGATAACTGAAGCTGCCTTTATCTCTCAGTAACAGGATTCACCAAGTATTATAGCAGCTACTTCACACTGCTGTAGTTAAGCTTGTTTCAGCATTTTCATTATAAACCTCTGTTTTCACAGGTTTATTTCCCAGTGAAAAAATAAAATAAAATCTCTCTTGACTAAAGCTTGGCACGCTGAGCCCTCAGGGAGAGATGATTTTTTTTCCTTTTACCTGTCTATGGAGTGAATGGGGTCACTCCATTTTACAGTATATGGGTTGAAACAAAGTGGAAGTGTCTCTGTCTGGAATAGTTTCCGAGTAGAAAGCAGCATCATTGGCATTAACATTGGAGCTAATGGCAGAATTTACACCAAGCTCAGCCATGGCGCAGGTTTTTCCTCCACATTTCTTTTCCAGTCTTCCCCATTTTTTTGTCTGAGAAGCCACGCTGAGGACTGGCTGTGTGAGGTGAGGCCGAAGCCCTGTGCCTCGGTGCTGTGGGGCTGCAGCAGGGTGGGTGTTGTGGGTGAGCTCGGCTCGCAGGTGGTTTTCCTGCAGGATGCCCAAATCCAGGTGCTTTTGGGGCTGATCTGCAAAATCTCTGATGAGTCCTGGTGGAGGCCAGGAGTGGTGGGTGACACCAAACCCACCTGGGGTGGGCTCTGAGAAGGGTGGGCTCAGCAGTGTGGGTGGCGCATTAAAGATCCACAGTGGGTGTGGGAGGGCAAGTGCAACTGCAGCATCTCTCTTGCAAGGAAAGGCTGAGGGAGCTGGGCCTGTTCAGCCTTGAGAAGACACACTGAGAAGGGGACCCCATCCATGTCTGTCAGGGCCTGCAGGGAGGGGGCAGAGGATGGACCAGGCTCTGCTTGTTGGGGGCCCAACAATGGGACAAGAGGAACGGGCAGGAACTGATGCCCAGGAAGTTCCACCTGGACATGAGGAAGAACTTCTTCCCTGTGCAGTGACCGAGCACTGAACAGAGACCAGAGAGGGTGTGGAGTCTCCTCACTGGAGTTATTCCAGAGCCGGCTGGACACAATCCTGTGCCGTGTGCTCTGGGATGACCCTGCGGGAGCAGGGAGGTTGGACCAGATGCCCCACTGCGGTCTCTTCCAGCCTGACCCACTCTGTGATTCCGCAGTCCCCTGGAGCAGCCGCCGCCCCCCTTGGGCGCGTCCCGGGGGTCCCGCACCGGGGCAGAGCGGGGCGCGCTCCCGCCGCCCCCCCGCGCCCTCCCCCCACCGCTGGTCCCGGCGGCGGCGCCGGGAAGGCAAGGGAGGGAGGGAAGGGAAGCAGGGCAGGGAAGCAGGGAAGGAGGGAAGGGCAGTCCCCGTCTGGCGCTGACGTCACGGTCCCGCCCGCGGCGGCGGCGGCGCGGCCGCGTCCCCGTGGCCGTGAATGAGCGCGGGGGGCGGGAGCGGAGCGGGAGCGGGCGGGCCGCGCTCCCACCGCGCTCCCACCGCGCCGCGCCCCACAAAAGTGCGGGGCTGCTGCTCCGGGCCCAGCGCAGCCGCCTCCCGGGCCGGAGGGGCGCGGAGCAGCCGCGGGGCCGAGCGGAGCCGCTGCCGGGGCCGCTGCGCCGCGCCGGGTTTTTTATTTCCAATTTCTGATCGCAGCTGCATTTCCCTCCCTCCGCCCCCCCGCGCCGAGGAGGAGCCCCGGCTTTATGTGGTGCTGCCCGGGGAGCGCTCGGCGGCTGGGAAGTTCTTTGTGTCGCCGTCGCCTTCTTCCCTTCCCCCCCCCCCCCCTTTTTTTTTTTTTTTTTTTTTTTTTTTTTTTTTTGTTTAAATGTATAACTTCATGGGGCTGAACAGCACGGCCGTAGCTATTCAGCCCAATGTGTCCTGCACATGCAACTGCAAAAGGTCTTTGTTCCAGAGCATGGAGATCAGTAAGTACTTGTCCTGCTGCTCCCCGGGGTGGGTGCGGGAGGTGCCCGTGGGTGCGGGATCGCCCAGCGGCCCCGCCGCGGGCGGGGAAGTTTCCGCGGGGGCTCCCGGCGGCGCCGGGACCCTTCGCTGCGATGCGCTTTCTCGGAGTGGTTTTCCTTCCCCCTCCGTGCGAGCCCTGGTCTCTCATCTGTTGCTGCTGGGATGTTGGTGCGGGTGTGACACGGCGCGGGCCGGGCTGGCGGAGCTCCCCGGGATCGGCTTCCCCCGGATCAGCCTCCACCGGGCGCTCCCCGGCACCGGCTGTGTGAGATCCGCGCTCTTCCCCATCGCGGCTCCATCACTGCCCGCATCTCGCCCCTTCCTCGCCGTGCCCCGGCGGGCGCAGCCGCCCCTGCCCCGCACCTTTCCCTCCTGCGGGGTGATGCTGCGGGGCCCCCGAGCCTCCCCCGGGGGTCTGAGCTCCTCCGGGGTAAATCACCCTCCTCTCGGTACCGGGCGGGGGAGCATCGCGGTCCGGACACCCGGAGAGGGCTTGTATTTGGGAACCTGTTCCCCCCATCTCCAGCCCCTCGGGGCTTTTTGTTCCGAAGGGCGATTTGCCTTTTTTCGTTAATATTTTTTAGCCCTCGCAGAGTAGCAGTGAGGCCACTACCTGACCTAAATATCCACCACTTCTCTGTGTGCTCTTTCCCTCTTGAAAATGAAGTGCACGGAGATGAGAGAGAAGGAATATTGCTGCTGAGGAAAGAGGAATGAGTGGGGCTCTCTGGCAGTTTCAAGCAAATGGTATTTTCTGTAAAGGGAAGATTTTCAAGGAACCCCCGGCCCTGGAGGGTTGTCAGGATTGTACCCTGCTTAGCACCTCGTTCAGTGCCGTGAAATCCAAACCACGCACAGACTAATGCAAAATGGCCCAAAAGGAAAACTTGGGAAAGAGTCTGGATTTTGCATATATTCCTGGCACTGCGACGGGGCAGGCTGGCGCTCGGTGTGTGCTGGGGGAGCCAGCTGAGCTGTGCCTGTCTCTGCTAGCACAGGATCTGCCCCGTTACCTCCAGCGGGGCTGCAGAGCATCTGTCCCTTGGTATTTTGGATGGCTTTTGTCCAGTGTCATCTGCCTTCTCCTTCTCCAGTTTCATCGTTGTTTAATTCAGGTGTCTGAGTCCCGGGGAAGGTCTGCAGGCATTTGTATACCGGGTACTCAAATGTGTTCATTCTGAATTTTAGCATAAACCATACCCTTTGTACTGTATGCACTTTTAATCTTGATTTAATCTCATTCGTGTTCAGACAAAACTAAGCTGGATTTGCCTGATTTTATTAACACTACCGGTACTGAATAGACCATTATTCTTTCCTGACTTTAACAGGCCGGGCTAGATGTGCATACCAATAGCAGTGTATAAATAATGAAGATACAGTTCTTTTTTGTGTCAGCCAGTTGCTGAACATAAACTATGTCCCACAGAATCCCAAGGATGAGAGACTTTACTTTGTGTCTGATCAAGGCTCATGGTTATGATAAAAGTTGTGAATTAAAATGTGTAATGTCTTTTGAAGAAAAAGCTTCTCTTCCAGTCTAACTCTTGGCATGAGGTTTTGTTGGAACAACTCAGCCTTTTAATTTCTTTCCATGACTTCTTAGAAGCAGCATAGTTTATAATTTTTTTTCCCATTTTTTTCAGTGTATGAAAGGCTTGGTAGGAGGCAGGTGCCAGTTATGGATGGGGGTGTGTGAGAGGCTGGGGACAGCGAAGTACAGCAGAGGAGACCTTGCCTGAATTGGGGTGGGTGTTGTAGGAGCCTCATGCCTGATGCCACACATCTCCTGAGATCCTTCCCTGACTTGTTCCCTGCCCTCTGTCAGCTCTGGGGTCCTGCCACTCAAACACTGAGTTCCCATTAGCTGCTGGGAGCCTTGGACAGAGCTCCCTTGCTGCTGCCTGCCCTTACTTCATGTTCGTGTAGGTTTCTTTATCGCCAATGTTATTATTTATTTCCTGCTTGTGATGGGCAGCGTTCACTCACCTCCGTGCTCCGGGAGAGCTTTGGTTGCACTGCAGGGGCTGTTACCTGATCGCTTCCTCCACCTGGCTTAGGTGGGAAGGACAGAGTTGAGCCTCCCTGAGATAAATTCATCACACGGCGTTTTTTCTTCCTCCCGTCTCTTTATTTTATGTATCTTTCTAATACAACTTCGAGTGATCCTCGGAGCAGCCACCACCAGATGCTCTTTAATTTCTCAGCCAAAAGTTACCAAGGCAGCAACGCTCCGGGAAAGCGGCATAACTGCGAACTCCTCTAACTTAGCCCTCTAAATAGGTTAACTGTCCGAGCGATCCCCCCGAACATTTCCTTGCAGGCTCCATTCCGTATGGCAGGCTGCGGCGCTGTGGTGGAGGAAGCAGCTGGTTTCTGTGTGTGGCGCTCCCAGATTAGGATTATAAAAGGGCTTTTTGGGGGCGGGGGCGCAGAGTCTCGCCCGGCTGGAGTGCCAGTGTGCCGGGCCGTGTTAAGCAGCCAGACGTCTGCGGCAGTGGGCTCTAATCGCTCCGGCTGCCGAAGGAGGTCAGGGGTGACCGTGGTGGCGGAAGAGTCTGTAAATAACTAATTATTTTGGCAGAGTGGAGCGCTGTGCCTGCCTCCCCCCTGCCTTCCCCGCTCCTCACCGGGACGGCTCCCGGAGGGTGTGGGTGCCAAGGCCGGGCATCCTGCGGGCACCTGGGCATCCCTGCGGGAGGATGACTGCAGGCACGGGGTGTCAGGGCAGCTCTGTCTGGGCTGGGTGGCTCTGGGCAGAGGCTTTGCTGGTGCAGGAACGTTATCCAAAGCCTTTGGGAGTTTAAGAGGTACCGTTGCACCTCCGTCCCCTTGGCCACAGTGCCCTGGGCTGATGGCAGTGCTGTGTCCGGCCAGTGACAGAAACTGTGAGAGCAGGTTTCTGTCCAAGCAAGGACTTCTAGGTTTTCACATTCTTTGGGTTAATAACAAACCAAATGCAGATGGCTCAAACCAGGGATCACATCTCATTTCCCTTCAGACTGCTTTTTTGGCAAATGTGTTTCTTTCCTGACGCTATGTCAATGGCAGTTACGGCTTCTTCCAGGGCAGAGTGGATAGTAACCACGTACTTCTTTATTCCCCCCCCAAGTTTTCCTCATAGAAGGAAGCCAGAGATGCTACCAGGGTTTCAGCAAGCCTGAAAGTGCTTGCACAGAGGATGATCAGTTTGTGGCATCTCAGTTTGACCTCAGCCAAACTGGGGAGTTCCCTGTGTCTGGCTCTGGCCGTGTGTCCGTGACAAAGTGCTGCTTTTTGCTGAGATCAGCACCCCAAGGTACGATCCAGGAGGAGCAGAGCATGGATGGCTTTGCTTGCAGTGACCTAAGAGCTGTCTGAGTGTGCCCTTGGCTGTCCCTGAGGACCCAGACACTCTGAAGTCCCAGCCCTGCAGGTCACACCTCTCATACCCAGGGAAAGGCCTGGAGAGCACAGGGGTCTTTCTTAAAATTAGTTTTGTGTCCTCAGTTGGTGATTTTAATTTTAGTGTTTTATAATTGGTGTTGAATGGGAGAATGAAAAGACACAGAAGAGAAATGCAGGGAAAATAGTCAAACTTTGCTTTTTTTTTCCTGTGGGTGAACACCTGGATTGTGTTGAGCTGCACAGCGAGACCGGCACACACGGCACCAGAGGTGATCCTGTATAATCAGAGGTGATCATCTGTAATGCAAAGTGGAGACCAGACATGGCTAATTCTTCCTTTTCAGTCAGTATCAGGGTGTTTTCAGAGGAGGATGTTTGCTGCATTGAGTCCTGTTACCGTCTGCCATGGAGGCATCCTCCACCCCCTGAATGAGCCTTTGATTTGCCTTTGTTTTGTTTAGTAGTGTGTTTTCAGATCTGAGTTCTGAGTGGACCAGCACTGAAAGGTGTGTTGGGAACAGCAGCCTTATTTTTAAAGCCAGGAATTCCCAAGGTAGGGCCTAGGATCACCTCTGAATTTTCAAGATGTTAAATTAGTTGAACTACCACTGCTTCCCTTGCGGATGGAACCCATATGTGTATGTTCTTACTTTATTTGCTGTTGCTCACCAAATATACTAATATTTTTAGATTTCCCAGGCTGAAGTTGGTGGTTTGATAAATCCAGTTTTAGAATGAATTTGTAAACCTAAATTATAAACGGATAGACAAGAGGAGACCTTTCCAAGGGAAGTACCAAAATACATGGTGTCACTAATAGACAGTAATTACAATCCAGCTTCTTTCCTGAGTAACCCACTGTTCAGTCATGTCTGTCAGTGTTGTTTCATTCAGGTAGTAGCAGCCGTCAGAGTTTGCTAAGCCTAATTAGTGAAAAAAAGGTCATTTATTTGCGGTGGTGTTTCGTGTAAAAACTGCCTACCAGTTTTCTTCCTGGAGGGAGATCCCATGTGTGGTGTGTGTGGTTTATCTTATCAGATCCCTCCTGTTCTCCAATACACGGTGCATCTGCTGTTGGCACGTTTTGTCAAAGTAATAAAGCCTGGCTGGAGAGCTCACGAGGAGAGAGGTACAAGGGCCACTTTGCTGCAATTAAGTGGAAACTTGGTTCACACCGTGAGCACGCTCCCAGACGTCCATAAAGCAAAGGAATCATTGATGTCAACGGGGATGTTTTATGCAGTGTTCTTCCTGTCTGTGTGGCTGAATTGCTGGGTGATTATTTTATAACTATTTTGGGTGGCAGAAGGTAGGTCACTCGGGCAGATCCCAGGTGAGGAAGCACATCAGAGACCTACTCCGTCTGTGAGCGGCGCGGCTGCATCCGGCACCAGAGAGCAACAGGGAGGATTTCAGCACAGGGCTCCCCTCTGACAGCAGGATGTGACCTCTCATCTCCATCTTTCAGAGCTGATTAGTGGGCTGCTGTGTTGCTGCTTCCTTGCTGCAGGGAATGTAGTAGTGGTCTGGGAGTTCCTCGAGGAGTAATGAGCGAGTGCGAGGTCAGGAATAGCCACCTGAGTGTCAGCACGTGAAATCCTGCACACACAGACAGACACACAGACAGACACACTGCTGAGACCCTGCACACACACACAGACACTACTGAGAGCTGGTGAGACC